>NW_025999942.1:9128689-9343403 GCF_001458135.2 Marmota marmota marmota | reverse complement strand
CAATTTGTAAATCAATGGATGTGTAACTGATGTGATTCTGCAATCTGTGTATGGGGTGCAGGTGGGAGTTCATAACCCACTTGAATCAAAGTGTCTAATATGATATGTCAAGAAATTTGTAATGTTTTGAACAACCCACAATAAAAAATTAAAAAAAAAATTATTGTTTAGTTGTAGATGGACAATACCTTTATTTATGTGGTACTGAGACTCGAACCCAGTGCCTCACACATGCTAGGCAAGTGCTCTACCACTGAACCACAGTCCCAGCCCCTAAATTTTTTATTGGAATATTTTAATTGACAAATAAAAATTGTATATATTAAAAAAAAAAAGAAATGATGATAACAGTAAATGCTCAGAACATAAGAACTGCTAAACAACAACGAGAAGAATGGCATAAGAAGAAAATGTATTGAAAGAAGGAGGAGGAGGAACAAGGGAAAGGATAAGATGAAAAGGAGAGGAAGGGAAGGAGGAGGAGAAGGAAAAGAAGATATGTATCCTTCTGAAACTGGGTATTAAATACTATTTCTTGAAAACACTGCAATTTTTCTATTGCACTGATTTTCCAATGGTTGATTTTAATACCAAAGTTGCTTCTCCAGTAGAAGACTTAAGACATTACTTAAGAGAGAGTTGAATGTGGACTATATGAGGCATTGTTTCTTTTCTATTTTTAAATTATTTTTATTTTATTTATTCTTTTTAGTTATATATGACAGTAGAATCTCTTTTTATACTTACACAAACATGGGATATATCTTCTTCTAATTAGGATCCCAGTCTTGTGGATGTACATGATGATGGGATTCTTTGTGATATATCCATATGTGCATAGGAAAGGTATGACAGATTTATTAGCTAGTATTACCCAATATCAAAACCACACACAAGCACATCAAGAATAAACAACAACAACAACAAAAAAAAACACTTTAGACCAATATCCATTTTGAACTTAGATCCAAAAATTCTAAATAAAATACTGGCAAATCACATTTGAAAACACATTAAAAATAGTGCACCATGAGTGGTTTCCAACCCAGGGATACAAAATTGCTTCAACATACAGAAATTTAAAAAATGTAATTCTCCACATTAACAATCTTAAGAACCACACGAGTAACTCAATAAATGCAGAAAGAAAAAAGCATTTGACAAAGTATAGCATCCATTTGTGTTTAAAACACTAGAAAAACCAGGGATAGTGGAAACATCTCAGAATTATAAAAGTTATTTACATCAAACCCAGGACCAATATCATTCTGAATTGGGAAAAACTGGAAGACTTAGCTCTTAAAACTGGAATGAGACAGGAATGCCTTCTTTCACCACTTCTATTCAAAATAGTCCTTAAAACTCCAGCCAGTGGAATTAGGCAAAAGAATAGGGAAAGAAGAGCTCAAGCTACCTGTGGATGACATGATATTATTTGTAGAAGACCCCAAAATCTCCAACAGAAAACTTTTAGAGCTCAAATGAATTCAGCAAAGTAGTAGGATTCAAAATTAACACCCATAAATCAATTGTGTTCCTGAAAGAGACACAGCTGCAATGAGTGAGTTGAAAGAGAAATCTATCCTGTTTTAGTCAGATATTTTGCTGATGTAACTAAAAGACCTAATGAGTACAACTATAGAAGAGGAAAAGTTGATTCAGGGGTTCTCAGTTTCGGAGATCTAAGCAGTCTCTATTCCTCAGGAGTTGAGATGAGGCAGAAAAACCTGCCCGAAGAGTGGTAGAGAGAAGCAACTTACATGATAATCAGAAAGCAGAGAGATGAAGAGATGTTCCCTTCTAAATACATATACCCCAAAGCCACACCCCCAATGATCCACCTCCTCTAACCACATCTTACCTGCCTTCCATTAACACTCAATTAATCCCATCATGAGATTAATTCAGTGATTGGGTTAAGGCTTTCATAACCCAATCATTTCTTCTCTAAATCTTCTTACATTGTCTTATACATGAGCTTTTGGGGGACACCTCACGTTCAATCCATAATATATCCCATTCACAATAGTCTCAAAAGTAAATAAGATACTTGGGAATCAATCTACAAAAGATGGGGAAGACTTCTACAATGAAAACTATAGAACACTAAAGAAAGAAATTGAACAAGACCTTAGAAGATGCTAAGAGCTCCATGCTCTTGGATAGGCAGAATTAATATTGTCAAATGGCCATAATACCAAAAGAGCAATACAGATTTAAAGCAATTCCTAATAAATTCAAATGATGATGTTCTTCATAGATATAGAGAAAGCAGTCATGAAATTCACTTGGAAAAATAAGAGGCCCAGAATAGCCAAATAATTTTAGCAAGAAAAATGAGGCAGGAGGCATGACAATACCAGACCTTAAATTATATTATAGAACTATAGTAACAAAAATGGCATGGTATTCAAACCAAAATGGACATGAAGACCAATGGAATAGAACAGAAGACACAGAGACATAAACTCAGTTACTTTTTATACTAGACAAAAGAGCCAAAAACATACTTTGGAGAAAAGATAGCCTCTACAACAAATAGTGCTAAGAAAACAGGAAATCCATATGTAGTAGAGTGAAATTTAAACCCTGTTTCTCACCCTATGCAAAACTCAACTCTAAGTGGATCAAAGACCTAGTTTTACACAAGAAACCCTGCACCTACTAGAAGAAAATATCAACCCAATACTTCAATATGTTGGCTTCCTCAAAAGACTCCTGAAGATCAAGAAATAAAATCAAGAATCAATAAATGGGATTGTATCAAACTAAAAAGCTTTTTCACAGCAAGGAAAATCAAGAGCATGAAGAGAGCACCTATGGAATGGAAGAACATGTTTACTTCTAGCACCTCAGATAAGCCATTAATTTCCAGCATATACAAAGAATTCAAAAAGCCTAACAAACAAAAAAACAAATAATCCAATCAATAAATGAGAAAGTAACTAAATAGAGACTTCTTAAAAGAAAAAAATATGAATGGTCAACAAATATATAAAAAATGTTCAACATTTCAAGCAATTAGAGAGATGCAAATTAAAACTATACTTACATTTTACCTACTTCAACCAGAATAGCAATTATCAAGAATACAAATAGCAATAAATATTACTGTGGGGGTAAGGAAAAGGGTACATTAATACATTGTTGCAACCACTATGGAAGCAGTATGGAGATTCCTCAAATAAATAGGAATGGAACCTCCATAAATGCCATTCCTTGGTATTTATCTAAAGGAGTTAAGGTCAGCATACAACAGTTACCAGCCACATCAATGTTGATAGCAGCAAATTAATTCACAAAAGCTAAGCTATGGAACCAACCTAGATGTACATCAACAGATGAATGGATAAAGAAATTGTGGTATATAGACAAAATGGAATATTACTGTGCCACAAAGAAGAATGCCTTTATGATATTCACCAGTAAATGGATGAACCTGTGTGAAATAAGGCAATTCCAAAAAACAAAAATATTTTCTCTGACATGTGAATGCTATGCTACAATGGGTGGGGCGGGGGAGGATAAAAGTTCAAATAGGAGGCATTTTGTTTCTATGTAGGCCCAATTCTTCCCTTGAAGAACTAAATAACTCAACAATGTTTAAATCTCCTGTCATGTCTTGTGACAAATAATTGTTCAACATCATCTAAATTATAAGTCATCCTCTGTCCATCCTTTTCTTATTTTACAATACAGAGGCTAACATTGGTTCTATATAATTTTCACTTGTTTATGACTGAAAAGATTAATAAGAGAGATAGCCATTTGCCCCTTAGTTTGATGGATGATCGCAGAATACATGGTGCATAGTCTATAATTTTCTTTTTGCCATGTGAAATCAGTTACCAGGACAAATTTATGGGGGTTGAAGTAATCTATTTTATTCAACAATAAAATCATTTATGAAAGACCCTTGTATGGTTTGTTCGAGCTTGTTTTATTTTTTTCTCCAAGCAACTAAAACCAAGAGAAGCAAAATTTATCATGTAAATATGGATTTTCATGTGCAATAATATAAGTAATATTTAAGAAACAATAAGCTAAAAATAATTGGAAATATATGTTGTACTTACTGTCGTTACCCCAAACTCAGCCCTCTGACTCCTAGAATAGTAGACACTACATTTCTGTATCCCAGTTTCAGATTCCCAACAGGGCTCTACTGATATGCACTTACTCTAAAATAAAATTTGTAACTATAAGCAACACACCCAGTAACACTTCACTTACAAAATTAATTCTTCATTACTTTCCATCTATTTTTGGTCATTGCCCAATATCTTCAGATTATTGGTGTTTAAAAAAAAAAAAACTATTGTCAGTATTTATATTATTTTTAGGAAATTTGCCCCCAAACAACTTATGCATCCCTATTTGAAGTGCAACCCTGAATACACAATTTTGTCAGACATTGAAATTTCCATCATTGAGTACTATTGTGGTATTGCTGTTTACATTGGTAGACAATGCTGCTTCTGCTGTTTATTCTCTTGCTCACTGGGCAATCGATATCACTTTTCCTAATGTGATTAAAAGGTGAACTGATAAAATTTTTATATGGTGTATCCTGTAATTGAGAAGAAACTCTCCATTTGTATTAAGGTTATTTATAGAAATGCCTATCAATATTTTCATCTTTAAGGTTATTGTCTTTTTAATAGTAACAATGTCCCTGTTTTCTGCATTGTACATATAGTTAGGAAAAATACAAGTAATAAAACCATGCTAATTTCAAGTTCACCATTCATTCCAAAATGTGAATATTTGTTCTTCAGTAAAGTTTACCTGCCAGGCTTTGTTCCTCAAACTGATTTTTTCCCCCAAGTACTTATTCCACAAAGGGACTCCTAAAAGACCAGAACATTTCTGAATATCACCTGTGCACAAAGTAATGCTGAAGCCAAGGTTATAAAACTCACAGGATTGATAAATACATTTGAACAATGATCTTTTTAATAAAATAGGAATACAATTTGTTAAGAAACCTAGAAGTAAACATACAAAGAAATTGATAGTAATTTCAGCTAAATGGAACCATTAAAAATTATTTTGTTCTTTAAATATTTTTCACCATTTTTTTCTAATGGTTACTACTTTTATAATAATAAATTATTCAAAAAGATGCAAAAGTATAAAGTAAAGAATGTAAAGAAGAAAATAAAGAAGACATAAATATTACTTGGATTTACTGGAGATCTCACTGTGACTTAGAACAAACTCAAATGGATGGAATGAGAAAAGATTTAACTATCCTTATACCAAAGCACATGAGGAGAAGAATGTAGTAGTTTTTAGTGATGTTTAAAAATTCACTGTGTGTATGTGTAGGTATCAGTGTGTATATGTGTGTGTGAGAGAAATTATCATAGACCACTTATTATTCTTCATATATGTGCTAGATCTGATCTTGACTTTCTTATCAATTACTGTGTTTGTGTATGTTTGTGTATGTGTGTGAATCATGTCTTCATAATAAGCCCTCTTCCAATTAAACTTCTTACTTCATAAGATGAATAATGAATGGCCTGAAATTTTTCCCTATTTCTAAGCTAATGACTTAGTCCACCACATTTAACATAGGATAATCTTTGGTCATGTCAAAATAGGCATCTTAAGCTTCATCTTTGCATTATTTTTCCTTGTCCTTCATGTCTCATATGGACAATGTAGAAATCTGGGTACATTTTGTGCACCTAGGAGGTTTTGTCACAGCTGAGTCATAAATTTAGAAAAGCCCAATCGTTTATGATGAGCTGCAAGCAAATCCACATAGTCTTTTTCTTAGAGAAAGAGATTATCTTTATTAAACTAGCCAGTAAGCAAACTGCCCTCAGTTCTTGAGAAAGGTACTATCTCTCTCTTCCAAAGCTGTTTGCTATACAACCATCCCCAAGAGATAGCACAGAACAAAGGTCCATTGCAGTCTCTGAAGAAAAATAAAAGATCCATGGAGAATTATTTCCCAACTACCTCTAGTTACCAGGAAAATCAGTTGAGAAATTGCACCCCAGAATTCAGCAGTTCAGATAATCTCCATTGGACGATTTGTTTTTAGCTGGGTAAAAAATCAGTCTTTGTTCTCTGATTTGCATAGTGGCATCAAGTTAAGATTTAATCTTCAGTACCTTGACATCATCTAGTACAGAATTCTATGACTAATAAATCTGTGTCTCATTTTCTCACCTTGAAAAAGGTATTTCTTAAATTAATCAGACCTTTGCCCACAAAAGCACAGTAGATGACCATAGATGCCCTGTTGTTTTTCCTAGTTCATTCATGACCCAAAAACTAGACAAGCCACTTTTTTTTTTCTGCAGCACTGTTGTATCCCTCTTTGGAAGGTTTCTTTGGTCACTTGTCAGTTTATATGATTGATTACCTCCTGAAATCTTAAAGAGATTCCTGAATCTTTTCCATAAAACAAAACTAAACAAAGAGGGTTAGTACTGCTACGTGGGCCTCTTGTTCTATAACACTAAATTGTCAGATTTAGTATCTTGAATCTCCTACTGGTAGTACTGGGATTGTGCTGCTCAATTTTCACTCTCCCTCCTTTAATCCTCTAAAATTCCTAACCGTGACTATGAATTTTATATTTTCTTCTTATTCATCTCCTATATTCCCCCAGATGTGAATTACAGGCTTTTCCATTCCTTCCTTTCTGTATGTGAATATTTATGCTTACTATTCTATTCCCTAGATAGTTTAACCTGATTATCTAGTCATTACAATTGACAAATCTACCCTTTTCTGGAGAAAAAAAAACTTGCTATGAGTGATTAAGACATGGTCCTTAATTTCAGAATTGTAGGAAAGTTATGAAATAATGATATATATAATATAAATATTCTGAAAATATTATCATTATAATTCACAATGTAGTTTATAGTGATTAATACTATGCCACACGTAGTTAAAATGTGAGAGATAATAATGAATATGTAAATTATAAACAAAATATGGAGATTCCTAAGCCTTACATAATAAGGATCATAAAGGATTTAAAAAACAAAAGAAAAGCTATTCTCTGGAACAGTGAATGTCTTATTAGTTTAAAGATCCATAATGTCAGGACAAGAATTTACTAAAAGTATAAGACAATTCATGGAAAGAAACTGAAAAATCAAAAAGATTTTTAGTGAATGCAGGATTTTCATGTTCTTAAGAAACTAATACCAAGTTTTTTATATATATATATATATACATATATATATATATGTATGTATATATATATATATATATATATATATTGGGGGCGGTAGGTACCAGGGATTGAACTACAAGGCACTTGACCACTGAGCCACATCTCCAGCCCTATTTTGTATTTTATTTAGAGACAGGGTCTTACTGAGTTGCTTAGCACTTCGCTTTTGCAGAGGCTGGCTTTGAACTTCCAATTCGCCTGCCTCAGCCTCCCAGCCACTGGGATTACAGGCATGCAACACCATACCCAGCCCAAATTACATATTTTTGAGGAAGAAAAATTGGATAGTAAACTGTATGACCTTTACAAATATTACTACAATAAGCAAAAGAAATGATATATATGAAATGATGTTCATCAAGATGCTCTTATTTAAGAATTTTTCTCAAACATACATTATCATTTGATGATTTGATGAACACTAAATGGAATTTAAAGATCCCAAATAATAAATTAAAATCTGAAAAATCGAAAAGTTGGCTTAAACTAGAGAGAGATGTTAAGATGTTAGACTGACTTCAATTCTCAGGCAAACCACACATCACCTTGTCCTGCAAGAGCCGAATGCCATTCTCCACCTTCAACCACTTGCTAACAGTGCAGAATTCTTACAGACTGTAATGTTCTCTCCCAGTGATAGCTAATGTAATAACTCTTTTATGACATGCACCTTAGCAGAATAGTACAGTTTCTTTGGAATATCTCCAAATGACTTCAGTGGAATTTTATTCCTCCTAAAAATTTGTGGACACAAAGAAAAGTAATGTTATGCTTATATTTCAGCTGATTCAGTAAAGAAAAAAATGTTCCTTATGAAACATTTATTTTCAATTGGAAGTCATAAAGAATCCATTTGTTTTATTGTGCTATAGAACTAATACAACATGAAGTTTCATAGCAGATAAAGATAGATGAGTGAAGTTACAAGCCCACTAAGAAAGTTATGTTGACAGATTTATACAAAAGCATCATATATTCTGGTTGACAAATGAGTCTTGTAACTACTTTTTATGAGGTAGGCTTGATTTCTAATCTACCCATTTTCCAAATGTGATTGTTAAAGGCAATACTCAATCTTCATGGATAAATGGTATGTATGAAAAGCATACTAGAAGTAAAAAGCATACTAGAAGTAAAATCATATGAGAAGTGCTATGTTTTTTCTATATATAGTGTTATGTGTATGGCATTGATTGTTAGTTAAATGCAAGCTACTCCACAATCTCTTCATCCATCTGTTCCCTTGGAGGAAATGAGGACGCATGCAAATGTATTTATATTTACATTTCCTTCAAGAGTGAGAATTTTACTTTCAGTAAATATGAACTGTCAGTCAAATTTTGGAACAGGAACTAGGTTAGGAATAGAAATAGAATATAAGGCAGAAGGCTAGGCGAAGGAAAAAAAAACATTTTACTACTTAAGATTAGGACAACTAAGGAAAGAATAGGATTAAAATCCATAGAGAAAATATATTAATATTCATAATATTCAATACAAAAATGATAAAACATATAAACAACTAACTAAAACAGAGAAAAATGTACTATGAAAATTTTAGAAGTTAACAATAAAAGAAAAATAAAGTTAATTTACAGTGTAGAATTATAATTGTAATAATACAGAAAGACACTGACTAATATCATATAATAGGTAATTAATACTATCTGAGAGGTCCTGGATGGTGTCTCAAAGCCAGAGATATATTAGGTCCAAAAAAGGATATACACCAAGGCAGTAATGATAGGGAGACATGAAGCATGCTCTATTACAACAACATTCCCAAGGTTATAAACGTACATTACCATGATATATATAAATGATATGCAAATTCTAAATTTGCATAAGGCCAGGCATGGTTGGTGCACACCTGTAACCTCAATGCCTTGGGAGGCTCAGGTAGAAGGTTTGCAAAATCAAAGCTATTTCAGCAACTTAGTAAGTCACTGTCTCAAATCAAATTGAAAAGTACTGGAGATGTAGCTCAGAAGTAGCAGGCCCCTGGGTTCAATTTCCAATACTGATAAAAAATAATGAATAAAATTTCACAGGTTGTAGGTTACAACACAACAAGAAGAAAAATATTAGTAGGAAACGAAAAATTTTTATTTTGGACGTATAACAATGGTTGAATTTGAAACTTTTATGATTTAACTTAGTAATTATAGAAATAAAGCCAAAAGTCAGACAATACTGCACACTGTCCACTAGGTTGAAGCATTTGACTTTACTTACGCTGCACCTGCTATAATCTAAGCAATCTTTGAAGTTTACTTTCACTTGAGTCTATTTTCTTATTTTAACATGGGTGGATCTAGTAAGCAAAAGTAAAGTGCTAAAGATAATATCCAGTATATAATAAATGGAAAAAAAGCAATAAGAAAAGCTCATGCATGTTTATTTTAATTGCCAAATTTATGTAAATAGAATGATGTTTTGTGTGATGAGGGTGCTCATGGGGAGTACTCTGTGGAGTGTGAGAATAAGAAAAAGCAAGGTACACTTTTATATGGCAAGTTATTTCTTAACCAGACTTGGAAAAATGGGAAAGTGAGCAGGAAAGTGAGCATATTAAAGGGAGATGAATGGGAAGAGCCAAATGAGGAATACTGAACACTAAATATATTAAAAATGACATTTTCACAAAGGAGGTGAAATTGAAGCAGCCAATTGGAGGTTAATCAGATTAATTAATTAATTAGATTAATTAGAGATTAATGGGTAGTTTGATTAAACGATGTACAACAAATTATTTTAATGCTTCTGTGGAAAAATGTTCTTGGTTGTAGAACAATTCAGTGCCTTACAGGGATGGTGATGTATTACTAAGTATAAAATCTGTGGGGTTCAGGAAAGAATATTTTTGTATTACATTTGCAACTTTTCAATAAGCATGAAATGAGTTCTAAGTTTTAAAAATACATAATTCAATTTTTATTTAAAATAGAGGATATGAGAAGTCAATGAGGCTTGTAGGCAGGGCCATAGCATGATTAGTTTTGCTATTTAAAACAAAAAATGTTCTTGCTACACTCTAATACATAGCTTATAGATGATAGGAATCAAAAAAAGGAGATTAGTCAGGGGCTTTGTTTTTTTCGCCTATATTTGAGAAGAGGATAGTCAGATGCAAGTAAAAAAACACAGGAGTGTAAACATAATAATGTATTTAAAAATAGGGCAAAATAAAGACAACTTGGTGAGGGGCATTAGAGAGAAAGAACAATTATGACTTGTCTCTCAAATCCAGCCTAGGAATTATGTTAAAGGAAGCATCATTTGTTGATATGTGTAAGACAAGAATATGCAATTAAATGGTTTTGAAATCTGGGGAAATTTTTGGACCAAATGTATGTATGACTTACACTTCTCATCTACTATTTTCCTATTATAGCAGTTGAACTACTACAAAAGTGAATTCTTTTTTTTTAATACAAGAGATTTTTTTTTTTAGAGAGAGAGAGAGAGAGAATTTTTTTTTAATATTTAGTTTTCGGCAGACACAACATCTTTGTTTGTATGTGGTGCTGAGGATCGAACCCGGGCCCCACGCATGCCAGGCAAGCGCGCTACCACTTGAGCCACATCTCCAGCCCCCAAAAGCAAATTCTTATTTTTCCAAATGAAAGTGGGAAAATTCACATTTTACCACAATTTTCTAGGTCAGGAAGTATTTGAATTGTATTTTGAACATGATATCTCAATACAAGGAACTATCAAGTTTTTATAATCATCAGTAGACACAACTGATGGGCTAATTAAAGTATCCTGGAATAGAATTTTAGCTATATCAACTCCAAAAAAAATGAGTTAATAAACATCGCACTATAAATTGCAACTTATTTCAGCATAACAAAATCATATAGTACCTTTAATTAATGTTGTAAGTGTAAATGTTATGAATTTAAAGTTGCATTTATGCATAAAATATGCATAATTTGTATATTTTAAAAAATTTTCTTTGTAATTTTAAAAAATTTTCTTACAAAAATCATATCAATCACTGGATGGCCATTAAATTGTCAGGCTTGACAAACACTCATTTGATCAAAGTTTCTAGCACAAACAGCAAAACAACTATTCTGGCCCAGAATGTTGTCTACAAATTCTCAAATAGTTCAATAAAATCATCTACCTTTTAAATAAAAAACAAAACAAAACTAGAGTTAAAAAATTTTGTCATCATCAGATAATATTACTTATATAAATGAAATTTTACAATATGCAATTGAATTAAGTTGTATTCTCAAATTAAAGAATGAGTTTAGAATGAATGTTGGGTTTATTATTTTTACCACTAAATTATACTACTTGATTTCATTCTACAAAAAACAATGAAAAAGGTAAGTGCTAATTGTTATCAACTATATTTTTCAAGTCAAGCAAAATAATATCAGTGCATCTCCTGTCAAATAGATACCATCCAGGAAAATTAAGTTTGGAAACCACATAATACACAGTTTTGACAGGATTCAAAATGAAGACGAGAGTTTGTTTTTCACAATATTGTAAGGGTTACTGCAATTTTTTAAAAAGCTTGGTCACAAAATTGGATGAATGAGTTTTAAGGATGCAGAAAATGATAATGTGAATGGAACTATGCTCTTACTGTGCATTCCGAAGATTCATTCAACACACAGCTTTGGTGCCTCCAATTCAGATTTCATTAGTGGAGATTCTATGAAGAACTAACTTGAACTAAATGTTCTTAAGAACTTCATTTTTTTTTTTCTGCTACTAGAGATTGAGCCCTTGCGTGCTTTGCCACTGAGATACATCCCCAGCCCTTTTTATTTATTTTTAAATTTTGAGATAGGGTCTCACTAAGTTACTTAGGACATTTCTAAGTTGCTGAGGCTGGCCTTAAACTTGGGATTCTCCCGTCTCATGTTCCCAAGCCACTGGGATCACAGGTGTTCACCACCACATCCTGCTTAGAACTTTGAAAGTAATGCACACAGAATTTCTTTATGGGTGAGTGGTAGTAGATCTAATAAGTAGAAAAAATAGAAAATTAAATGATTAGCAAAGTGCCATCATGTTAATGAATGAAATAGGGTAGAGTCCTTTAATTTGTATAAGATGTGTGTATATTTTACTCTGAAAATATTCCTAATTAATTAATATTAAACATTAGCTCTACTGTGATATTATTGGTATTGAAATGTAGGAATCAATTAATTCTTTAGCTCTTTTGATTTAATCTTAATTAACTTTTCAAAAAGGCTTTGTTGACATGTCCTGACATCTTTTTAACAACTTCCAACTCAAAATACTTTGTGTATCCTTTATATGCTTTACCATTATTGTATAAATCTTTAACCTCAGTTGTTTTTGCATGCCCCTAGCCTGCCACTTTTTATATTTTCACCGTTATATTTACTATGGCTGGCTCATCATTTATTTTGCTTGAAATATTATCTCTAGTTGTGTATTTTCTTTTAACTAATTAATATGTAATTCCATTCATTTGACTTTAAATACTTTTAAAGTAATTGACTAATATATAATGTAGGAAGAGTTACTCTGGTTTAGTGGAATAATAGGAATTCATTAAAGTGATAATACTAAAGTAGTAAAAATAATGTAAATAAATAATGTCAGAAAAAAGTCTTGATAAATCTTATCATTTTTTGAGCTATAATTACACTTGTAAACTAATACAGCAGATCAGTGTTTTAGTGCATGCTCATCCTCATTCTCATCTTTCCTTCGTGATAAACCTAAACTTCTTTGCCAGGAAAGAGTAGGAGGCATCACTGTCTTCTGTTGACAGTTGTGAAGTCAGCTGAGATCATCAGTGATGATTTTCTCTGGCTCCAAGGAGTCCTGTGGTGTATCATGCACTGTGGAGCTGCAGGCAGATAGGTTTTTAAAATAAAAATATGATACAATTTTTAACAATAATAAATTCTTCAAGCTGTGCACATGGAGTGTTTTTTCCATTTGTGTCTTCTTTAATTTTTGTCCTCAGTGTTTTGTGTTGTTTTCAGTGTATAGGTCTTTCACCATATTAGTCAAGTTCATTTGTTTCTAAGTATGTTTTTATGATTTTGTAAATAAGATTACATTCTTAATATTCTTCTTAGAAATCCATACATTCTCCATCAAAATATCTTGGCATATTTATATAAATAAAAACTTGGAAAATTCACCTGGAATAGCAAAGGATATGGAATAAACAAAACAACCATAAGAAAGAGGAATAAAGTTGAAGGCATTACACTTAATCATATCCAAATACATTACAATCTACAACAATTAAAACAGAATGATATTGACATAAAAGCTAACATATACACCATTGAAGAAGAATGGAGGTCTCAGAAATAAACTCATACAGATATAGGCAGCGGATCTTCAACAAGATTACCAAGAACACACAGAGGAAGAAAATATTGTCTTCAACAAATACTGTTGGGAAAAGCTGATGTCTACATTCAAAAGAATGATATGAGACTTGTTTCTTATGCCATAAACAAAAATCAAAAGGAAATAAATAAAGTCTTAAATATAAAACCTCCAACATAAAATGTACAGAAGAAACAATAAGGGAAAATTTATGACATTGCTTTGAGCAATAAATTCATGAACTTAACACCAAAAATCCAGTTGACATAACAAAAATAGATGAGGCTCCATCAATATAAAAGATTTGGGCAGCAAAGGAAACTATCAACAAAATGGAAAAAATGTATTAAGCTGAATAAATATTTACAAACAATGTATCAGAAAAAGGTGGAATTTTCAAAACATATAAGGAACTAAAACAAAAACCTCGATAGCAAATAAAAATTAACAATGTGCAAAGGATTTGATTACACCATTCTCCAAAGGAGACATATCAGGAGCCAACAGGAGGATTAGAAGATAGTTAACATTATAAATCATCAGGGAAAAGCAAATCACAACTGCAATATCTTCACATTATTTAAGGGCTACTGACCAAAAGGGAAAAAAAAACAAAAAAAACAAGTGTTGGTGAGGATGTGGAGGAATTGGAACCCTTGTACACTATTAATGGAAATGTATAATGGTATAACTTCTATGGACAACAGTATGGAAAGTTATCAAATAATGAAAAATAGACGTACTATATCATTCAGCAATTTCTCTTCTTAGTATATTTCCAAAATAGTGAAAATCAGGATCTCAAAGAGAGAGCTCTCTCATGTCCTTTAAAATTCTATTTATAATAGCCAAGTTGTAGAAAAAACCAAATGTCCATTTATATATGAAAGAATGAATGTGGTACATATGTAAAAGTATATATGTAAATATATTTATATATGTATATCATTTATAATGAAATATTATATATATATATATATATATATATATATATATATATATATATATAGAATATTATTTTACTTTAAAGGGAAAAAATAAAAAGGGAGTCCTTTTGAAACCAGAATTAGACAGGCAGTCAATATAGATAGGTAAATTGAATAAGGTCAGATCAAGTCAGGCCAATTTTGAGTGAGTTCCTGCAAGTCTGAGACTGTCCCCTGAGGGATTGAAATGTTAATTCTTTCAGAGCTCTTCCTCCACCCTTATCAAGAACCTGCCCCTGCTCCAACCTGTTGCTAAGGTAACCTACCAGGAATTGCATCTTCCTACAGGGAGCTATAAAGCTGATAATTAATGTGTCCTGGGTTGCACCATATGCCTTTCCCCCTTCAGCTCACCTGTTTCCCACATTTTGGCCATCCCACCAAACATTGTTGCGCCTAGTCATGTACTCAGGAAGGAGAAAGATAAGGGGAAGAGGGCAGGAGGACAAAGTAAGCCTAGGACATACAAAAAGGGCAGAACACCTTGTTTCTTGGGATATCAAGATATCAACTATTGCCCCCTTCTCCCTCCCAGCAGAAGTCTATGTTACTCCTTTTTAAATAAACCCTGCTTTATATGCTTGCCTTGGCATGCTTCTCTAATGTTCAAACTTCAACATATGAGGAAGCAGAACTCATTACAGATAATTGGTGATATCACTTTCAGGACAAAGTGAACAAACTTTGATAATATTATACAAAGTGAAATAAGTCAGCCACAGAAAGACAAAAACTGTATAATTCCAAATAGATGAGGTATTAAAATAATCAAACTCACAGAAACAGAAAGTCAAATGGTGATGTTCAGGGGTGGATTGAGTAGAAAATATGAAGTTATTTATCAATGGGTAGAATGTATGTGTAATACAAGATAAATTAGTTCCAGAGATCTGCTATACAATATTTTGCCTACAGTTAATAATGTTTTGTTGTTTATTTAAAAATCTGTTAAGAGGGTAGATCTCATCTTAATTTTTTTACTACAAAAAATATAAGATGCTCAAGTATATTTGAATAACAGATAATTGTTGATACATTTTAGTATCAGTATATTGCACATAAAATTTGGGACATGTATATTTTTTTAAAAATGTTTTCATCTGAAATTTAAATTTAATTGAACATATTGTATTTTATTTTGCAATTCTACTTCCAGGTACTATGCTGGTCTTCTGAAAATGATCTTGTTTTTGAGAGGCAATAATATCATGTCAGAGGCTTTTCTGAATCCTTGTATCTCTGCCTCTCACATTTCCTGAAAAAAATATTCTTGATCATTTTTCTTTTTTTTATTTAATGTTAATCATCTTTTAATGCACTTATACAATTCACTTCTAATAATTCAGAAGTTTGCCATAATACTACATCTGGCTACACAAGAAGGTTGGAAATAGTATCTTTATTCCAGGTTTCATGTGAAATCAACAAAATCCAAGGTTCTCTTGTGGAAAAGGGGGAGGAGAGACCTAAGGGGCAAACTGACCACAACCACAATTACTCTCCACTCATGATTCCATGTAGAGCTAGTGGCATTAGAGAATAACTCTGACCTCTGTCCCTTATTTTCTTGCATCAGGAAACAGGGATGATTAATTGGCCAGGAGAGTTTAAAAAGAGATACCTGGTATGAGTAATTCTATCCTGTTTGGGCAGACAGAGGCAGTCGCTCTGCAGGGCTGTTGTTTTCCATCTCTGCCTGGGACAGTAAGAGTGATTCTTACGGTGTACCCATCTGCAAATCTGTTCCTGCCAGAGAATGTAGCCATGTCTTAAAAATGGCGTTATTCATGAAAATGATGTCTGTTTCACCCGTGTGTCTATCTCCCTCGTGATTTTATTCCCAGGCACAGAACAGTGATAGTATAAAGGGATCTGTCCACAGACCAACAATAAGAAAACATTTGATTTTGAAAGCTATGATGGTATCAGTGAAGAATATGGCTCTGCCTCTCCCTGGCATTCATATGCAGGCAGCTCCTGTGGCTGTATCTCAAATAAAAGGCACAAATTACAAGTAAATAGAAATACATAAAATACATGAAATATATTAAGACATATTGAAGATAGAGATCTATACAGATGCACACAGAACAACAGAAATGTAATAGGTGGGAAAATAAAAATGAACCACTGAAGGAGACAGACAATAAAGCAGCAGCACCAGAACATTTTCATAACTGACACTGCCACATCTGTGTGTAAAATACTCCACATCACTAGTTATGTCTTCTGTCAGGCTAAGAGGCAGGCCAGGCAAAGTTGTACTGGATGCCCATTAGACATATTTCCCTCATTTTTATTTTCTCAGACCATCTGTTATCTAAGTCTATAACTATCTGTGGTAAACTGAAAATCTTTTTTCTTTTCAGACATTCCAGTACTTTATGCTTCTAAACCAAATAAATATATATAATATTCTTCTAAATCTGTAACTATGCTCACACTATACATGCACACATTTATACTTATATAGGACATGGATGAATGAATTTAGGTGTTGCTTATGAGTCACTTGTTTATCAAAATTGTCATTAGTTTATGTTTGTTTATATATTACCAAAACACACCAGAATATCTTTAAATATGTGTGTTGGGGATTCATAAAATCCTTTGTCTGTATTGATTTTCCTCACTGTAGAGAAGTATTTCATTATTTGGTTGAAATAGTTAGCCAGATCTCATATTTGTTTTTGTTTCAGTTTCCTCATTATATTGCAAGCACTAAATCTAAAAGAATTTTATATAAAAAAAAGAAATAGGAAAAAATATCCTCACAGCGTATTACATTATGTTTTTATGTGTCCCCTACTGACAGTTAAACTCCATCATAGAAAAATTTCCATTAAGAGAATAAACAGGTTGATGAAAATGAACAGACCATAATACTAAAAGCAATTATTGGTTGACATATAAAAAGAAAATGATCTCTACAGAGCTCATGCTTAATGAAGTTAATTTCTCCCTCCCATGTGATAAGGTTTTACTTTAATCAAAAGTATTAAGTAAGATATAATATAAGGTGTATCATTATTCTTAAAACTACACAAGAAAAATAACCCAAATAATTGAAGACATCACTACTTTTAAAGAAATTAACAGCTTTGTATATAAACTTTTAACATGATACTTATAACATACACTGTGAAATGCTTATGCTTTGAGATATGAAATTTTTGATGCCCCTGTTCCATGCTTGAATCTAACCACTTAAGTGACTGTGAGCATTTCCAAACTTACATCTGTGTACCTCCTCTTCTTTCTCTATAAAATAAATAGTTTCCACATTCCTATATCATTATGTGCTTTTAACAAATTTCCATATATATGTGCACATTTACACACATATATGTGTATATATATGTGTATATATATATATATGTGTATATATATATATATATATATACATATATGTGTGTGTGTATAGTGTGTGTGTGTAGATGTTCAAAGCATAGAGTTGTTTTACTTATTTTATAACTGATAGTTTAAAATAGCAGTTGACCTCATATATTATTACTATTGTCAGTTATAGGTAAAAAATGTTACTCAGATTATTTCTAGCTACATATGTGTAGGAAGCCAAAATCTCCTCATACACCTCTATCAAAACAACATATAGCAATATGGTGAATGAAGAATAAGATTTCAGAACATATTAATCAAGACATTTATGGGAATTGGAAAAATGTAGAATTATGCAATTGTTCTCACTTTGCAGAAAAAGTTATTTTTCATTAAATGTGGTAAATGTTTAAAATTGATTTGTTTTCTAGTTATTAATTTAAATGTATGATAAAATAGATATTAGTAGGTGAGTATACATAAAGCAAAAGATATTTGGAAACTTCAATATTGTTTTATAATGTAAAGATTTCCTGAAACTAGTTTGAGAACTATTGGATTAGACAATTAGGAATATATGAAAATGGAGTATATATTTATTATCAATAAATTATTATTAAATATTTTAGGTAAAATCATTTTTATTATGGATTTACATAGTGAGCTCAAGTCATTTAGGGAAAACTATTGGAATATTTAGAATCATTTCCTCTCTGATGTGACTGAAAACAATATGGGCAAGGGGGTTGAACAATGGATAGCATATAGATGAAATGACTCTTTATAGGTTTCTAAATATTGAGTGATATATACTTGGGGTCTTATTGAAAAATCATGATTTACATAATTACATATTACACCTTTGTTTTAACATCTACATTAATATGCTTCTTAAATTGTGATTATTCCTGCTTTTTATTGCCTCATTACTTCTTTTACATAGAGCTTGGGTTAAATGACTTCTTTTCTTCTTGATATCCCATACCTAGCACACTTCTCTACATATACTCAACAAGTTTCTGGTGAACACGAAGTAAACTCATGTCTTTTTCCAACTACATTGCTATATGTGTCTCTATTTATTTCACTGTCTGCCAATTCATCTGTCATTTAAATACAAAGCCTCAGAGAAAGAAAATCATTGGTTTGCTAATTGAAACTCAGTAAAGAGTTTACCTACTGAGAAGAATTTGCTTTTGCAATCAAATGAGGCAATACAAATAGTCTTCCAATACATTGTCCATGACTACTCTAATTAGCTGTAATTCATAGTAGTAGAGTGCCTCATATATCAAAAATGTTTCAAAAATGAATTCTATGCAACAGTTACTGAGTCTTTAAAAAGAGATGCTGTGATTACAGAGCATTGGACTTAAGCCTCTTATTTAGAATGGCAAGGATGGATTAAGAAGTCTTCAATATCTTCAAGTTCTCCAAGATCTCCTTTCCAAAATTTGATGTCTCTTTTTATTTTAACAAGGATTTCCCATTCTCCAATTAAAGGTCTGACTTGCCATATAATAATTTCGAGAAACAATTAAATAGTAATTCCTACTAAAGAATAAATATCTGGTCTTTTGACAGGAGCCCACGATTGTCAAGATTTTTATCTTCTCCCGAAACATGTTTTAATTCTATTCATGTTTCCTTTATGCTGTTTCCCATTCTAAATATCAACTTCATATCTAAATTATCACAAAATCCTTTATTTACTTAATCTCTTGTGCTGAACCTTACTCATTCTCTATAAATAATAATAGTAAATAAATAATAATAACAATATAAATAATAAATACAGTATTCCTTTAAACTGAATTTATTAAAATAAAAAAATGATAAAAGAATACTGGAGATTTATAAATATAAGTAAATAGAATCTTGAAAGACAAGTGGCACAACAGCAAATTCATACCTTGATCCAGCACAAACTTCGCTCCTAAAATAATGATGATAGAATCTATAAATATTATATCTAATACAACAGAGGAAGCTGCTCTCTTTATCATTCTGTTCACTTACCTATACATGGTTTATTCTGCTAACATTTAGATTTACTTCTATAAAATATCCTAAGCAAAAAAGAAATATTCTGATATTACTGACAATAAGATCCATCATTCAAAAATCCTGTGGACAAACAGTATCACCATTTATCAAGAGTTTTGCTATCGCATAGACTTCATTTTTAGCTTTGTCAGCAACTCAGAGTACATCATCAATCTTTCCACAGGATTTTTTTTTTTTTTGTAAAGTTAACTCTGTAATTCTTGAATGAATAAAAACAGCTACTTTCTTATTGGACTATGATGAAGACTAAAAGAGTATTTCTTGGTAGCTCAGACATGAGCAATAGATGCATATTATTCTATCAGGTTCCATTTATGGCTTTGGCAACTTTTTAGTGAATGAGCATAAATTCAGTATGTGTTATATTGAACTATACCAGTTGTGTTAGTTTTCTAGAACATCTGTAACAGAATACCAAAAAACTGGGTGACTGACATAGCTGAAATTTATGTTCTCAGAGTTCTAGAGGCAAGAAGTCTAAGAACAAACTTTGATTTAATTTCTTGAGAGGCCACTCTCCTTCATTTGCCAGTGGCTGAACTCTCATTGTTTTCCATGATTTTTGTTCTGTATGTGCATCTTTGGTGTCTGCGTCCAAATTTCCTCTTCTTATAAGGTACAGTCATTTTGGAATAGGACCTTATCTAATTGCTTCATTTAACTCAATCATCTCTTTAATAGCTCTATCTCCAAATACCATCACTTATTTTAGATATTGCAGGTTAGGGCTTAAACATAGGATTTCTTCCCTTTGGGAAGAGCAAAATACAGTTCATAACAGTGCTAAACTTTAGGGATACAGCTAGGAGAGAATGAATAGGATCCATGTTTCTACAGTGTTTATTTTTTAAGGAGATTAGGGTTTTGATATGCAAGTTAATATATACAAATTATATTTCTTCTAAAAAGTATTAAATAAATAAATAAGAAAAGAATAGCATATGCTTCAGTACAGTGAAGTTGTATATCTCCAA
This sequence comes from Marmota marmota marmota, assembly GCF_001458135.2. Lineage (NCBI taxonomy): Eukaryota > Metazoa > Chordata > Mammalia > Rodentia > Sciuridae > Marmota > Marmota marmota. Next base: position 9,322,479 of record NW_025999942.1, on the reverse strand, counting down.
GGAAGTGACACCTCTTCAATAGGTTTGTTAATGTCTTCTCAAAGAGAAGCTATTCCATCTAGCTGATGAGGGAGGAAGATATTTTCAATAAACCAGAGAAATCTTTACTATTAGGTGTTAACAGCATCATGTAGCATGGCCTGGGAAGGTGAGAAACATACATTTAAGAACATTTTCATATACTCACTTTGCTTCAGTGTAATAAATGAAGAAGATAGTCATTATATAAATTTATAAAAACTAGCAGAAGTTAAATACTATAAGACATTGTAGGTCATAGCAAAGTGTGAAGGTTGTGATCTAAGTTTGAAAATATCATTGAAAATTTGTAACAATAGGAACAACATGGTAATTGACTGATTTTTAAAGTTTCTTTGCTCTATAGAGAATGAATAGGGTGCACCATAAATGCACCATAACTTAGATATGAAGTTGATATTTAGAATGGAAAACAGCAGAGAGGAAATAGTGGATAGAATTAAAACATGTTTTGGAAGAAGATTAAAATCTTGAAAATTATTGTCTCATGTCAAAAACTATGAAGGATCTGAGATTGTTTATTCTACCTGCAAGTAAAAAAGATAGCCTTTGCATTATAATTGATGTAAAAAGGAAATGATATTCCTAGATCTGAGACAAAGAACATTATTACTCCCAGAATTATATCAGTAGCTGAGAATCAAGATTTTCTCTGAATAGTCCCAGGTCCCCAATTTAAAAAGTGTAGCAAGAAGTCTAAGTGACACTTGCACAGAAAGTGAGAAGCATTATGAGAATGATTCCTGTGTTTAGACAATTTTAAATGTTTACAATAGCAAACATATACACCTACAGCTATCTGAAAAAATGTTATGACTTAGATAAGAGGTATCCTAAAGAGCTCCTGTGTTAATTCAGGAGTTGAAATAATTAGATTATAAAAGCAATAACCTATGAGTCGATTCAAATTTGAGTGAGTGGTAACTGTAGGCATGTAGAGTGGGGCTGGAGAAGGTGGATAAAAGGGGGTGTGCACTGGAAGGGTGCATCTTCCTTGTAAGTCCTTATCCCCTCAACTCTATCTCTGCTTTCTGACCACCATGAATGAAAGTCTTCCATCATGTCATTCTACCATGTTGTTCTGCTTCACTTTGGGTATGGAGCAATTGAATTGGCCCACCATGAGTTGAGTCTCTGAAACCATGAGCTAAATTATACTTTTCTTCCACTAAATTGTTCCTGTTGGATATTATGGTCATATTGAAGTAAACCTAACATGGAGATTGTATATAATGAACTGGGGTCCTTGTTGTAACTAAACTGACTGTACATTTCAAAAATTCTTTGGAACAGGTTTGTGGGAGGAGCTTGGGAAATTTTTGAGATGCAGGCTGGAGAAGCCTTTCAATGTTGTGAGCAGTGCTTAATCTGGTGGGAGCTCAGAGGACCAGAATGACAATAGGAATGTCAACAGTAAAGAATGCGCTCATCAGAATTTAGAGGGGAACAAGGATTCTATTGGGAATTGGAGTACTGGCCATTTATGTTATGTTCTAGAAAATAATTTGCCATGTGTTGACCATGTCCTGAGATGTTTTGTGTGACTGAATTTATAGGTGATGGACTAATTAGTTTGGCAGAGGAAATTTCAAGGTAGCACAACATTCAGGCAGTGGCATGGATTATACAGGCAGATTTTAGCCAAGTTTACTATGAGTATTAGGAGCAGAAAGTTGAAGAGGATTTTAAAAATTTACAATTTGGCTGGAAAAGTGTGTGGGAAACAATCCAAGGAGCTTGTTGAAGAGATTACCTTCACATAAGAGATACTAAGTACTTTTCACATAACAATAGGAAAGATGCATTGAGTGGGGGAGGGGGAAATGGGGTTTGAAATCAAATTCCTTGCATGTATTACTTTGTCAAAATGAACACAAATGCTATGTATAATTATAATGCTCTCATTTAAAATTTTCATTTTATATACAAAAAAAGAATTGTCAAGACCCACATCATTGCAGTTTCAAGAATTTAAAAATAAAAATTCCTTTAAGAAGAGACTTTGGGGGCAATCTGCTTGCACAGGAGTGCAATATCACAGGAAGCTATATCACCATGTTCATCCATCAAGGCATGCAGAGCAGTATAGACGTGGTTTGGGGTGGGGGTCAGCTACTGCTTGAGCTGGTGGCAAAACACGGCATTCTCCATATGGTGCTGGTTCTGCAGGAATGCAGGGTGCTGGAGTTAGGGGTCATGGAGGTTTAAACTGAAACTTTAAAGGGAAGCCTCAAAGGCCAGGCAAACTATAGCAACATTGGAAATCTTGCATGCTACCCCTGCATGAAGCTTTGAAGGTGAAGCTAATGCTGAATGCAAACCCCAGGAAATTGAGAGATTCCATTAATGTGGAATGTCTGTCAAGGAAAATTTCTGGCTAAAGAGTGAGTTAGGCTGAGTGTGACCATGTGCGCTAGAACTGGCAAGGTCACAGGGGTAGGACTGAATAAGCCCTTTGGAGAAAACATCTCACTGCCAAGTACCTCAGAGGTTGGATATAGGGCTATAGGACTTCACTTGTTTTTCCAGCTGCGTTTTGGACTTATTTTGGTCCCATCCCTGCTTTCTATGCCCATATTACTACCATGTGGAATGGAAATATTTATGCTGTGCCATTGTATATTGTATGTATGCAACTTGATTTTGATTTTTATGAGAGTTTACCACAAAGATTTGCATTGAATTTCTGATGAGACATTGGACTTGGAGTTTTGGGCAATGTGGAAACTGTTCATACTATGGGAACTCTTTGAGATGGACTGAATGCATTTTTATTGTGAGGTAGGCATGAGCTTTTGGGGCCACAGGCAGAATGTTATGGTTTGGATATGAGGTGTCTCCCTATATCTTCTGTGTTAATGCAAAAGATGAAATAATTAGATCATGAGAATTATAACCTAGTCAGTACGTTGGAGTTTGAATGGACCAAGTGGTAACTGTAAACAGGTGGAGTGTGGCTGGAGGGCTTGCCTTCTTGACAACTTCTCTCTTTCTCCTCTCTCCCTACAATGCCAAACAGCATGATGTTATGCCTTATCTTAGACCCAGAGCAATGGATTCAAACCTTCATGGATTAAACTTGTGAAACTATGTGTCAAAATAAACCTTTTCTGCTCTGGTGTTCTGGTCAAAGCAATACCATGCTGACTAACTTAAAGGGGATAGTATGTGTTGTCAAACACTGTAAGCAAGCCTGTAATTGCTCCAGAGGAGAATTTATTTCTTTGAAGTCTGTATATAATATCAACATACTTTAAAAAATACTTCATAACAAAATACAGTAAGTACCACTGCCCATGAGAAGTGCAGAGACATGAGATACATATGGAGAGTTACTCTGAATAAAATCTAACCTTCCTGTCTACGCCATCTTGACTTCTAACAAATTTTCCCTTGAGTGCACCAGTGACTTAGATCAATCTGCCTGACCAGTTAGGACTCTATCTGTCCAATTTGTTTCATATAGAATTTTATTAGGTTTTCTATCCATAGGACTCCTTGCAGCATTACAAGGCCAATATGAAATATTCACATTAATCATGCCCCCAAGATCCCAGACCCAAAACATTGAAAGAAAATATGAAAGAAAGTAAATAAGTTAGTAAATCAGCTCTACCTGACAAGAACAATGTAGAGGAGGACAAGTTTATTTTGGACTCATAGTTTCAGAGGTTTAATCTATAGTCAGACAGCTCAATTGCTCGAGGTGAGGCAGAGCATCATGGTAAAGGATATGGTGGACGAAGGCTGTTTACTTCATGGTATCCAACATGCAGACAGTGAGAGGGAGGAAACAGGGGGACAAGATATAGTCTCCAAGGTCATGCTTTCTGGGACTTACTTCCTCCAGCAACACCCCACCTGCCTATAGTTAACTATGCAGGACAATAGATTTTTTTTCAAATTATTAATCTTTCAAATGGATTTATCTATTGGTTAGGTGACAGGTCTCATAATTTAATCATTTTACTTCCTCCCTTAAAAAAGGCACTTTGTATGGGAGGGGGGGCACCTCATATGCAAACCATAAAAGAAAGAAAGAAAGAAAGAAAATTATATCCTGTTAAATTTTTTGTGTTTGTATTTTTACCTGCTTGAAGCGTTAAATCAAGTATTGCTGGATCTATTAGCAGTATCCTGGACATTACCACTGCTTGTAGAGGAACTGTTTGTGACATTTCTATCATTCATAACAAGGTTATCCAGTGAGTTAAGATTGACCTAAAGGCTTTCTCTGAGCTGAATTGTATCATTGATCACCTCAGAAAAAGTCAAGGACAAACCTTGTGCTGCTGTCGCTAATTGGATCTCTTCCATTTTAAAGATAACAGCCTTTATGGTGACATAAGGAGTAAGTAGTTCTCCAAGAAGCTCCTCAGAGCACAAAGGTGATAGTACTTTAGACAGGTCTCTACAATGTCTGATGATAAATAATCTTTTGGTCATATTTTCCCAAAAACTAGAGTGTGTCAGCCACTGTGTTTTCAAAAAAGAGGCAAGTGACTGCCTGATCATCAATATGAGCTGTATGGCCAGGTACAGTATATGTTATAGCCCCCATTATGTTTAAAATTACTGGGATCTCTCAAGTGGTACCGACATCAATCAGCATGACTTTTTGACTAGCTGGTATATTTAAAGGGCCCCAATTTATTTCAAATAAATAAGCCTAGTCCCTATTTTTGTAGAAACTAGTGGAGGTAATCTGACTGAACTGTTTTCTTTATCCATCCCATTCAATCCATGGAATGACAATATTATGGGCCCAAGAATGGGAACAGAAAAACATCAGGAGTTGTTGACATTGTTTTATGAGAGATGTGAAAGAGGTAGCTAGGGCCATGTCCTGATATTTCTGGTAAGACTTCTTAGTAAAAATTAGGATGAATGGCATTAAATCCATAATCTCAATCTTCTGTCAAAGGATGATCAATCCAAGAGTTTGTTATGTTCATCCTGCCTGTAAGAGTGTGCAGGACCTGTATCAAAAGGCATTGTCTTTATGAGAATAGCTTACATGATTATTTTTAAAGAAAAAATTTATTAATGACTCTACATTCCTAGGAAATCCTAGGGTCTAAGGATCTAAAATATTTCCTTCACAGGATCTGTTATATTTTAAAATTAAATTTATGCTAAAAATAAAAATTATATATATGGAAACTTCTTTTATTTTCATACATGTATATATTTTGTAAGGTTTAAAGCAGGTTAAACATGCTTATTTCACTATCATTTCTTTCTGGCTAAGCATTCAAAATCCTTTTTTCTAGCTGTTTGGTACACATTTACATCATCATCATCTATAGTCACCCTACTATGTAGTAGCATGCCAGAACTTCTTACTCCTCTCTAATTGTAACTTAGAATATATTGGTTAATATTTCCCTATATTTCACTTCACTGTATTCTTCTCAGCCCCCAGTAACTACTATTCTATTCTCAATTTCTATGAAATCTCCCCCCAACTTTTTTTTTAAGATTTCACATATGAGTAAAAACATGCAGTGCTTTTCATCTGTGTTTGGCCTATTTCACTTAACATAATGATATATGATATTATATCTATATCTCTCTACATATACATATATCATAGACAGGAGGATCTGGGAATTTGGAATATATTTTATTAATTGGCACAAAATCAATGCATTCCATTCCAATAGCTGTAACTTAATATTTGGTAATCTCTTATATATACCCAAACTTTCAGTTTGAAATGCTAGGTGCAAGAAAGATGGGAACAGGGCTGGGGATGTGGCTCAAGCGGTAGCGCACTCACCTGACATGCGTGCGGCCCGGGTTCGATCCTCAGCACCACATACAAAATAAAAGATGTTGTGTCCGCAAAAAAAAAAAATAAAATAAAAAATAAAAAATTCTCTCTCTCTCTCTCTCTCTCTCTCTCTCTCTCTCTCTTAAAAAAAGATGGAACAGTTTTTAAATTGATAGACTATTATTATACAGATGATTATAGCATTAATCTTCACTTCAGGCTTTGTGGGCAATTGTAGGGAGAATGAGAGATGGAGATACCCCATTAAATGGTAATTATACTTAAGATCTAGGACCACATCAATCCACCAAGAGAAAAGAGATTGTTGTAGTACACTTATGTTTGAATCTCTCAGATCCCCTTTGAGAAGATTACCTGGAGGTATCTTAGCTCGGACAGTATAAGTTGCTGTTAGGAGAAAGAAAGAAACATCATGTCCAGTAATAAACAAGGCAAAATTCCAAATTTGTGAAGTAGCCTTCAATCAATTTTATCTTGAGATGACCCAGAAAGTGGCTGTGAGTAGATGAGCCTTTACTGGGAGCAACCATATTCAGTATGTGTACTTCCATGGTGGATCCAGAGCAGTGGTAGAGAGGGTCTCTGAAGAAATGATTTTAGAAGAGAGAAATGAAGTCCCTGGTAATGATCATTTGAAGTTGAGGATTAATTCTATCTAAACATACTACACAGTATTTGATCCACTCATGTGAAGGGTCAATCAGCTCAGGGGAGGTTGTTGGAAAACTCCATATCATTTTCAAGTCTAAATAAGTCATGAACAAAGGAGATCACTGAGGAATTCATCATAGAGACAAACTGGGTTAGCAAATAAAATGTAAACCTGCATCTAATAGCATTTCCTAGGTGAAGTATTTAATGTTCCATCTGGTTGTGAATAAGATGAGAAGTAGTAGTGTTGCCTCTCAAACCAAATATAACAGTATTCTTCATGTGCATTTAAAAGAATAAATATTTATTAATGTTGAAGAAGACCATTTTTATCAAGCACATGGAGATTCAAGGACAAACACTATAGCATCTCAAGTCATTTATTGATTGACTTCAGTCCCCAGTAACTACTATTCTATTCTCAATTTCTATGAAATCTCCCCCCAACTTTTTTTTAAGATTTCACATATGAGTAAAAACATGGAGTGCTTGTTCGTGGGATAAAGGACTACTGAACACTCTAAATTCTAATACTAGTAGGGGCATGTTTAAGAGGGAAATTTTTAAATATTTTGTTAGTATGTTTTTAGTGCTGAGTAATCAATTACATAATAATTTATAGTGCTTGTAAAAATGAAAGTGTACTGAAATAGAGAAATATTAAATGATAGGATTCTATGTTATAGTACAGGATTCTCTGAGAATTCTTTGGTCAACTTTTATGACTATTTCTGTTATATATCATATGTATGAATCCTATTTGACGTGTACACAAGTACAGATGGAGGTGGAAAAGATGGGTAGGGCATTTTCACTGAAGTAAAAATAATGAACACTTGATTATTAGAGAGGTAACCAATCAAATTAGGTGTGGTGTTTTAAAACAGACCTTGGTGGTTTCCAGAATCCAGGAACAATAATGTTATTTGCCTCACTTCCAACACAATAATTTTATTGAGATAAGATCTAGACACCATAACCCACAAGGGTGGCTTTAATCAAGGAAAAGCAAAACACATGTAGTCCCAAAGCTGTCACTCAAACAAAAGAATGGAAAGGAAAGGGAAATTAAATGAAATGAGGAATGATATATTGAAACTGAATAGAGAACAGGTGGGTCTAGGGAAAAGAGAAGGAGATTGCCTGTAAAAACATGTTAAACAGGAGACCAAGAAAAAAAAAATACATAGCTGTGCCAAGATAATACCTTGAGGGATTACTACTATGAAATGGGTCCTAGGAGATACATGAAGTTCCTATATAAGAGATAGCATTGAGTCACTGGTATAATTAAATAAGAGGGAAAGGCTAGTGTTAAAACAATTGTTTTGCCAGGGACTTATTTTACTTTGAAACAAATCTGATCATCTAGATCATTTAATTAAAGCTACTATAGTACTAACAGCAGTAACAATAAAAGCTCTGTTAATTCCTCATTCCAATCCACTCATTACTCTCTGGTCTGTAACCCCAGTACTTTTTTAAAAAGTGTTTTTGTATATACTGGTTTCTTTCTATTAAAGACCTTCTCCACCTTTTGCACTTGGAAAACTTTTAATCCAAGTATATAATCAGTTTTATGGAAAAGTCCTTGAAGACCTTCAAGCAGAGTTAATTGGTTTTTTCCCCTTGGTAAAAGTTTGAGCTGTTGTTATAGAGCTAAACATATGGTGCCATAATTTATTTCTATTTCACCCCTCATAGCAAGTTTCTCCAGGCCAGAGATCATGAATACATCATCTTTCATTAATACATCATTCTTTCTTTCTGTAACCCAGTGCCTAATGTCTATATTATATGCAATAGTTGATTGAATATTTTCAAACTAAATGTTATTTAATCTGAATTATGTGGTGTGTGTGTGGGGGGGGCGCTAAATGTGTATAAAACAGAGTAGGAATACTCCTAATGACCAAACATACTTGAGGCTGTAGAATGTATCATTGCTGTGTGTGATATTATACTGTGGAGTAGGAAAAGGTAAAGTAACAGACAAATCTCTTAGTCCAGTCTAATTAATAGTTGTGATATGGCAGCAGTTGGATCTTAGTTTATGCACAAACACAGTGCACATAAGAAAGAGTGACTGAGTTTGTGATTCCCCCTGCTGGACTTTTTCTCTCTCTTTCATCATTGCCTTCTTGTATTTCGAGAAACATTAACTATTTGATTGATTCCTGAAGGATCTTAGAATTATTTAGCTCATGAGTCCCCAACCATAAAATCAACAGATAAGTATTCCTTATCTGTTGATTTCTAAGATTGTTCAGTAGATTAATATTGATCATATCACTTCTTAGGAAGGTGGAAATTGCATCAATGGAGATTCACTAGGATTATAAAATCTTTATACAAGTTCAAGTGAAAATGCCCTCAATATTTTAAAGCCCAGATTCTTGTTTTCATACAAAACAAAAGATCTCATCCTTTGGATCTCATCCTATGAATCTCACTAGGCCTATTAAAATATATTCTTCTATTCCTCTCCTCTTTCATATTCTCATTCTCTCTCTCTCTCTCTCTCTCTCCATAATATTAGTGGTAGAGGCAAACTTGTCTCTATGAAGGCAAGGATAACTTATGACTTGTGTATCAAGTGAAACGAAGGGTACTGGTCACTGCATGGAAGGCTTCACATTCTGGTGTGTGACTTTTCATTTCCTTGTTTTGGGCACTCTCTACTGCCAGGTAGTGTTCTTCATGACAGCTAGATCACGTAGGACCCCTCATAAGAGCAATAAAAAATGCATTCCCGGAGTTTTGCTTCCCCATCACACATACTTGGAACAGAAATGGATATAAACTGTGGGAAAAACATAAACCTATGTCCTATGAGGTCATTGAGATTTCTGGCTTGTTATACTTGCAAATTAATTTGGGATATATGGATTCATATAGTATCAAATATTAAAGAGAACACGGTAACTTTATCTTTGTTGTGTTCCATTTCTTTTTCATAACCAAATACTGTAAAGAGTAAATGAGGTTAACAGTCCCTAGAAATTCAGTGACTGCTAGTTTTCATTCATTCTCCTTTTCATGAGTAAACAGTATTTTTATCAAGGGAAAAATAATTATATCTTAACAGAATCAACAATATTAGTTTATAACACCTTCAGGAGTGAATTAAATAAGTGTAGAAGCACATTTTGCTTATAGGTATTAGAAAAATTACCCCCTCAAGAATTCCATGAATTTAGGCAGAAGCTGTGTATATGCAAAATGAAATGGTTTGCACTGTCATCATGCTCCATTCATTGTTTCTTAAACCTGCTCTCAGGAATTCTTGTCTCAAATGTTCAAAATATTTAGTTTATTTTGCTAGGTCAATAATGTTAGTAAGAAAATAAACAATAAATTATTAATAAAAATAAAAATTTTGAGAATTCCTGAACATGGCACATTTGCAGAACTAAGTACTTAGAGAAATGGTCAAACTAAATAGAAGTGTAAAATTGTAAGGGATTAAAGTCACATGGGAAATAAGACATAATTTTTCACTGAGGAATAGAAACAAATGATGTATTAATAAATTTATATTCTAATTTTTCATAACTATGAAGAGTTACAACACATGGCTATAACTTTTCTTCCAAAAAAGCATTGTCACCATTTTGTGGTGCGAAAGCCAAATGGTATCATACATTCCTCAGAAGTAAAGATCTGAGAAAGGGCCTGTCTATTCAGTAGTTTTATGAGTGACAAAAGCCATATTTTCCAAGTTTATGTCTGTTCAAAAAGCCTTCCCTTTCTATGATGTTTATTTTAAACATGCTCTGTTGAAAGCTTACTTTCAGTAGTAGTCTTACAGAAAAGTGAAATGCTACCTGAGAGAAAATGAAGTAATGCTTCACTTTTAAGCCTTTATCTGTAGTTTCTATATCATTAACTGTAGTTTGATGATTAATGGTCATTTTCCCCTTCCATTCAAGCATAGGAACCTGAATTCTCTAGTTCTCTGTTTGACCAACCTATACACATATGCAAATGCGCACACACACACACACACACACAAAGACATACATACACACATAAATGTGAAGTTACATGTGACCCTTTTTAAAATTTACTTATCTATTTTAATCTATATATTTACATAAAAGCAGAACTGTCTTTATGAGAGGAAAATTAATATGAACCCTTCCTTTTAAAATTACATGTGTCCTGTGGGTTTAAGTTGTCCTGCCCAAGAATAGTTTAAAGAATTTGAGAAAAAATGAGCTCTGCAGGAGATAGGAACCCTGGTTTCTGACCTTATGTCAATGGTGGTTTGATAGCTCTAAAGGAAGTATATCCTAAATGGAATAATTGCTGTCCAGATCAATACTGTAAGATGTGTTTCATCATTTTTCAGAAAGGATATAGCCTTTGAGAAGTGATTATGATCACATTAATGGCACAGCTCTAGTCTAGAAGCAATTTGGGCAGTAAGAGTGAATTTCTGAATCCAGAAATAATCACCATACGTAATTAATTGTGCCTCAACTTTATGGCTTCCCAAAGCTCAAGCAAGTGTCAGTGCTCAGTTTTCTCACCAATGACAGCAAAGAGAGAAGCATCAGAATGGCAAGGAAACACTCTGTAGTCAAGGCTCCTTCTCCACATGGCTCTGTGTGCTGTAAGCATAGGAAAGCACAAGAGCTGCACCACTGTATATTTGCCATACTTCAGTGCCCAAGAAAACTAAGAACAATTCAATGAAAAATATCCAAGGAGAAAGGTTTTGATTAAGCAAAGATAAATTCATTATGCAAACTGCTTGCTGCAAGAGTGAACACCAGTATGACAGTCTCAGTAGCATTACAAAGGGGTTCGAAAAAGGAAAATTGTTTGTAAGATTTTGGTTTCTGGACCCAAATGATTTAATACAGGTCTTAAAAGTGCAGGAAGTGATTAGGCTTGGGTAGACTGTGACTTAATAATTACTGATTACTGAATTCTGAAAGGTGTGATTCTTGTGAGTTATGATACATAAACTGTTGTTTAATAAGTGAGCTCTATACCCAGATGAGCTATATATTGTCCTGATTGGGGAGGTATTGACAAGAGGGACAATTTATTTTCCTGGACAATTGGTTTGTAGGATTTCCCTGATGGAGCAGTAAGTTCTTTATTGTTTATAGCTTTCATGTTGTGTGTTTGAAAGGAAAAATAAATAAAAGAGAAACAAATGGTTATAACAGTCTCAATTCCCTTTCCCAAAGGTTATAACAGTCTCTATTCACTTTCCCAATGGTTAAGCTCTATGGACACAAGTAATCCCAATTGTCAGCACTATTCTTTTTTTCTATTTTAATGCTCTTTTTAAATTTATGAAGTCAGGAAAAAAAAAACACTGTTTCTCTTTGAGTGATGGTAGTGATGTGTTGGTGGAGTTGGCTCATATGAGCATTTGAGGGCTTGTTGTTAGCAATCTCTTTCAAAATCCACATTCAATGCTTCCTGTAGTTAGCTTGAATTCAGTCACAGTGGAAATACACACATCCTGAAAATTGTAAAGCACTTCAAATTATAACTTTTTTTTTTAATCCATAGAGTCAGTTCAACATTTATCAGGATAGGGTTATTCACAATGTTCTCATATCCATATATACTGCTCTACATGAGAGAGAACAGGGCACTTCTTAACTATAGTTGAAAACAAGGACTTTTTATGAAGACCCAATAATTTTTCAAGGGAAGTGCTTTATGATGCTGTAGACTGCATAACAGAGTCTCTGAGCTACTCTAGAGACAACGAGACAATGAGAGTCATCAGAACTGACTTCTAATACTTCAACAAAAAAAAATTATTTTCCATACTCAAAGAGGAGAGAGAGGAGGATAATCATTCAACTGGACTTCTTTAGATATGGATCATATAAGTGCTAATTTCTGATTTAAATGTAAGATTGGAAATGGCATTAGGAAACTTTTGATGGGCAATCACAATACTGATTATCTTGGTCATGATGTTGGTTGCAAAACCAATTGCATTTTCAACATAAAACTGTATATCTAGAGTGAATCAATTGTGTAATTGTACGATAGACTTCAATACACAGAATTTATGAAAAAATATAAAGCTTATCTTATTTGTTTCTTAAATCTGAGAAAAGGGAAGAAAAGGAAGACATAGAGAATGTTTTCTGTGGTACATTATTAATTTCTAAACATGAATTCTGTAACCCCGGAAAACTCTTGTAACTTAAGAAAAATGTTATTGTGGGTGTACAATGAGAATAAGATTTTCACAGATAAGCCAGCTGATGCTAGAAACACACTGTCTAGAACACTGGGTTATTTTGGGTAGAATACACTGTGGGCATATTAATTAATGTTTGATTTTTGAAATAGCTTTAATTCCACTAGATTCATAGAAATACATATTTTTAGATATGGTGCATAATCTAGAATTTGATGTGGAAATATAGATCAATATAGAAAAAGAAAATATAGGTATTCCTAGACTGTCCCTTATAGTTTCTTATTAAGGAAATATGGAGTCATTCCCAGAAATCTGATGTTAACACATATTCAAAGTGACTCAGGTAGACTTTCAAGCCATTTTCTGATATTACTAAATCTCCTAATATGATTTAACCAGTTTTTTTTTTTTCCATTTTTCACTAGGACTGTGAGATAAGAAAGAGTAGACAAAGTCAAGAGTTATTTCTAAAGCAAAAATAAAAGAATTTGGAGCTCAAGAAAAGCTGTCTAGATTCTGCTACCGCTCTTTCTCCCACCAACACTCACAGAAAATTGAACAAAACCAAGACCTTAAGATGTATTTGAACTAAACTCTAATTTTATTATTAAGAGAAGCCTTTCCAAACCCTTGGAATATGGGCCAAGCTATATAATGTGACATACCACTATATACACACCTGTTTTTCTTTTCCCCCTGCCTATATATTGTATTTAGAACTTTGGCTTATTTTTTCAGTGTCCTTATTCAAGAAATACACATTACCTCTTCTTCCTAATGAGCTCCTAAAATTATGATAATGATTCATTTTATAATTAATTTATATACTTGGGTATTAAAACAACTAATTTTCTATTTACTCTTAAGTTATAATAATGAGCAGTTCAGGTGTTTAAAGGGAGTGACTGAAATAAGATACGTCTATTGATGCACACATTTACATCTGGCCTAAATAACTGGTAATAATTTGTTCGTGTTATTATTGTGTTAAATTTAAGCATGAAACTCCTGAGCATCACATAAACACAAAAGAGCATTATTAATTTACACAAACTCCTTCTACAACAGAGGTAACTTTCAAATTATCTTCTCAGTTAATGATGTGTTTTTCTTGTGCATGTCAGTCTCACTAATATCCAATTAAATGTATTTCTCATACACCTGATCTGTAAAGTATTCTGTGTTTTGTGCAAACACAGCATGAAGGGATGTTTACCATTAAGTTAATAGAGATCATTTAGCTGGCCGTGCTGCAGAAATGTTTTCCATTTGTTATCAACACACACTGGAATACATCAGGTGTGAAATCCATAATTTAAAACTCAAGAGTAATTTCAGATAGACATCAATCATACACATTTAATTGTCAACTTAATATTACATTTCCATAAAGATGGATTATTAATATTAATTTAAAAATTTGTAATCACCAGAAAAATTTACCTCATATTTGCCAAAACACCTTAGTATTGAATTCTCAATGTATTGATAATGAACTATGAATTACATTATATTATTTTTAAATAACCAGAAACATTATAAAACATATTCAATAGCATTTTGCATTATATATGTAAAATATTTTTTTTTTTATTTTGAGTGGTGATTTAGTTATTTTTTTATAAATGTTTTTGTTTTTAAAGCTTTTTCATTTATAAAAACATCATAAAGATAGACTTTATATATCAAGTTCCCTTTTATTTAAATTTTCTATCATGGCACATTTGTCAAAATTAATACAAACAATTATTGACATACACAATTATCAACTGAAGTCCACAATTTATTAAGATCTCCTTAGGTTTTACCTATGAACATCTTATACTCTAGGATTCCCTTCAGTACTCCACATTACATTTTTTCATTATGTGTCCTTAGGTTAAGTAGGCAGTGATAGTTTGCCAGAATCCTTATCTTTGACGACCTTGATAATTTTGAGGAATACCAGTCTTGTATGTTCTCTATTACAATTTTTCTAATATTTCTCTCACTCTTGGGCCATGGTAATGGGTTTGGGAGAGGAAGATCATGTGTATACAGCATCAACATAACTATTAACATTAACCTTGATCACCAGCTGAGGAAGTATTAATCAAATTTCTCTACTAAAATGTTACTTGCCATTGGACTTGTCCTTCACCTTTTTCCTTCCTTGTGTGAATGCCTCCCTCCTCCCGCCTTCTTCTTGAGACCAAACACCATGGCTTCAATTAAGTTGCAGAGTTCCGAAGGGAAGATATTTGAAGTTGATGTAGAAATTGCCAAACAATCTGTGACAATCAAGACTGTGTTGGAAAATCTGGAAATGGATGATGAAGGAGACAATGACCCAGTTCCTCTACCAAATGTTAATGCAGCAATATTCAAAAAGATCATTCAGTGGTGCACACACCACAAGGACAAGCCTCCTCTTCCTGAGAATGATGAGAACAAAAACAAGTGAACAGATGATATGCCAGTTTGGGACCAAGTATTCCTAAAAGTAGATGTCAAAGCTTTGCTTTATGTTACATGCAAGACTATTACCAATATAATCAAGGGGGAAACTCCTGAGGGGATTCAAAAAACCTTTAATATAAAAAATGACTTTACTGAAGAAGAGGAAGCCCAGGTATCCAAAGAGAACCAGTGATGTGAAAAGAAGTGAAAAGTTGTACCTGACACTGAAACATTGTAAGGACTGTTCCAAATACTAGTTGACCTGCTCTGTTTATAATTGTTGATATTAGACAAATAGAAGACAAATGCAGCAGCAAATCAATTGTATTAGCATAATATTCTCCTTATTGCATGTATAGTTTGAATACAGACTGCAAACCATGGCTGAATTTCTTATAGTATGAGACAAAATTTATTTATTTCTTTACTCTGAATAAAACTGAACTGTGGGTTCTCTGTAGAAAGTGGCATTTTGGACTTTCACTCCTTTTGTAAAGTGATTTTTGCCTAGTTTATTGTTTAGTTAAATTTAGTGAGCTTTTAAAAGTTGGCATTGTAAATAAAAAAAACTTGAAAAAGCTTTTCTGAAAACAAAAATTCACCCTTCAGTTTTCCATAATGTCCTCTTTGGGCATAATCCACACTTAAGGAGTGAAGAATTACACTCAACCTAATAGAGGAAAGAGTATCAACATCAATCATTTTGAATACTTCTGCACAAAAAATATTTATTCTCCTCTATTTCCTTCTTTATCTAAACTTTTATTTATAAATACTGTCTCATGGATATGTAATAGATTGGATTACAATACAATATTACTTTCATTAATTTGTTGGTTAAATTGCTCCAGCTTGGGGTGCTGGGAGTTTATTCTGTTGCCTCCTGAATCATCTTAGCATACTCTGATCATTATGAGATTTTTTGAGCACTTTCTTATTTGCTAATACTATAAGGATTCATAGTTAGTAACTTTCATCCCAAAACTTCTGAGCTCTCTTCCAAAGTGACAGTAATACTTTTTTTTCAGTAGCCAGGAATGAGAAATTTTATTGCTCTTCATCTTTCCCAGTGACTTTCAATTTTGTAGTTCTTCATCATTCTAATAGATATAAAGTAGCATCTTATTTTACTGTAATTTGTATTCTCTAGTGTCAAGATGATTTTGGTAATATTTTCATATGTATATTTGCTATCTCTGTATATTCTTTAGTGTGGCATCTGTGTAGAATATTTGCTGTTTATTTTTTATTATATGTTGTGTTTTAAGGGTTATTTTTATATTTTTGATACAACTCCTCTAATAGATGTATATTTTGCAAATATTTTCACTAAATGTATACATTGCATTTTTATTCTTACAGTGTATTTTGTACAGCAGAAATATTTAATTTTAATAAAGTATAGATTATCTTTTTTCTCATGGGTATTATGATTTTAGTGTTATATCTAATATTCAACCTCAGGTCACATAAAATTTCTTCTAGAAGTTTTTTTTTAATTATTATTATTTTTAGGTGTAGTTGGACACAATGTCTTTATTTTATTTATTTTTATGTGGTGCTGAGGATTGAACCCAGGGCCTCACACTGTTAAGCTAGTGCTCTACCACTGAGCTACAACCCCAGCCCCCTCTTCTAGAAGTTTTATAGTTTCACTTTGATTAACATTTCTGACCATTTTTAGTAAACGTCTGTGATCTGGATAAGTCATATATTTAGGTCATTTATTTTGTATTTGGATGTATAATTTTTCCTGCACTATTTGTTGAAATTAGTATCCTTTCACCATGGAAAACAAATGTCTTTGTTCCTTTGTCAAAGATCAGCCCACTATAATTCTGCGTTTCTAGACCACCAATATGTGTATTTTTTGACCAATAACAATACACTGTCTGGATCAGTAGCATTGAAATATGAATGTGAGAATTCTGCAAACTTCATATTCTTTAACATTTTGTTGGCTATTTTAGGTCTTTTTCAAGTCCATATGAACTTAAAATCATATAATTCCCCACAGAATAGCTCCCTGTAATTTTGATGGATATTAAACTGAAACTATATTATGATGGGGAAGAAATAATATCTTACTAGCATCTTAGCCATCATGGTTTGCAATCCATGAAGATGGATACATCTTAATTTATAAAGAACTTGGATTTCTTTAATCTGTTTTTAATAGTTTTTCACATATAGATCCTTTATATATATTATTAGATTTGTACTTAACCATTTAATTTTTGTGTAATTGTAAATGGTATTTTTAGAATTTGAAGTTGAATGATTTATTATTGGTATATAGGAAATAATTGAACTTATTTTATTTATTGATCTTCTTTTGGCCACTTTACTTGAGTAGCTACTATTTCTTAAACTTTTTGCTGATGGCTTAATATTTTCTGTATAGAGAAAACATGGTATCTGTAAATAGACACTTTCATTTCTTCCTTTTCAATCTGTGCACATTTTTTATTTCCATTCACTCTTATTTCACTAGCCATGACTCCCAGTGTGACAATAAATAGGAGTTGTGGGAAAAGACAATTTTACTTTTTCTTGCTTTTAGAGAAATGGATCTAATTTCTTACTGTTTAGTATGATATAAACTATAGAACTTTTTAGATGCACAATTTTCAAGTTGAAGAAATTGGACTCTATTCCTAGTTCTTCATGTTTTCATCTTTTAACCATGATGAAAATGGGTGTTGGATTTTGTCAAATGATTTCTACATTAATCAGTTTGGTCGTTTGGCTCAATTGTGTGATGGTTTACATGGATACATTGTGAACCAGCATTAATTACCTAAAATCAATTCCTCTTGGTCTGGGAATATAAATCTTCCTATAAATTGTTAAATTCAATATTAATATTTTGTAGAGTTTTGGGCATCTGCATTCATAACACCTGAATTGTTGGTTGTTTTTAAATTATCTTTAAGAGGCAAGGATCCCATGAAAGGGTAAATTTGTAATAAATTAGAATTTCAAAAAGATTATGTACCTTTCTTTGTAAAGAAAAAAGGAAAGAAGAAATTGATGTGTTTCATACACAACATCTTATGGGCATAGGTAATTTAATAGTGTTCTTATTGCCTTCTGCATATCTTATAGTGTACTTATAATATTATCCTTTTAAAGTAGGTGGTATCAGCAGTGATAAATCCTTCAACATTTCTGGAAGTTTAAGTCTTCTCTCTACTTTCTTGATTAGCCTCACTAAAACATTATCAATTTAATGGATTTTTAATGAAGAACCAACTTTTGCTTTTGTTGATTTTCTCCATTGTGTTTGCTGTTTAAAATTTCAGTTATTTGCTCTAATTTTTGTTATTATTTTTTTTTCTTATTTCAGGATTGAGTTGCTCTTCTTTCTATAGTTTCCTAAGGTTATTGATTTCAAATTTATCTTTGTATAATATGCATTTATTTTGATGAATTTCCCTCTAAGCTCTGCTTCTTAAAGGACATCTTTATTGCTTCCACATTTTGGCAATTATGAATGTTCCCAAAAAGCTGTAATGTTCATTTGGGTGAAAATATTAACATGGACACAGGATTTAAACTTATTTTAGAAAATTCCAAAAAGCACAACTATTGGAGCATATGCAAAGGTATGATTTGTTTCCAAAGAAATTGCCGAAAGGTGCTGTAAAGTGACGCATTTTGCATTCTCACCAGCATATGTTGAAGTTTCTGTTGTTCCACATCCTTACCAAAGTTTGATGTTGCCAGTGTTTTGGAAGTTAGTCACTCTATTACGTGTATAATGCTATCTATCTATCTATATATCTATATCTATATCTATATCTATATCTATCTATATCTATATCTATATCTATATCTATATCTATATATATATACTTAATTTTCAGTTCCTTAGTGGCAGAGTAGATATTAGACATTTCACATGCTTATTGCCTCTGCATATCTTATTTACTAAAGTGTTCATTCAGATATCTCCTCAGTTTCAATTTATTAACATTTCTAACCATGTTTAGTAAACTTTTGTGATCTGGGTAAGTCATATATTTAGGCCATTTATTTTGTATTTGGGTGTATAATTTTTTATACATTTGTATTTGGATGTTTTTATACATGTGTATTTGGATGTTATTTTCTTTTTATTGTTGAGTTTTAGGAGTTCTTTGTACCTTTTGAGTATCTGCTGCAAAAATTTTTCACAGTTTTTAGCTTTTTTATGCATGTTTTTCAAAGTGAGAGTTTCTGATTTTTAATGAAGTCTAGCTTTAAAATTATTATTTTTGCATCATGCCTTTCATGAGGTATCTAAAAAGTCATATCAGTTATGTAATCATATATATGTATATATACACATATATAGGAAAATAATGTCTGACTCATTCTACTATTGTTCCTATCCCCATACACCTCCCTTCCCTTCACTCTCTGTCTAAACCAAAGTACCTCTATTCTTCCCTAGCAGCCCCCCACCTTATTGTGAATTACAATCCACATATCAGAGAAAACATTTGGTCTTTGATTTTATGGGATTGTTTGATTTCACTTAGCATGATATTCTCCAGCTCTTTCTATTTACTAGCAAATGCCATAATTTCATTCTTTTTAAGGCTGAGTAATATTCTATTTCATATATTTACCACAGTTTCTTTATTCATTCATCTGTTGAAGGATACCTAGGTTGCTTCTCTAGTTTAGCTATTGTGAGTTGAAGTTGATCTGCTGTAAACATTGGTGTGGCTGCATCACTGCAGTGTGCTGATTTTAAGTCTTTTGGATATAAACCAAGGAATGGGATTGCTGAGTCAAATGGTGGTTTCATTCCAAGTTTTCTGAATAATCACCATACAGCTTAATGTAATGGTTGCTCCAATTTGCAGTCCCACGAGCAATGGATAAGTGTACCATTTTCCCACATCATCACCAACATTTAATGTTGTTTGCATTCTTGATCATTGCAATGCTGACTGGGGTGAGATGAAACCTTAGAGCAGTTTTGATTTGCATTTCTCTAATTACCAGAGATGTGGAACATTTTTTCATATATTTGTTGATTGGTTATATTTCTTATTCTGTGAAATATCTGGCCAGTTCCTTAGCCCATTTATTGATTGGGCTATTTATTTATTTGTTTGTTTGTTTATTTTGGTATTAAGTTTTTGTGTTCCTTATATATGTTAAGAGATTAATGCTCTATCTGAGGTGTACGTGGTAAAGATTTTCTCCAATTCTGTAAGGTCTCTCTTCACGTTGATTGTTGCTTTTGTTGTGAAAAATGATTTCAGTTTGAATCTATCCCATTTAGTGATTCTTGATTTTACTTCTTATGCTTTAGGGGTCTTGTTAAGGAAGTCAGTTCCTAGGCTAAAATTGTGAATATTTGGGTCTACTTTTTCTTTTATTAGGCACAGGGTCTCTTCTGTAGTGACTAAGTTCTTGATACACTTTGAGTTGAGTTTTGTGTAGGGTGAGGGTTTAATTTCATTTTGCTACATATGGATTTATAGTTTTCCCAGCACCATTTATTAAGAGGTTATGTTTTCTCCGGTGAATATTTTTGGTACATGTATTTAGTATGGGATAACTGTATTTATGTAGGTTTGTCTTTGTGTCTTCTCTTTTGTACCATGGTCTATAAGTCTGTTTTGGTTTCAGTTCCATGCTGTTTTTGTTACTGTGGCTCTGTAGTATAGTTTGAGGTCTGGTATTGTGATGCCTCTTGCTTCACTGTTCTTGCTGAGAATTGCCTTGTCTATTCTGGATCACTTATTTTTCCAAATGAATTTCATGATTTCTTTTTCTATTTCTGTGAAGAATTTCATTGGTATTTTAATGGGAATTGCATTAAATCTGAATAACACTTCTGGTAATATGGCCATTTAACATTGATTCTGCTTATACAAGAACATGGGAGATCTTTCCATCTTCTAAGGTCTTCTTCAGTTGATTTCTTCAGTGTTCTATAGTTTTCACTGTAGAGGTCTTTCACCTCTTTTATTAGATTAATTTTCCAAGTATCTTATCTATTTTTGAGGTTATTGTGAATGAAGTAATTTTCTTAATTTCTGTTTCAGTGGTTTCATCACTGATGCTATTTATTTAAAAAAAATATTATGGTTATCTTTAGCAGATACAAGTTCTTAAATGGATATTTCAGAGGCATATTTAAGGATATAATGTTTTGCATTTTTAATATTTGAAACATCAATCATCTGATAACTATTTTAATGGGTTGTTTCTAACACACTGATGTAAAATGTAAATTTATACATAAATAATGTTTATCTAGAATTACATCTAATACATGGTGAGTAATTTATACATTTTGCCATTATTGTTATCATTTTAAAGCAACAGGACCAATTATTATTCATGTCCTTGAACCTCCAAATCTCTGAGTCAAAGTAAACCTTCCCTTTCTATAAGTTGGTTATCTCAAGTATTTGTTACAGTGACAGAAAGCTGATTAACATAGTCATGAAATGCTTTCTTGTTTTGATTGCTGTTTAACCATGTAAAATCATAAAACCATGTTTAGTTCCTGGGTCACACAAAAACAGATGTTAGGCCATATTTGCCAACATTTATTAGAGAAATATAGAAAATGGTTAAAATGAATAATAAATCCTGACCTGTTCCTTCTGATTTATGTGCTATTAATTTTAAGTACTATTTTAAAGTCTTAAGTAACATATTATTATTTTTATAGGCTTTTGAAAAGAAATTTATTCATAGGTTCTTCATTTATTATTTTTGATACTTGCTTCCTTCTGGGATTACTTCATCTTGAAAATCTCTGTAGAGTTTTTTGGTACTAGGAAACCTACTCGCTTTTCTTAAACTAAAGCTACTTCACATCTTTCTTAAATTATAGATTTTTTTTTCCTGGTACACAAAAGGTTGACAGTTATTTTTCCTCAGGACATCGAAGATGCTATTACACTTTCTTCTGGTTAAAGTAAGGTATGACCTTTGCATAGCAGATCAAATAGAAATTTTTAGCAACGCTTTATTTTTGAAACCACATACAAAGTAGCCAAAAAGCTGTGGTCATATGGGAGAATTCAAGATCCTCTGAAGTTTCCACAAGTGCAGAAAGAATTTCAGTAGCTCTAACTAAAAGGTGTGGGTCATAATGACTTAAAAGAAAAATAAGTTTTTAGAAATCTCTGAGCTAAAGAGAGTTCAGTGCCAATTATAAACAAAAATGGATCTCTGAAGAGCTTTCTTGAAACTTCTTAAAGGTGCAAATTTTAACTAAATAGGACAACATGAGGATTTTCTCTTGGTAATACTGTTGAGAAGGTTGCTTGTCACGTAGTAAATGGCAGTAATAAAGAATGTTTGATTTCTAGACCCAAAAAGAAAATTACTAGATATCTAAACTGGAAAACAAAAAACAAAACCTGGATCTCATTATTACTTGACTCATCCTGCAGCACTGAAAGATGCTTTGAAATAACATATTATCGTGCTAAGGGGTAAAACTAGTAAGTATTAGTATTTTGCAGGCTCACAATCCTGTCTGATTGCAATATATATATATATATATATTTGGTTCATATATATAAATGTTAGATAAACTTGAGAATGAAAATCATTAGAATACAAGCACTGAGGAGAGTAAATATATATATATATATATATATATATATATATATATATATCTGTGCTGGTCATTAAAAGGGCATATCACTAACATGTGTCACATGCGTACTCACATCAAATCCCACTTGAGAGAGAGAAAATAAAAATCAGCTTAACATGTAAAATATAATTACTATATGGAATCTGAGCTTTAATTAAAGATATGTTCTCCTGAGATGGATGAATGTCATTACAAAAACTTTGTGGTTTCATTACTTTGTGATACTCAGCAAAAGTTTTCTTCTTCTGAGACAAGTGGTTTCTTTATTGCTACCATACCATCTGCTCTTTTTTCTGTTACTTCTCCAAATTTATATATATCTACATTTAGTGTTTAGACACTTCTACTTTTAAAGGCATTTTAATTTTCTATTTGCACTTAGAAATTTTACTTTTAGCAATATTTGGCAAAGAAAATATAACAACATACTAAACAATTTGTGAAGTTATGGTCGAGATGTCTGTGTGGTGACATTAACTTGAGAGAATTGTTAGATATTCCCACCCCTCTTCCCAATGGAATAAATTTGAAAGCCTACCAAATCAACTCAGTTAACAATAGTAGTGGATATTAAGGTTTTGTAATATCTGACAAACACTGGGAAGAAATGCCTTTATAGAATTGACAGATACCATGAAAAATAATAAAACACAATCTAAATGTGCACAGTGAATTTTTTTTTTGAATGTAGAAGATCAACAGGCAAACAAACTAGTTTTTGCTCTGCTTTGTCCCTCCAAACATTTACTTTAATAATACCAGAATTTAGAAGAATAGATCCATGTATTTGTCTCTAGGGTAAGGAAAGGCATGGATGATAAGAGCAAATTTGCATTTGCCAGGTTATCATTTGCAATGATAAACTTAATGGGTACTGATATTCAAAAAAGCTAATTTTCTTTAAAATTTATTATGTTGCATTCACAAGAAAAATTCCAACTGTTCAATACCTATATGTGGATAGTGGCTACTGTATTAGAATAAATATAGAACAGCCCTCAACATACACAATCAACATATAAAAATTAGTAGCTTTCCTATATATCAACAACAAATCTGCTGAGAAAGAAATCTGGAAACCATTTAATGATAAACTTAAAAAAATACCTAGGACTATGTCTAATAAAATAAATGAAAGACTTTTACAATGAAAATTATAGAACACTGAAGGAAAGAATCTGTACAAGATACTAGAAGGTTGAAATACTTCCTATGTTCATGGAGAGACAGAATTAGTATTGTTAAAATAGCCATATTACCAAAAGCTATATACAGATTCAATGAAATCTCCATCAAAATATTACTGAAATTTCTCATAGAACTAGAAAAAATTCTACACTTCATTTGGAAGAAAAAAATCTTTGCTTGCTACACTTTTGACAGCAGATTAATATCCAGAATATATAAAAATTCAAAAAACTTTCAACTAAACAACGAATAATCTAATCAGTAAATGGGTGAATGATCTTAAAGACATTTCTCAAAAACAAATACAAATGGCCAAAAATATATGACAAATATTCAACATCTTTAGTAATTAGGGAAATATAAATAAAAACTACAATGAGATTTCATCTAACTAAAGTTATAATGGCAGCCATCAAGAATATAAGTACTTAACACTGTAGGTGGGATTGTTACGTTAGGACACTTATGGAAATCAATATGGAAGTTCTTCAAAAGACTATGAATGGAATTACCATATGATCCATTTATATTATTGCTTGCTATTTTTCCTCAAGATTTAGTCTCCTACTCCAGTCATATACGCTTACTTATGTTTACAGTAGCATAATTCACAACAGCCAAATTATGGAACCAGAGATGGATGAATAGATCAAGAAAATGTGATACATACACACACACAATGGAGTTATGTTCAACCATAAAGAATTAAGTTATGCCATTTGCCTAAGTATAAATGGATCTCGAGGGTATTATGTCAAGCAAAATAAGTCAGACTCAGAAATTCAAGGTCATATGTTTTCTCTCATGTTTGGAAGCTGGAGGGGGAAAAGAGGATAAAAGTTTGTGGGGGAAATCTCTTAAAAGTTGAAGGCAGATCAGTAGTGTAGAGTAAGAGGACAAGGGGAAGGGAGGAGGGAAAAGAAATGGGAAATATTGGGGAATTAAAATGACCAAAGAATATTGTTAAACAATAAATCCTATTATTATGTATAATTATAATTCACCAATAAAATATGAAAAAAAATCATAGAACAACTACACTGGTGTAAATTGATGATATTGTTCCTTTTTTAAGTTAGGGAATGTTTCATCAGCTGCCTGCTGATGAAACATTCCCTAATGAGCTGGGTTCAAAAGAGCTGGCTGCAACACTGAACTAACAAAACGCAAAGAAATCCTGCAACACATGTACACGAGTCTCTCAGATAGAGGGTGGGACTACTCTGTGACCTTAGGTGTCAGCTTCCATGCTGGACTGCATTGAACAGCACTGGAAAGAGAGAGCTTGCACCCAGAATCTCTTTATTTTATAGAGGAGACACACAAAGAGCTTTGATGGAATGTTCTTCACCAAATAAGGCAGAGGATGGGGTTTCAAAAAGTGGAGTCTCCCTTTGTGATGTCTTGTGGTCAGCAGATTGATTGACATCTTGGCAAGTCACACCCATCTCAGGTGCTGTGTGGGATCACAGGCAGAGCCAGAGCAAAGGTGCACTTACATCACACAGCCCAATCAGCCTGCAAAGCAAGACCAGTCCCCTCATATTGCTCCAATGCCCATAGCTTACACACACAGCCCATGGATGGCTCATGACCGAAATGTTTATGTTTGTGGTCTTCTTTCAAGAAACAGATATTAAAATAGTACCCCTCAAAGTCATGAATGCTGAGGAATGGGGATGTAGCTTAGTGGTAAAGCACATGCTAACATTATTACTAAGAAATGTTAATAATTATCCAAGCCACTAGGTACTAATCTTTTTTACTTGTGGAGAGTCTTGTCTTTGTAAGGATGGCTGCTTACTGCTCAGGGTGATGGTTTCTGAAGGTTAGCTTGGGTATTAATTTTTTTAAAATAAGAAAACAATGAATTTTTCCACATAGGTTGACGCTTATCTTTATGAGTGATTTTTCTGTTGCCTGTAATAATGTTTGGTATCATTTTACCCCCGGTGGAAAGTTTTTCAAAATTGTAGGCAATCCTTTCTGACCCTGCCACTGTTTTATCAATTGTTTATGTAATGATGTAAATCTTCTGTTGTTGTTTCAATAATTTTCATACCATCTTCACCAAGGTAGAATCTAGCTCAAGAAACTACTTTCCTTTATCATCAATAAGAAGCAATTTTTCATCCATTTGAGTTTATCAGTAGAAATTTAGTCACATTGTCTGTCTGCACTACTAATTCAATATCTCTTCCTATTACCACCATATATGCAGTTAATTTTGCTACTGAAGTTTTGAATCAAAGTCATTCTTGAGTGTTAGAACAAACTTAGTCAGAACTCCTTTTAATGTTGACATTTTGATCTCCTTCCATGATCCAATGCTTCTTTTTTGGTTTTATTTTGTTTGGTTTTGTTTGTTTTTTGGGGGGGTGGGTGCTGGGGATGAAANTGGTATTTTTTTTCCTTTTCTAGTGCTGGGGATGAAACCCAGAGTTTATGTATGTTAAGCAAGTGCTCTATTACTGAGCTCCATCATAAACCCTTTTTAAGATTTTACTTTGAGATAGGATCTTGCTAAGTTTCCCAGGGTGGCCTCCATCTTGCAATTCTCATGCCTTAGCCTCCTGAGTAACTGGTATTACACCCAGCTATCACCACTATCACCACTGATGTTTTTAATGGTATCTAGAATAGAAAATCCATTTCAGAAAATTTCTAATTCACTTTGCCAAGATTCATAAGGGAAATAACTATTTATGGCAGTGAGAGCCTTATAAAGTGTATTTCTTACTAAGACATGAAAATTAACATTACTTCATGATGCATCAGCATAATGAATGTTATGTTAGCAGGCATGAGAACATTGTGAATTTAATTGTACATCTCTTTCAGAGGCTTTGACTGTCCCAATGCCTTGTCAATAGGCACTAATGTTTTGAAACTGAAATAAAACAAACAAAAATGTCAGCAGATATTACCACATTATTCTGCACACTTGATTTCAATGGTAGCCTTGAAATATTTAGTAAACTGCATTGTAAACTGATATATTGTAATCCTGTCTTTGCCATACCATTTACAGAATAAAGGCAGAGCTGGCTTCTTAAGGGCCCTGTGATTTTCAGAATGGAAAATGAACATTAACTTGAACTTCAGCTCACACAGCTGCATTAGCCCTTAGCACTGCAGTCAGCCTAGGCTCTGTAGATTTGAAGACATGAATTGATTTCACCTCTCTAGCTATGAAAATTTTATATAGCATCTTCTAGCATTAAGCTAATTTGTCTACTTTGAAAATCTATTGCTTAGTATTAAGTACTTTTATGAATTATCTTAGCTAGATCTTCTGGATACTTACTGAAGCTTCTCTATCAGCAAATGTTACTTCATCTGTATGTTATGGAGATATTTATTTTCTTAAACATTATGAACCAACCTCTGCTAGCTAAAATTTCTTCTGCAGCTTCCACTACTCTTAAAACCTTCATAGAATTGAGGAGAGTTAGACTCCGCTCTGTACTAAGCTTTGGTTTAAGGGAATGTTTTGATTGTCTGTCCAGACTACTAAAACTTTAGTCATTTTTATCTTTATTTTACTTTATTTTATTATTTATCTATTTATATATTGAAGCACACAGAACTCAGGGACTTACAAATACTAGGTGAACAATCGATGGTCAAATAATTGTAACACACATATAACATTTGTTGATTTAGTTTGTTGTCTTATATGGATGTGGTTCACAGTTCCCAAAACAATTGTAATACTAACATTAAGTATTGCTCATCATAGGTCACCATAACAGAGATAATAAAATGAAAAAGGTTGAAATGTTGCTTGGTATAGCGAAATGTGACACAGAGACATGAAGCAAGTGATGTCAGTAATCTTGCTTGATTCAGGATTGCCACAAACATTCAATTTATAAAAATTGCAAAACAGAATAAAATGAAGCTCAAGCTGGGCATTGTGGTGTACCCCTATAAGCCCATCAACTGTGGAGTCTGAGCCAGGAGGAACACAAGTTCAGGTTAGTTTGGGCAACTTAGCAGTACCTGGTCTCAAAAAAAAAAATACAAAACAAAAAACAAAAAACAAAATAAAGCAAAACAAAAACATGTAAAGGGCTGGGAATATGTCTCAGGCATCAAGCACTCCTGGGTCCCATACCCAGTACTGCAAAATTAATAATAATAATCATAATAACAATAAAATAAAGCACAATAAAATGACATATGTTTCTATAGCACTTTCTGTTTCCAGACTGTTCCTTACCCACTAGATTATATGATATGAATGAATGTAAGAATGAGTGATATGTGGTTAAAATGCTTGATATTGAATTCTTGCTTTACAACTTACTTTCTGTATTAATATGGGCATATTACATAATCTTTGTTCTCCTCACTTTTAAATTATTTAAAAAGGAGATAAATTTATATCAGAGTTGCAAGGGTCAAGACGTCAAAAGAGTACATGATATGTAGTGAACACTCAATATATGTCAGCAGATATTATCACTGATATGATATTGTTATTTTAAAAGTCTCTAAATCATGTACCATTGGAGCTTTGTACTTACCTCATATTTTTTTTTTCCTATAAAACTGTGTTAGTCAGCTTTGTGTGGCAATCAATAAACTCAACAAGAACAACTTAAAGGAAGAAAAGGTTCTTTTAGCTCTTGGATTCAGAGGTTCAGTCCATGGTTGGCTGGATGCATTGCTCTAGGCCCAAGTGAGGCATAATATCATGATGAAAGAGCATGGCAAAGGAAAGAAGCTCAGGACATAGTCAGAAAGCAGAGCGACAGAGACAGAGCTCTGTTTGCCAAGGACAAAATATAATCCCCAAAGGCACCCCCCCAGTGACCTATTTCCTTCAGTCATATCCTGACCACCCAGTAGAATAGTCCTTTGAAATTATTTAATCCATCAAATGGATTAATTCACTGATTACATCATAGCTCTCATAATCTAATCATGTTCTGTCCGAACATCCCTGCATTGTCTCACACATGAACTTTCAGGGGATGCCTCATATCTAAACTATAAAAAAGTAAAGTAAAAAAGGACTATTTTCCTGAATAATTTTGATAACTTTCCATATCCTTATAAAGCTATGATTTTATTAAATATAATAATGGATATAATGAACTCTCTCCAAAAAGATTATTGTATTGGTATCCCTTGTAAGTGGAAATAATAGTTTAAGCAATGACTCAGATCTCTTCATGTTGACATGTAGATAAATGTGTAGGCACCTTAAATTATTAATTATAAGACAACCATATCACTTTAGTCATCGTTTAAAAATTATTTTTGTATGAAATTATAAAAAGGTAATATATCCATTGAAACATTTCTCTTTATTCACATTTCATAAGAAAAGGTTGTGTTTCTATATTCCAGAGCCAACACGAATAGTGGGGCTAAAATATTACAGAAGATCCCATTCTAGAAAGGACAGAAACAGAGCCCAGACTGTTCAAGACAGTTCTTTCTTGTTTCTGAATGTTGAATTCCCAGCCCATTCTATAGCCATTCTTAGGAACTGCAAGTGAAAAGAGTAAGAGGAAAGCTAGGTCAGCCAATGCTACCCAGAGAACATCCTGCATCATAGACAGAGTTTTAATGTGGATGATTTCTACATTATTCCAATGTAGATAATGTCTATGAAAATTTCAAATTAA
Source organism: Marmota marmota marmota (assembly GCF_001458135.2). Lineage (NCBI taxonomy): Eukaryota > Metazoa > Chordata > Mammalia > Rodentia > Sciuridae > Marmota > Marmota marmota. Next base: position 9,292,912 of record NW_025999942.1, on the reverse strand, counting down.
ACATTCATATTACCCAATTACTTTAAAAGTTATTAAGTAGAATGTGAGTAGAAACCAACAGATAGTGAAACTAAACTGTGTCTCCATGACCCTTACATATCAGTCTCATGAAAATTGTATGTGCATATTCCTTAGTAATGATAGAATATTACTAAATTTAGCCAGTATCACTTCATTATATTTTAAAGAAATAACAGTAAGAATTATTTTTATGGTTATTGTTGGAGTTTAAATTATTTACACAAGTTTATTTCTGACTGTTTTCTGTCAAAAGTAGAAATTTGATTCTCAAAGGGCCACATTACCCAGGAGCCTTCTTGCTCTTACTAGGTTTGAGCCTTCATGATCCTAAAACATTAGAAACTGAGGCCTATTTTTATGGGTACATCTGTTTATGTGTTCATTTTTATTTTTATTTTTGTTTTTTTGTTTGTTTGCTTGCTTTATTTTTTAAGGTGAAGGTTAGCAACAGAAAATACACAGGGCAGAAATGCCAAATAAGTATGAAGTTGTATTTTTTTCAGATAGATGCTTTTCAAACAGAACCATGTTCAACTATTGTAATTCTTATAATTTAACTATTAGGGTCATCATTTACTATAATAAATTGGAACACTAATACAGAACTGTGATATTTCAGTAATGGAATATTAGGAAAAAATGTATTGTAGGATTTTTGTGTTTATTTGGTGTATGGGAAACAGTTCTATAAGTGGGGTCCTAGTTTTTATTCGCTGCTGCCAGGAAGAGGGATGATTCTAGAAGTGTCATAAATATATATATCTGTAAAGAGTAAACGATGGATGGAAGTAAAGTTTAAAGGATAAAGAAGTAGCAGTTACATTAACTGATTAATGTAATTGACCATTAATGATTTTGTGGTTTTCATAGTGACTTTGTTTTGTTTTCTGTTGTATAATCAGACCAGAATATGAAGTTTTCCTTTCTTCTTTCCCGTTTCCCTCTCTCCCTCTCTCCTGCTTTGGTTTTCTTCCTTTCTTTCTCTCTGTATCCCTCTCTTACTTTCCACCTCATTTTTACTCACTTCATAACCTCATCAGATAAACAGGCGAACACCAATTTACCTATGAATGCTGGCTTCAAAGAAAACCAAAGCCTAATCATGTGTGTCAGGCCAGTTCCTGGATGACAAGGACTATTATTGTCTTTCTCAATTCTCTCTTTCCCTTTTCCATTCCTTGATCCTCCCACCTTTAGGTCAAGGGAAAATGAATTTAGGCACCACAACACTAACCCATGACATTCATATTTTCATTATTCTCAAAATATTACTGATCAGAAATTTATTTAGAGAACATTCTCTGTAGCTGGAATAGGAGTATCTTGTGTGCATCTCTTGACTCCACGTGAGTTGTTGACTTCTCTGATAGAACACTGGATGTAGACTAGCACAGAAATCTCCAGACAGAAGACATATCATGGTTACCAGAAGCAGTTAAATATTATTTTTCCACTATGCTAAATTCAGACACAATCTACAGCAAAGGCTGAATCAAGATTAAAAAAACATTATTACTATGGGGAATATAGGTGATTTTTTTGATTCTAATTTTTGGTTTTCTAGATCAAAGGACACCAGATCCAAAATGAACTAGATCTAGCCATTGTTTTAGTCACAGCTTTGATTATAAGTTTTTTGCCTATATCATTTTGGGGGGATGATTTGAAATTAAGCAAACATATTTTGTGCATAAGAAAGAGATTAATTAATTTATTTACTGACTTATTTATTGCACTGATGGGAATCTAACCCAGGGCATTTAGCATGCTAGACAAGTGAGGGGGAGGCATTTGAATCCAACAGACTAAATTATAATATTTGTCCAAAATTCTAATTTCCTCCCTTCTTTTTCATGGTCCTCTGACCCCATCAGCTTTGTTCTGAAATACTTGATGTGCTTAGGGTCAATAGAATGTATTAATAAGTAAAAGTGTGAGAGTTCCAAGCACAGGCTTTAAGTGATATTACATGTCTATACTACTGTATTTTCTCTTTCTCTTCACTGTAAGATCAGTAGCTTCAAATGGTTTTTTAGTATATATACACTAACAAACATACATACATTTCTTTATTTTATTTTAAATACCAATATAAGAAATTTTAATAATTTGTGTGTGTTGCTGTGACCAAAATTCCAGACAAAAACAACTTAGAGAAAAAAATTATTTGAGGCTCACAGTTTTTCAGAGGCTTTGGTGCATAGAGAACTGAGTCTATTGCTCTGGGACCAAGCTGTGGCATCACATCATGGGGGAAGGGCCCAGCAGAGCAAAGCTGCTCAGGTCATGTTGTGGTCAGAAAGCAGTGAGAGAGCAATAGAGAAAGAGAAAGTGAATTCTAAGATTCATCCTTTTAGTTTGTTCAAACTAGGATGGACTAATTAATTTATAGTTATCATAAACTAATTATTTTATCTCTGACTATTCTTGCCTTAACAGGAGCTGGGGTATTTCTCATCTCCAAAGCATAGCATTTCACTTTGACTTCAAGAGTTTAATAGTCTTAACAGTTTTTGCATTACCCAAAAGTCCAATTCTAAAACCTCATTTGAGACTCAAGGCAAACTCTTGCATGTTTTCTCTTATAAATATCAAAAATAAAATTACATATATACATTTATAATAGCAGAGATTAACCATATCCATCTGCAAGGGGGAAATACTGGCACAAAAAGTAGGGATGGGACTAAAGCAAGACTGAAACCCATCAAGACAAACTCTGGGTAACTCTGCCTGTAACTGTGCATATAATGTCTAGGACACATGTCAGATGAGTATGCTTTCCAAAGGGCTTGGGCAACTCTATTCTTTTGGCCTTGCCATTCATAGCATGTGCAACCTCTCTTTCGACCTGGCTTTTCAGCAGTCAGGAGTTTTTCTCAGCAAACACTCTTAATTCCTGGGGTCTCCATTCCAGTTTTGGCTTCATCCTCAGAGCTTCACATATTTCCCTTTCAGGGGCAGGAACACAGGAACACAGGAGCATACTTTGCCTGGCCTTCCAAATCTTCCTTTAATATCTCAGTGGAAGTTTCCATGACCCTCAACTTCAACATTCTGTGTTCCTGCAGAACTAGCACCATGCAGATGATGCCACAATCTGCTACCAGCTTGTGAAATACCTGGGTCTCCTAGGCCTATGTGGCTCCACAAGATGAAACAACTTTCCAGTTCTATCCTTTGTGGGCAGGTTGCTCCCATGATCTCTTCTCAAAGACATTTTTCCTTCTAGATCCTTGAGATTGTTACTAGTGTGAGTCTTGCAAATTCTTGAGATGACCTCAAGAATTTTTCCTTATCTTTTCTTTGCAAAGTACTTAGCATCTCTTTACAGGCTACAATCTATTTAACAAGTACTACTTCTTTAGCCTGGGTTTTACATGTACTTTTCTAATGAAACTACAAAATTTCAAAATCCTTTGTCTGTTTTCTTCTCTTGATTTTTACAGAATGCATGGCTAAAAAGTCCTAGAAATTTTCATGCCACTGATTGAGAAGAGCACTAAATCAGATTAATTAGTCCATACCTTTAAATTTAGTCACACAATATGGGCAATACTATATTCATTTTCCAGAATATAGTATAAGTGATCTTCATTTCCTTCTAGAACCTCTTGAGCATGAATTGCATTTCTATTGGCATTCTGGTCTTCTGAACTCACCTGGATCATCCATTAATCTTTGCTTACAATATTTTAAAGCTTTTCCAGCAAGAATTTCCAAACTTTTCCAAATTATGTTTGCAGACCATTTCCAAAGGCTTCTGATCCTCATGGTCAGTTTAGTCAGAGCAATGACTCCATTTCTTGATATAATTTCTGTTTTACTCAGCTTTTGAATGACTGTGAGCAAAAGTTGACAAATACAACTTAAAGAAGGAAAATTTTATTTGAGGTTCATAGTTTCAGAGGTCTCAGTCCATAGATAGCTGACTCCATTGCTCTGGGCCCAAGTTGAGGCAGCACTGAGGAAGGGCCCAGTGGGGGAAGGTTTCTTAACTTATGACAGCGTCATGAAGCAGAGGTGGGGAGGAGAGGGAAGAGGCCATAGGGAAGAATGACCCTTCTATAGGAAGCACCAGTGACCCACCTACCCTTGTTCTGTCCCACCTGCCTATAATTACTACACAGTCCATTCAAACCAAAATGGACTGATTATCTTACAGCTCCCATAATCTAATTAGTCAACCTTTAAACTAAAGGTTACCTGAACTAACAGGAGCTTTTGGGGACAACTGGACATCCAAACCATAAGTTTGTCAGAATAAGAGCAAATTATTTGTTACAGCAATAACTGCAGCACTTTATCACAATCTAATTATAATTTCTGTTAGGTTGATGAATATATAGTGTTAGTTTCTTCCAAAGTAGGAGTAGAAATCCCAAATTATAAATCCATCATTTTGTATAGAAATAGAAAAACTTACCATTTCCCCTGAGACAGTAGGAGAGACCGCTTTTCTCCATAATTATTTACATTTTCTTTGAATGTAAACAGTTGATTGTATGGATTTGAATATCACTCCCCGCCCTTTGAAATAAAATCCCACAACCCACGACAGATACTTTCTCACTAATTTTTTTTTTCGTGGCAAGATTTGTCCCTTAAACTAGATTCCAATATTTTTCTCCAAAAACCATAACAGAAGAATTATGATTTTTTTCATGTCTACACTTATTTCTGAAGCCTCAGTTTGGTGAAAAAGTGAAGTCAAACAAACTCAGCTGAGCCCCAACTGAGTACAGCAGATAGAAAGTTATCCACAAACTTCAAGTTACATGACCAAGGCTTTAAAGCCTTAAAATATCGAGGTTATTTTATTGACATCATAAAATAACTGAAGCTGAGTCAGCACATCTCAAACTTTTCCCCACTCTTAAATTTAAGACTCTAAATTGAGGTTTAGATGTGTCAAAAAATAGAGCTAACAGTATTTAAAGTGGTAAAAACATTTTGTTTGTCATGATTGCAATAGAGGGGCAGTACAGAAATAGTTTTGATTACAACTTCGACAAATAAGGAAATTCATAGCCAACAATCAAGTTTTGGGGGCCAGTGAATGGAAAATTACTAAGAAGTTAGGGTAATGTTTTGAGAATCTGACCTAAGAGGATTTGTGCTAAAGGCAGACTGCAGTGATGTTACTTGGGTTTGTGGGTATGGGGAATATGACCAGATTTTAAGGGTGATCAGATATAGAGTTGGAGGATTCCAGTGAAACCAACTTGGCAAGATTCTTACTAAAACCATGCTTTTATTGTGAAATTGTGCAAAATCTTTTTGGATAGGAAAGTACAAAACTCAAGTCTTCTGTTGTTAAAGAAGATTCTGCAGAGTCTAACTCCTTTAAATTTGGGCCAAGGAGACCTTCTTCATCAGTGTGAGTATAGATTCCCTTTCCTCTAATTTGGCTCTAGCACAATCTGTTGCCTAGAGTAGGATATATCAAATGTTGAATCAAAATTTCTATTTACAAGTGGGGTATGATGGTATATGTCTATAATCCAGCTACTAGAGAGGCTGATAGCAAATTTGAGGATAGCAAATTTGAGGCTAATATGGTCAATTTAGAACTTGTCAAAAAATAAAAAAGCACTTGCCTAGCATATCTGATAGTCCAGTTTCAATCTCAACTCTACATCATTATCATCATTATCTCATTGAGCTGAGAAAACACACATTTGACATTCTAAAATTGCTACTGAGAAATAAAATACATACTATAAAAATTACATATCACATTAAATACAAATATGTCCCAAAATTTATTTTTAAAAAAACCAACTGATCTTTTCATTGGTATGAAGAATTGACTTTTTTTCACCAAAAGTGATTATCAGTATTTAATATGATATACAATTTTTATAATATTTATTTCACCTATTTAGAGTGTACAATTCATTTTATTTCTCATCATTATAAAGTTGTGAAGACTTCAATACTATCTAATTTTAGAATATTTGCATCACAACAAAAAGTAAATGGAGCCTATTATTCTCTAAACATGTATAAAGTAAAATGTAACAGAACTAAAATCTCACAGAAAACATATTTCTCTTCAGCAAATAATAAATTTTAATTATATAGAATAAGAAAAAAATTATAAATATGGAAACAAATAAATTTGAAGAACAAAAAATAATTTTAAAAATCATGCAATCTCAAATCAGAATTCTGGATTGTATGATCAAATCATGTAAAGTAGGGTACTGTAAAATAATATTGCATTTTAAAAGCAAAGAGGTAATAGTAAACAGTTGTTATTTGTTTTTCCACATATAATTTTAAATACTGTTGTTAAAAAGTAAAACCAATTATTTGGATAAATCAATAGGAGGTATTACTTTCTTTTGAAGTCTTTATTAGTGTATTATAGTTTATATAATATTGGAATTCATTTTGACATATATATGCATATTCATACAAACACACCTAAAGGTGAAATTCACTGTGAACATTCATTTATAATATATAACATAGTTTGGTCAATTTGGTTCCAACATTCTTTTTTTCCCATCCCTCCTTGCTCCTTCTTTATTCCCTTCCTCTATTCTGCTGTTCTATTTTCATGGATCCCCCATTTTAAAAAATTACTTATTTCTCTCTATCTTCCATATGTAAGAGAAAACACTTCACTTTCAACTTTCTGCGAATGGCTTATTTCACTTAGCATGATGTTCTGCACTTCCATTCATTTGCCAGTGTCATAGTTTCATTCTTTTAATGGCTTAGTGAAACTCCATTGTGTTATGTATAACTAAAAAAAAAACTGTGTTTATTTGCCATATTTTCTTTATCATCTGTTAATAGGCACTTGGGCAGGTTCCATAATTGCCTATTTGATAATTGTGTTTTAAGTTTTTCGAGTTATTTTTTTTATAGCACTTATGTTTTACTCTTTGTTTATGAGTATTATGCTAAACAATATATTATGCACAGAAGTCAATATGTGACAATATTAGATAATATATGACCCTGAGTCACATAATATATTAAAATGTAGCCATTAGTTTAATACAATGGAAACATTTCCTATTACCTTTTAATTGCAAAATTCAATTTGTCTCCCAACGAACTAATTAGTTTCCAGAGTAGCTCTCAATTCAACATGATGTCTCTGGCAACAGTAATCAAAAGTCAGGGGCCCAAGCCACTTCAAATTTTCACCCCAGATCCAGTCTACCTCTGTACAACTTGGGGAATCCATTCTATACAGAAGTTATAAAGTAAAAGACCATCTCAGAATATTGGAAGATATTTAAAGTCTCCTACATAGTGTTCCCTGTTTCTGCTCAAAATACAAACAGAAATGTTAATATTGGAATATATGAAAAAGGGAATTATTAACCCCATCTCCCTATGGTAACATCTAGTTACAAACTTCTTAGGTACCCTGACTCCAAACATTCACTGGGCAAAAATTCTAAGAGAATGAAGCATTTTTGTTTGTTTGTTTGCTTGCTTGCTTTCTTTGGAAGCATAAATGTAATGTTTAATGATCTTATTTGTTAATCTTGTTTTTTATGCATCTGAATAAGCATAATGGGTCTGTGCCCTCTTTGGGCTCTTTTCGTAATCACTTCTTGACTCCTGGTCCCTGGGAATCTACATTACTTCAGAGTTTGTACACCCAACTTTCCTCTTCTTATTCTCTCTTCTCTCTCATTTGTTCTTTTTTTTTTATTGTTGGCTGTTCAAAACATTACATAGTTCTTGATATATCATATTTCACACTTTGATTCAAGTGGGTTATGAGCTCCCATTTTTACCCCATATACAGATTGCAGAATCACATCAGTTACACATCCATTGATTTACATATTGCCATACTAGTGTCTGTTGTGTTCTGCTGCCTTTCCTATCCTCTACTATCCCCCCTCCCCTCCCCTTATTCATTTCCTGTCAGAGGAGCAGCTGGCAAAGATCGTATCCCATTATGTGGGCCCTCTTTTAACATTCTTTTAAAAATATATAAAAATATATAGGTTCTTTTAGTTATGCTTGACAGCAGAATCATTTTGATATAATTATACAAGCATGAACTATATCTTATTCTAGTTAGAGTCCCATTCTCATGGATGTACATGATGCTGGGATTCACTGTGTTGTTTTCATATATGTACATATTAAAATTATGTCAGATTCATTCCACTGTCTTTCTGTTGCCTGTCCTCTTTTCCCTACATCCCCCATTATCTTATCTACTCTACTTCTCTTTTTTTTTTTCCATCCACCCTTATTGTGGGCTTCTATATATCGGAGAAAAGATTTGACCTTTGTTTTTTTGGGGGACTGGCTTACTTCACTTAGTATTATAGTCTCCAGATCCATCCATTTTCTACCAAATGCCATTAAGTTATTCTTTATGGCTGAGTAATACTTCACTGTGTACCACATTTTCTTTACCTATTCATCCATTGAAGGTCACCTGGGTTGGTTCCATAGTATAACTATTGTGAATTGAGCAGCTATAAACATTGATGTGGATGCATCACTGGAGTATGCTGATTTTAAATCTTTGGGTTATAAACTGAGGAGTGGAATAGCGGGGTTAAATTATGATTCCATACCAAGTTTTCTGAAGAATCTCCATACTTCTTTCCAAAGTGGTTGTTACAATTTGTGGTCCCACCAGCAATGTTTGAGTATTAATGTTGCATTTTTAGTTTAATTCTCCACAAGTTCATTTCTAATATATATAAATAAAATTGATTTTTTATATTTAGCTTGAATCCTGAAATGGTGGTGGACTTCATAAATTCAGGAATTCTTAGAAGCTTTTAAAAAATTATCTGTATAAAAGCATGTCATCTGCAGATGAGGGTTGCATTCTTTCTTTTGATTTCTGAATGCTTTACATCTCCTGTTCTTGCCTCAATGCTTTGGCTAAAACCTCCAGCACTGGTGATAACAATGTTGAGAGGAGGCACTCTCATCTTGTTCTCAATCTTCTTTAAGAGGAAAAGAATTCAGCTTTTCACCACCAAATTAATATGAGCTGCCAGGTGTGGTGGTGCAGGCCTGTAATCCCAGTGACTCAGGAGGTTGAGACAGGATGATCTAGAGTTCAAAGCCAGTCTCAGCAAAAGCAAGGTGCTAAGCAACTCACTGAGACACTCTCTCTCGAAATACAAAATAGGGCTGAGGATGTGGCTCAGGGATTGAGTGCCCCTGAGTTCAATTCACAGTATCTCCCCACTAAAATGAGAGGAAAAAAATAACAATGTGAGCTATACCGCTTTGGATATTGCTTATTCAAGTTAATTTCCCCCAAAAATTACTTTAGTAGGGTAGTCATAATAAAGTACCACAAATACGGTAGTTTAAAACAAAAATATCATCTCCTATTTCTGGAGAATACATTTTCAAGACCATGGTGTCATAAACAATGTTATGCTCCTTCTATGACTGCTTCCTAACTTTGGGTGAATGTGTCAACCCTAGATGTTCCTGTGTGTCACTCACCATGTGAAACTTTGTGCCTCTTTGATCTCCTTTTAAGGAGAAATGTGGTAGAACTCACCAGTGACATCATCTATACCTGAAGACCTTTTAGAGATTTTAAATTTAGGAACTTGATTTCCTTAATGGTCATTGGACTGTGTAAATGTTTATGTCCTCTGGTCATTCATGCTTTTCCACAAATTGATACATTTCTTCTACAGTTTGTGTGTTTAAAGTTGTTCAATTATATAATCCATTTTCTGTTACTCTCATGAAATACCTGGGGTTTCATATTTTACAAAGAAAATAGGTTTATTTAGCTCTCACTATTCAAGTGTAGCCTACTCTTATTCAGTGTGTAAGGATGAACATCACATCTGGATGGCTACCCACGAACTTCTATGAATTGGAGACTTGCACTGACTAAAACATCCAGCCCCACCTGATCATACTTGTAACATGGGCAAGAAGAGGCCACGGGAAGTTGTGAACCAATGGTAACCTCAGGAAGAACAAGCATTTGGGGCCCACAGTGGAAAACTGAACATTGACCATAAGGATAGTACTCACAGTGTTGGTGCTACTTGATGACAGGCCTCAGTGTGAAGGGGCTCAACATCCACTTATTTTAATAAATAAGTGCAGCATCCCTTCCCTCTTACCTAGAGAGGGGGAGTAACATTGCCTACAGCAGGATGGCCAACATCTGCTTCTAAGAGCCACAGGCAGAACACCTGCCTGACAGTCTGGCTCAGAAGTAGACCTAAAGGGAAATTCCAACCCAGGACACCCTGTCTTTCTGCTCCTGAGACCAAGCCACACAAAATATACAAAAGGCATTCCTCCTCTACACTACTTGTCCTGTCCAGGATATCTGCACATCTCTGTGACTTCTGCAGACACAAATTTGTCCAGGTGCCCTGGGCTTGCTCCTCAGGCACACATCTGTATCACCCTAATTATTGCCTCTCCTGCCTGTGAGAATCTTCTTCACATTGTAACCTTGCAGGCAGCGATTAGGCAATCTAATCCATTCCCACAGTGAAAGCTAGAGCTGGAAAGTGATTTTGCTTTAGGGGGATTTATTACCCTTGGGATTTTCTTCTCTAGAAAAAAATATACAAAGCCTTTAAAAAAATTCTAAGCATCTGACCATTTCACAATTGTGGCCTTAGCAGAAAAGGACAAAATATTAAAATGACATGTGACATACTTTTTTTTAAAAAAAAAAAAAAAAGGTATCCATTAGTGACCACTAAAGGGAAGAGCAGGAAGAAGCTGTAAGCGAAGCTCTGGGGTTCTTCCCTGTGGAGATGTCTGGGATAGAAGGTGCCTGAAGCCTCCTGTGCTGACTAACCTGAGTATTTCTTGGTGGTCATTTGTGCACACTTCACAAAATGCAGTGTCAAGAGAACTCAAAGATAAGAGCAATTCCACATTGGTGTACTTTACTTTGAGGTAAATTGCATTCACAAGATGACTGGGTATCTCCACTTCCCAAATGCAATGTGTTCCATCTCCACTAGCTGTAGCATAGCTTGAGATTTTAGGTGGGGAGTCTTCATGGCAGGTAGTAAAGTACCCAGTCACTTCTATAGGCAGACCTGCTCCTGCATGCTGGCCCACCTCTTCCTTCCCTGCATATGGAATTATGGAGATGATACCATACCAGAGGACACTCTAAGCTCCAATTGAAGAAGCCCAGAGAAAACACGTTTCAGATGTGATTTCTCCAAAAGTTGCCCCCTATCTTTACCACATACCTCAGGGAGTGATCTGACAACTGGGAGAGGAATTTCTTCTGGCAAAGGCCACTGGCTAAAAATAAGTTATGTCTACACTGGCTTGAGGGGAAGTTCCACACTGAGTCAAGGGGAGTGAGTCTCTGTCCACATTAGAGCAAAGCAAGTGAGTACTCTACACTGGTCAAGATGAGCTACAATCTAAACTGGCTAAGGATAAGGGAATCCCATCTATGCTGCCTAAAAGTGACTCCAGTCTACATTGGCTAAGGAGAGTGAGCTCTAACTATCCATAGGATCTCAAGAAGAGTGACTCTCTCTACATAAAAGAGGACAGAGAGGCATAGTGGTGAGGCCTTGGAGAGGATGGCAGATGGGTTTCTGTTATTGCTTAGGTCTCCTTTTTATTAATAAGTCTTTTTTATCTTTAGAACATCTATTGGCACATCAATTTTATTATAAAATTTAAAAACATTTCTACCATCCCAGAAGTATTGGAGAAAGGATAGAGGGAAGTGTCCCAAGGAACAGTCTCTGAAGTCTCTTGCAGGTGGGGGCATGGGAGATCCTGATGTGCAGGTGGTTCCAGAGGCACTCCTGTCTGGAATCAGTGCTGAAAAGCCTGAGTCAGGTTGTACACCTCACTCTTGCAGCCATTTGAGTCCATGTGGCTGATGCTCATGCCTGATGTCAGGATCCACAGAGCACAGTGTCCTCTGGCTGTCCAGTGGTTTTGTCTGTCTCAGCTCTATTCCATTGGAGCTGCTCTGTTTCTAAATCTAGTGTATTTCTGCCCTCCTTCCATTGGAGCCACTTTCTTGGTAATAAATGGCATGCAACAACACAGTTGCTGAGAGCAAGTGTCAATCCTCCTAGTAGCCCCCTTCAAGCACTTTCTGTTGTCATGGGGTTGTGCTGTGGATGTATCTTGGAGGGAATGGCTGCTGTCTGCTGCTGTGATTCCTCTAAAGAGGATCCTCCAGGGGTGGGGCATGTGGGACACATGGTCAGGCTGGGAGGCTATGCTAGGAGTGGGGATCCTTACAGGCAGAAAGCAGAGAGAAATGGCAGGCAGGCTGGCTCTTCTGATTCCCTTTTGCCCTAACTCTTTGGCCTCTTTAGGCAGCTGATGCTCACAGGGCAAGGTGAAGGTGTGGAAGGCAGGCTCACTCGCACTCCTCTTTGGGAGGACAGGGATATTGGAAAGATCCACAGGTCATGGGTGAAGCCCAACATTTGGAGGCAAAGGCTTCCCCTGGAACATGCATCCTGCCCATGGCTTTTCTGGTGCTGGAGTATGAGATATGTAGCTATCGCATCATCGAACTTTCTATTGGTCACAGACACCTAGGTTTTGTATGGGTCACAACCCATATAAAACAGGATTGTCATTATTTCAGGGTCTGGATGTTTGGGGCGTGCCTCATTATAATGATGGAGTGAATACTCACTCTGCCTCAGCCATGGGTGCTGAAGGATTTGATTTATCGTGGGCCGCCGCTTGGCGTTGAAGTTCAGTATTTTATGAATGAGCCTTCGTGCTTGTGTGGGAACATGGTAGGAAATGTGTTACCTTCTGGGCACAATTTTCTTTAGAAGCTACCTACAGGTGCTCTGCAAAAGTGGGTGTTTCCCTGTCAACATAAAATACAGAATGACACCCAGGTTCCAGACATCTACTATGGAGTCCTTGTATTCTTTCTGTAGGATGATTTTGGGGGCAAAGAGTGCCCCAGAACTTGTTGGGCTTCTGCCAGCAGTGAACCTGGTGCTGAGGCCAAAGTCAATGAGTTTGATGTTGCCCTTAGCAGCCACCATGATGTTCTCTGGCTTCAGATCTTGGTGCATGATGCCTTTCTCATGGCAGTAGCCTATGCACATACGAGCTGCTTGAACAATCTTCTGGCCTACTCCTCCTTCATGCCACCAGCCAGAACATGGTGAGATAGTTGTCCCCCACCTGCATGCTCCATCACAATATACACATTTTCAAGAGTTTCAATAACCTGAAAGAACTGTGTAACATTTGGATGGTTCATTGTCATCATCATATCCAGTTCAGAGAGGATGGGGAAAATCTGACCTTCTTTTGGCAGAACTCTCACTGCCACCTTTGCTCCAGTGAGGCAATGGCAGGCTAGGTTCATCCAGCCAAACCCACCATGCCCAATGGCTATCAGAACCTCATAATGGTCTGTGAAGGCCATCTCTTCACAGGAGCTGGGTCCCTGAAACACTACACTAGTCTGACTACTCTGGCTATACAGCTGAAGCAGGAATATCAACTAAGTATGCTAGCTTAAAAAACAAAACAAAAACAAACAAACAAACAACAACAACAACAACAAAAAGACCAAAACAACAAATCAGAAATCAAAACCAAGACAAAACAAAAACCACAAATCAAAAAAACAATATCCAAAGACCACTACCAACTACCAATCACCAAATGTCCTAACTATCTAGGAGTCTGGCAGGTCACCACCAAGAGCTTCCTGTACTTGTGGACAAAAACACAGCCACAGCTACCTTCTTACACACCTGCTATTTGAAATCCACTCCTATTGGCTCTTTGTGAGGTCAGAGCAATAAATGGCCCAGTCATGCCTGGATCTAACTCCCAGTGGTCATCCAGAACATGTTTTTCACTTCAGAATCAGAATAAGAAAGGACTCCAGAAGATTCTTACTTTCGTGGATTATGGAGATTGATATTTACTTGTTTAGAAATTAAAATTTGTAAAACACTTCAATGTACTTTCATTTTCAGTCTAAAAATCTATGATAACTTTTTGCTTTGAAAGACAACATATTTACACTCAAGGTATACAGATACTTTTTCTTCCAACTTCACATAACTGGTGTCAAAATGATGGTAGCAACTCAATCATATGGTGGTACTGTAACAAAACACTCTGTTCTCTAAGACACTGTAGAGCAGGTCATTAATACCTGTGGAGGCAAGAGAGAAGAAAGTTTCATCTTAATTTCCCCATACAGTTCTACACACAATTTATACATGTTACATTGCGACATCAGTAACCCAGGAGGACAGTGGTGGAGATGTAGAAGAAAAGCACTTTCTGTTACTAAAGCTTTGTTGCTGTAGGTTCACACACAAGATTTCTCTGTCTCAATCACCTCACATTCCTTCAATAATGAATCTGCTGAAAAGGTAATTAGGAACACTCTTCCATTTTCAATATTCTCAAAAAAATTAGGAAAATATCTAACCCAGCTGCCCCTTTTGACTAAGCTGAGAATTTCTTACTTTTCATTTGGGTGCACTTTGCCTACAAAACTATAATAGAATCCAAACAAAAGCAAAATCCACATTGGTGTACTTTACTTTTACATAAGTTGTACCCATAAAATGGACTAATGCTCTACACATAATGGGTTTTGGGTATAGAGTCTGCATGGCAGGTGGTGGGGTACCCAGCCACTGCTACAGGCAGGCCCACTGCGATCTACTGGCCTACCTCTTCCTTCCCTGCACATAGTATCATAAAGAGAATGCCACAGAACAAAACGGTCTCCCATGAATTTTCAGATGTCATTTCTCCGACTGTACCCCTACATCCCCCATATCCTCATGTGGATCAGAGGGAGGAATTCCTTCTGGCCAAGGTCACCAACTAAGTCAGATCTAAACAGGCTCACAGGGAGAGTTTCCATCCATACCAGATCAAGTGGAAGGAGTCTGACAGCACTAGGCCAAAGCAAGTGAATGCACTACATTGGCTGAAACCAAAGACCATCTACACTGGCTCAAGGCTAGGGAGTCCCCATCTATTCTGGCTAAAGGTGAATGAGGAAAAACAGTAGTCTAGGCCTAGGGGAGGAAGGTTTGTGGGCTCCTACCTTCACCCTGAGGCCCCTCCTTTTTTATCAACTTATTTTTTAAACTTTGAATCAATAATTGTATTATATAATTTATCTAAAACAAAATTTTAAAGAAACATCTCAGAAGAATGGGAGAAAGGACAGAGGGACAGGGCATGGAGAACAGTTTCTGATGTCTTTCCCAGGTGGAGGCAGAGGAGACTCCTGATGTCGCAGTGAATCTAGAAGTGCTCTTGGCTGGAACCTGTGCAGAGAAACCTGAGGTAATTTGCACATCTTGCTCCTGAAGCTGTTCAGAGTCCACATCCCTGATGCCCACATCAATATGTCAGGATCCACAGCACAGAGAGTCCTCTGGCAGTCTACTAGTTTTTTCTGCTTCAGCTCTCCACTGCATTAGAACCACACTGTTTATGAATTTGACCTGTTTCTGCCTTCTTTCATTGGAGCTACTTTATTGCTGACACATGGCATGCAACAGCACAGTTGTCAGACATAGGCCCCAATCCTCCTAGTAACCCCCTTCCAGCATTTTCTGTTGCCATGAGGTCAGGCTGGGAGGCTATGCTGGGAGCAGGGTTCCCCACAGGCAGAAAGTGGAGAGGAATGGCAGGCAAGCTGGCTCTTCTGATGTCATTGTACTCTGACTCTTTGGCCTCTTCACACAGCTGATGCTCACAGGGCAAGGGAAAGGTTTGAAGGGCAGGCTCACCCCAACTCCTCTTGGGGAGAACAGGGAAATGGGAAAGATCCACAGAACATGAGTGAGGCTTAACCCTTGGAGGTACAGGCTTGCCCTGGACCTGCCTCCTGACTTTTCTGGTGCCAAAGTATCAGGTATGTAGCCATGGCTGTATTGAACTCTCTCTTGGCCAGACACACACAGGTCTTATGTGGATCATAACCCATATTTTACAGGATTGTCATTATTTGGGGGTCCAGATGTTTGGGGAGTGCCTCAGTACAATGATGGTATAAATACTGCTCAGTCTGCCTCAGCAATGGGTGCTGAAGGATTTGCTTGGCTGTGGGCTGCTTCTTGGGGTGCAGGGTCAGTATTTGTGGATGAGCTTTCCTGCTTTGATGGGAATACTGTGAAGGATTTGTTACCTGGCATGCATGATCTGCCTCTTCACCTCCTAAGTTAGCTACTCCATAAATGGGCAGCTCCCTGTCAACCTAAAATACAGAATGACACCCAAGGCTCCAGATGCCCACTGAGGGGCCCTCATATGCCTGCCTCAGGACAATTGGGGGCAAGGTATGGGAAAGTGCCCCAGAACGTGTTCAGCTTCTGCTCAGCCGTGAACCTGGTGCTGAGGCCAAAATCATTGAGCTTGATGTTGCCTCTGGAATCCACCAGAATGTTCTCTGGCTTCAGGTCTCTCTTCATGATGCCCTTGTAATGGCAGTAGCCCACGGCACAGGCTACTTGCCAGAAAAGTCTCTGGGCCTTTTCCTCCTGCATGCCACTCTCAGGATGTGGTGATATAGCTGTCCCCCACCTGCGTGTTCCATCACAATGTAGATGTTTCTGTGGATCTCAATACCTGAAATAACTGAATCACTTGGGAATGCTCCAGAGTCTGCATCATATCCCTTTCAGAGAGGAACAAAAAATTCTGCAGTAACTTTGGCGGGACTTTCACCACCACCTCTGCCCCAGTGAGGCAATGGTGGGCAAATTTTACCTGCTTAAACCCACCATGCCCAATGCCCCTCAGGACTTTATAATGGTTCCTGAACAACTGGCTCTTCGCAGGAGCCAGGACCCTGCAACACTACACTAGTCTGACTATTCTGGCTATACATCCTAAGCAGGAACACCAAGTAAGGATGCTAGCTAAAAACTGAATAAATAAATAAATAACAGACCAAAACAACAAATCAAAATAAAAACAAAAATAAGACAAAACAAAAAATCCTAATCAAAGAACCAATATCCAAAGACTACCACCAACAACCACTAACTACCAAACATGCTAACTATCTAGGAGTCTGACAGTTCACCAACCACCAAAAGCTTCCTATTCTTGTGGACAAAAACCTAGCCATAGCTACACTCTATATTAAGCTACTGTTTGGAATTCACTCCTAATGGTGCCTTGTGAGGTCAGAGTAATAAATGTCATACCTGGACCTAAACCTCAGTGATTATCTATCCAGTAGGCCTCCAGAACTTTTTCTATTTTCAGAATAGGAATATGGAAGGACTGCAAACATTTTTTTGCTTCTGGGGGTTATGGAGACTGATATTTATTGTTTAAAAATTAAAATTTGTGTAGCAATTCAATGGACTTGTCTTTCACATCCAAAAAAAAAAAAATCAATAACTTGGGTTTTTGTATCTACACTCAAGGTATTCAATTCCTATTTTTTTCCAAATTATTGGTGGAAAAGTATGGTAGCATCTCAGTAGAATTGTAATACTATAACAAAATACCCTCTTCCCTAAGGCACTCTACAGCCTTAACACATATGGGGTTGCAAGAGAGGAAGGATTCATCATAATTTCCTTATATGGTCCCTCATCAGATTTCTCATTAGAAACCCTAGAATGCAAAAGTCTGTAAGTTCATATATTCACAGTGATAAAGGACAGAATGTGCAAACCAAGAATCCTAGAACCAGCAAGTACTCTTCACAAGGTTTCTCTAGAGGAAAGAGAATCAATAGGAAGTATAATTATAAAAGGGGGACTTATTAGGTTGGCTTACACAACCAGAAGTTGTATAGTCCAAAATGGCTGTCTGTAGTCTAGAGACCTGGAAAAACCAGTAGCAGCACAGTCCAAGAGGCATGCAGCCCCAGAACAAGAGAAAAAAACAGGGCTACCTGATTGACACCTAAGCCTTCTGTAGAATCGCGGTCAGAGTCTGCTTTGGATGAGTGAAGAAGTGAAAATCTGATATCCTCAGACTATCAAAGCATCAATCAAGAACCCATTCAAGAAGAATCCCGATTGCATCTGTTGCTGCTTTGTTCTTCCAACTGTTATTCCATCTAAGCCATCATCCTATTGGTCACTGCTGCTCATGCTTAGAGAGGATCTCCATTTCAGTTGGCTATCCCACATGCCAATCGTTCCTAGACACACCCTCACCAACATACCCATAATTCTCTTAATCCTTGTCATGTCTTAATCAAAACAAGTTGATAATTCCAATTAACCATTACCCCAGGGAAGAAACGGAGGCATTCCCACATGACTTGGTTCCTTTGTGTATTTAACAAAATATCTAAGAAAATACGTTAGACTGGATAATGTATTGGCAGTTCTTAACTTATTCCAGATCTGTATACTGGCAAATAGAAGTTCAAGGCATTTTTCCATTGTATTCCAAAGTATTGGAAGGGGCAAAAGAGTAGATCTCATTCCCTCCAGCACCCTTCCTCTCCACCTTCTAATATACAGGCAATTGAACCCTGGGTCTTTCCCAATTCAGGAAAGGCTCTACCACTGAGGTATTTTACCAGCCTTTTTATTATAAAACAAGGTCTCACTAACTTGCTGAACCTGGGTTTGAACATGTGATCCACCTGCCTCAGTGACCAAATAGGCTCATAGCCTGTTATGGTTTGGATATGGGGTATCTCCCAAAAGCTCTTGTGTTAAAACAATACTCAAAGGCAAAATGATTGAATTATGAGAACTCTATTCAGGGCCTACTAGATTTAATGAGCTAAACTGTATTAATGGTATGTAGGTGGGGCATGATTGGAAGACCTAGGTTCATGGGGTCACATACTGAAAGTACCCTCTTCCCTGCTTCTTTGCTTCAAAGAGGGGAGCACCTATCTTCTACAGGGCCCTTGCCCAATGATGTGCTGCCTCCTTTGGGGTCAAAGTATTGAATTTGGCCATCTGTGCACAGAGATCTCTGAAATCATGAGCCCCTCATAAACTTTTCTTCTAAGTTGTTCTTTTGGGGGATGGGGTTGGTTACAGCAACAAAAAAGCTAAGGAAAATAGAAATCTGTACTAAGAACTTGATTACATTTTGCCCATCTTCCGAGACTCTGTGTGAGGCTGAATTTAAATGTGATAGAAGACTTAATCTTGTGAAGGACTATTTTAAAATGTTACAACAGTCAGTCACTGGCATCAATATTGCTGGCAGCCTTTACTGTGAGAATGAGGGATAGAATTTAGAGCAGATGCATTTTAAAAACTTGCAGTTGGGCCACAAAAGTGCATATAGAGCTGAAACTAAGGAAGATGTTATGTTTTTGTTGAACATATTATGGCCCCTAAAGAGATGCTAAGTAGTTTGCACAAACACAATAAGAAAGAAGCCTAGAAGGTATCTCAGGAATTTGTAAGAACATTCCCAAGAAGGATTGCAATTTAGAGAAGAGAATATTACTTTGCAAAGAGATCATAGGACTCTCATCTGGCCCAGGGTATGCCTAAAATTTGGTTCACCATGGTGAAGTACACAGGTTCTCAGAGAACACCTCACTCTGGATTCCACACAAGTCATACCCATGTTACATCATGACATCAGTAATGAGGGGATTGGGGGTGGAGATGGACAGGGGTTAATTCTCTGTTACTAAACTTTCAATGCTATAGGTTCACATAAGAGTGGTTTCTTCTTCTCATATTAAACTGAACACCCATTGTAACCACAAATAAATACCTATAACACATACACAAAGTGAAGGGTATGGGAATTCTAATACTCACTACAAAAATCTACTAACTAGGAGAGAAGATAGTTATATGAGGATGCAAAGCACATTGAACCAAGAGGTCACCCTGCTCTCCTTCTAAGCACTCAAGTTCCACTGAACCAGCAGTCCCTCACCTCTATCCCTCACTCTCCTAATAAGGATAGCATTCACACTGAACTAACAGCTTCCCCTACTCCCTTATGAACACATCTTAGGTAATTTTATCCTTTTAATACTATTTCATACAAAAAGGCATATGCATATGTTTTGAACCTATATACATGCTTTAGAAGAAAATATTTAACCTGTAACTCTCAATTCCTATTTCTCCAAATTTTTTATCCCTAGGAGTTTAATTTTATAATAGGATAATTTTACCGTAATCCATACAATCATGACTTCCTGGGCATGTAAATAAAGTGCATTATTTAAGGACTTGTATGTCTATATTCATGAAGGTCTTTGGCCTGTCAATTTTGTGTTTGTTTCATTGTTTTATTTTGGCACCTTCTTTTCCAGGTCAAGAATCTGTTAATATTAGCTCCATAAAACTAAACTGTGAATTGTTCCCTGTTGTACTTCGAGATAGTACTCATTCTTCTTTAAATGTGTGGTAGAATTCTCTGTGATATTATCTACACCTGAAAATCCTTTTGTAATTTTCAAATTAGGAACTTAACTTCAGTAATGATCATTTCACTATCTAATATTCATGGTTTTATTAATTCATTTTTTGTTATTATTCTTATGAAATACCTAAGAGTAGACCTTGTGTAAAGAAAAGAGATTTATCTCACAGTGTTAGATACTGAGCTCCAGAAGCACCACTTGTTTGCTCTCTGTTGAGAGCCAAATGGTAGGTGGCAAGGCAAAGGAGGGAGCATTTGCATCACACAAAGGAGACAGGAAAGCAAAGAGAGTGCAGACCAAGGCACATTTTCTTCTCCTTCTCCTTTTTCTTCTTTTTTTAAATTAAACTCAGGGGCACTTGACCACTGAGTCACATCCCAGCCCTATTTTTTATTTTATTTAGAGACAGGGTCTCACTGAGTTGCTTAGTGCCTCCCTTTTACTGAAGCTGGCTTTGAAGTTGTGATTCTTCTGCTTCAACTTTCTGAGCTGCTGGAACTACATGTGTGCGCCACCCTGCCTGGCTTCTAATGTGTTTTTAATGCTATCAGTTTATTTATATGTACTGCTTTAGGTGTATCCTACAAAATTTTTGAAGGTTTTATTTTCACTAAATTCAGTAACTATTTTCCATCAAACTTCCTTGACCCTAGGTTATTTAGAAATGTCCTTATTTTCCAAGTTTTCTGAAGATTTTTCTTTATCTTACTGTTTTCTAGGTTGAGTATCTGTCGTGAAAGACCACATTGAATGGTTTCAATTCTTTTTAACTTGATAACTTTCTTTCTGGCATGGAAGATGGTTTATTAGATTTATGTGGTTTGTGCATATTATAAGAATCAGTTTTGTTACTGGGTTATGGATATAAATATTTCTTATGTCCTTTTCTCATAAGGTGTTGAATACTCATATCTTTGCTGATTTTGTGCCTAGTTGTACTATCAATCATCGACAGACTTGTTCATTTTCAAAATCTAATGTTTTAATCCCTCTCTTCCTCTTTCTCATCTAATCCACCAAAAATAAATGAATAAATAAACAAATCAAAACAATGACAAAGTTATCTATACCCAGTAGAAGCATTAAAATAGGAAGAGTCAATAATGTGATATTAGCCTCTTGTCTTGCAATGTTTTGATGCATCTCTTTTGATTGCCAGATATGTGGAAAAACTTATTATGTGGGTGCCCTCAGAAGTATATGTAGATTTTTTATTTGAACGATTTACTAGGATTGATTCTGGCTTCTTACTAGAACTCTGGTGTTCAGTCTGGTCTTAGATGAGAGGACTTCCTTTATATATACACACAATACACACACACACACACACACACACACAATATGCCCCCTGCCCTGCTGTTAGGTTATATTATCTAAGTAGGTATTCTACATTTTTATTCACTTTTCTTTTCTGTATTATTATATTTACTTTCTTATGATGAACTTGTTTCTTCATAAGAAGAAAACTACTTTTAATTACACACACACACAAATTTAAGCCTACATGAATTCCCAGGACAACACAAACATACTTTGCTAAAAACAAAAATAAGAAGCTTCCTAAAAGGAAGATAAAACATCACTGAACACATGTGACTAACAATGTTAACAGGTTTAATGGGACATAGTATCCAGATCCAATTAAAATTCCTCTGTCAAAGTAGTATAGCACACAGTCTGAATGCAATTATTATTCATTTTAAAGTTTCATTTTTTACCTACCCTTCACAAGGTAACTAAACACTTAAAATTAAGTTTTTAGGGGGAGTAAGAAGCAAACCCCATAGGAAAAGCCAACATATGCCTATATCCCATTCAAATATCTAGTCCATTCACAAAAATTAACTAAATTACAGGGCCAGTCTTGAGAAATCAGAAATTAAGTATGATCTGGTTACAAAATCTACCAAGTTTTTAAAAAAAATCTTTAATGTTTATTTTCTGGGAACTGACTTTTGGGAAAAAAAAAGATACAGATTTTAAAGTAGCCATTTATTCTGTAGTCTAACATTAGATGAGATGAATCATGCTGATCATGTACATAGCTCACAGGAACCCACAATGCATGGGACACACACTAGACTGCATGCAGCTGAAAAGAACATCAGTGAACTGGATAATACTGAGAAAATTGTTCAGGAAGCACAACAGAGCATTAAGATGAAAAAGTAGAAGACAGGCTCTGAAATTCAAGAATGTCCCAGAAACCAATCAGAATCCTAGGTGGAGAGAGTGAAGCATGCAACAGAGACAAGAGAGAGCACTCTCCAAGCCAGGACTGTTCCAAGGCAGTTTTCCTGCTCAAGACAACATGGTTTCCTCAGACCCTCCATTGGCATTCAATGAACTGAGTCTCCATAGACTGTGGTGTGTGAGAAAGAAGGAGGAAGTAGATATCAAATCAATGCTATTGCACATCATATACTATCCTATCCTCAGCCTCACTTCATTGGTTCATTAGGCTCAAGGCTAAACCTTTCTTCCTATTTTGTCATGGAGCAAAGTTTCACTGTATTTCATTGGTTTCTGTACCCTTTCTGGTTAACACAAAAACACACATATAGTAAGTGCTCAATAAAGACTAATTAATGAGCGTGAACTGAGAGTGTCGGGACCACAGTGACATAGAGATTAAGAGGAGAATGGATCTGAATTTCACATTATTTGGCCCCAAAGCCTGTACTGATTCCATAATGCTAAGCAATGTCTGCATGTCTTCTATTATGGTTTGGATCTTAAACTTATCTACCATAACATAACATATTGTTAAAATTTCGGGCAAAAACATACAGGGAACTACTAACAGGAATTTACCACCAAGCACCAGGCTTGGCAATCAAGTGATGAAAGGATTTTACATTTTTCTGTTTACATTTTTCCGAGAAACATGGATTTTTGAAATGATATACTACTTTCAAAACTTAACACTTCTCTTTTAATAATGTTCTCTAGTATTAAATGAGGTATCTGCAACCATCCTGTCAACAATCACTAAAAAGATTCTAAATTCTCATAGGAGGTGAGAAGAAAATAAATTACCTTTAAGGGCAAAATATAAAGACAGAGGATCTAAAGACAGATTTAGAGAAGCAAATCCCTTTTGCTCCATGTTACATTTGCAAAGTTATAGAAATCCAACATTTCCTTTGTGATGGCTGTATTGAACACAATGAAAAGGAGATGTAGCCTTCAGGCTCCATCCAGCCTAGAACACACTGGCAAAAATCAAGGGTCTCAAGGACCATACCTACAGGAAGAAGGTAAACTGGAAATCACCCAGTCCAGTAAAGATTACAAGAAAAAATTGTTTTGAGAACTCACAGTACAATCCAATACATGCAGTACCTGTGTGGAAAGGAAAATAAATAAACCTCAAAATGGTAAATTTGGTTTAAAGTGGTAGTGGATGAACAGTGGCTTTGCCTTCCTGTTTTAGTCAGCTTTTGTGCTTCTGTGAATGTTTTGAACAACCAATTAAAACAATAAAATAAAATAAAAATACTGGAAAAAAAAAGAATCTGACTAGAATAACTATAGAGAAGTAAAGGTTTATTTAGTGGCTCATGGTTTCAGAGGTCTCAATCCATAGACAGCAGGTGCCATTCCTCCAAGCTCCATCAAGATGAGGCAGGATATCATGGTATAAGAGTGTGGCAGAGGAAAACAGTTCACATGATGATCAGAAAGCAGAGAGGCTCCACTTGCCAGATGAAAATATATACCACAAAGTCATGGCCCAAATTAATCACTTCCTCCCGCCACACCCCACCTGCCTCCATTCCTCACTCAGTTAATCCCATCAGGGAATAATTCACTGATCAGGTTAAGACTATAACCCAATCCTTCTCTAAACCTTGCATTGTCTCACATGTGAGTTTTCCGGGGACACCACATCAGATCCAGAACACCTCCCAACTGAAAAAACACTAATTCATTCTAGCAGAATGAATTTTCAAACTATATCTCAAGGAAAAATTCTCATTAAACAAGGGATCACAGTCAAGACAAGACAAGATACTATAAATAAAAGCAAAAAGAAACAACTCCAACATTAGACCTGGGAAGCTTTCAATAGTTTGAATTACAGACATAGGATAGAAAATAAGAATACCTAAAGAATGTTTAAAAATCAAACAAGATTAAAAAAAATATAAGAGCAAAAAGTCATAAAATAACTGCAGAGTTCTAAAACAGAGCCAAAGAAAGATATAAGAAAAAGATTATAATGGAAATTGAAAATAAAATAGAAAAATTATATGCAGAATAGGGGTGAAGACACACTTAGGAAACTAGAAAATCTAAAGTATATATAAAGAATGAGTGGAGAAAGAGGTAAAGAAATGAAAAGTGTAAATCCCAGGATTGAAAATAATAATTTATGGAGGAAAACATTCTAACACATATGTAATTACGCAGAAAAAGGAATTTTCAGGGAGATAATGGCTGAAATTTTCAGAGAATTTGCAAGAGATACCAATCATATTCAAGAAACAACAACAACAAAAAAAATATGTAGCAGGAGAAATAAGAAATTCTATCTAGTCACATAAAAGAAACTCTATGACATCAACAGAAAATAAACAAGATGAAGAAAGAGGGCAGATCCCCTGTAAAGCAAAGACTCCAGATAAAAGGCCAAGCTCTCAAACAACAATGAAAACCGAGAAAATGTTTTCAATGTGCTAAGAAAACATAACTAAATTTTCTCAATATCATGCCAAAGGGAAGGTGATCCTTGAAAAGTAATAACAAATAAAGATAATTTCAGACCAAAAAAAAAAAAATGAATTTGAAGAACAGATTCTAAGAGAAAGTGATAATGCACCCGAAGCCAAAATGTAATGTACAGGACCCAAGAAAGGAATGTACAGGAACCACAAAGGAATGAGGAGTATGTATGTACACATATATACAAACACACATATTTATAAGGTTACTCAATAATAGTAAAATCTAACTTATAAAATCAAAAAATAAAATGATGAATTAAAATGTCAACTAAAACCAGCATATAAATTAAGGAATGGGTAGGAAACAATATGAAAGTATCTTTTGGTTCAAGAGAAGACAAGAGATTATTGAATTTTTCATCCGTCTTAAGTACATGTACATTAAATTCCTTTGCTATTATAGGATCAGAAAGGACATTTGCCTTCTAAATCAGTAAATGAGGAAAGCTGAAATTCAACTTAAAAATCTATGCATAAGAAGGAAAGCCAGAAGGGGAGAAAGAATATAGGAAGAAAAAAAAAAGGAAGAGGAGGAGGAGTAGGAACAGGAGGACTGGGGGAGGTGAACTGGGAAAAATCACACTAAAAATTCATAATGAAATATCAGGTATGAAATCCAATATATTTTTATAATAGCTATAAAAATATAAAACTACCAGGTAAAGACAAATGTTACTGGACTGGATAAAAAAAATCATTCCTACAATACTTACAAGTATTCCTAATATGTGAGTAAATGCATGGAAAGTGACTTTGATGAGAGTAAACAGCTGGCCACATCAACAAGGAATAAATATGTAAAATATAATATCAAGAGGAAACAAGTTTCAAAGCTTAATTCAAGGGTAATTCTACTCCCAGGAAGTTCTAAAGGATGAAAAACCACATGATACCGTGCCACTTATCTGATGCTAATTCACAATAATATGGGGGGCACTAGGGAAGAATGGGAGTTACCTTAGATTAGGTAGAAGGGAGGGAAGGGAGGGGTGGGGAAGGGACTTGGGGATAGAAGGGATAATAGAATGAAACAGACATTATTACCTTATGTATATGTATGACTGCAAGACATATGTGATTCTACATGTACATTCATAAAAATGAGAAATCATATCCCATCTATGTATGATATATCAAAGTTCATAAATGTATTCTACTGTCATGTATAACAAATTGAAAAAAAGATACATTAATAAGGAACACATATATGATGATACTATAATGAAAAGTAAAGAAAAGGATATTCAAAATTCAGGACCATCATGAATCACAGGAAGGTGGGTGATGAGTAAGGGTGAAGGGATAGATTGAATTTAAAGAAGATGCAATAGAGTTTCAAAGTCAGACAATATTTTGTGATTCAGTCTCAACACTAGGCAAGAGGTACTTATTTTACCATTACAATAAATAGTATTTTACATATGCTTAATATTTCAGAAAAATGTTTTTAAATGTCAAAGATTAGTAACATTAATATTTGCCTTCACTTTTCCTTCAGATCATGTTTCTACAAATGAGTACACTGTACATAGCTGAACTCATCCATCAGCTTTATGTTTTCAATTCCAGAAATGCAGAAAGACTAGATTTCAAAATTGGCAGTATGGTGACTGTTCAAAGGCTGTTCTGGTGACTGGTTTACATGTAAAAAAATTTTTCTTGCAAAATTCTCCAAAATGATATTTTTGAAGTTATATTTATCAACCTCACCAAACTTGGTTCCAGAGTATTCTTAGAAACCATCTAACAAAACAGTAACTTTAGTGAGAAGATAGTTCTTATAAATTTAAAATGCAAATTTTAACTCTGTTTAATGAAAAATAATGTCTAAAATTAAAAACTCAAAAGAGTTCACTAGATTGGATTTTTCTGAGACAAAAATCTTGCCATTGACAAGCATGTCAAATGGATAAAATGAAGATACATTCTATAATTCAGTATATGCCTAAATGGGTATGAACTATCAATGCTTGGAATCATTCTTCATGATGTTGGTGTCTACCATTTTATGTTATGTATTTAGTTACTCAAATACAATTATTGACCATGTCAACACTTACTAAAACTTATATTTGGTAAATTGAAAAAGTTGGCCTTTTCCGTAGGTGTTATAAACCATCTGAAAACTGTGTCTAAGAATATTGAATAATTGATCAAACTCAAATGAAACACTGCAGTCTCTCCATCAAACCTTCATAAAGCAAAACAAATATTCTGGTTTTTAACATACCGGTATTTACATATTTCACCATGTGGATAGTCAAAGGCTGGCAGGGCTCATAATCACTAAGCAGAGGACCAGAAGTTTATGAATGACTCAAAAATATTGTGTATCAAGAGGGGAAGGGCAAAGTTAATTTGAGGGGGAGGAGTCCAATTTTTTCTTAATTTTTAGTTTAAATAATACTGATCCCAAACCAGAAATAAACAACTATCATTAATTAGTTCACTTGTTTATTTTAGACTCTATTCACAGCATTAAAGTGTTTTAAGTCTTAATGACACATCAAATTGAACAATGATCTCAAAAACTTACAAAAATTAGAATTCTTTCTAGGAATTCAGTCACACACTGTCTATAAACAAGAAAATAGGAAAAACTGAATTGATCAGGAGGTATATCATTAACTACAAGGGAAATCCAAGACTTAATCATAGGCAGAACTTCTAAGTTTTACACACCTATCCAAGTCACTCCTCTACTAAAATACTAGAATGAGAAATATTCAAGTATAATTTTAATTTCCTTTCTATGTATTAAGAGGAACAATTTCAGAAAAATAATTTAAAAAGAGAACTTCATAGAAAACAGGATGCATTCTTAAAAATATATTCTAGAACTGTCCATTCTTGAAAAAAATATTTCCATATTTTTTGTTTTTATAAGATTTTTAAAAATAGGAACATACTGTATAATTTATCAGAGTTGTTAAGATAAAATGACAATAAATGATACGATCCATTGCAATTTGCATGAACATACACATAAAAACCTTTCAATTTTGTTTTGTTATCAATCATATCAAAAAGGAGAGAGAAGAGAAGCAGTAGTAGTAGGTTTGGGGGATAGTACTTGTAATTATATTGAGTAAATATGAATTTCTCCAGTATCCTGTGGCTGACAGATAAATAAATGAATGTGAATTGCTTCCCCAGCTGACCCCCAAATTCCCTCTTTCTTACTTTTAAACTCCATAGAGATAGGGCTTGGATCTTCTTGGTTTCCCAAAGCCCCACAGCTAACTATTAATAGGTGGGGAAATAGTCAGTGTTTAATAAATGTTTTTTAAATGAATGCATTTTACAGGTACAGAGTAAGCTGGAAACCAAAGCACTTCATTTAGAAATATACCTGTTAAATTGTCTAATCCAACCTCAACTCCTAACACTACTCAAGTTAAGAATAAAAAAGGTCAAAATTAAAACCTCATTGTTTGGATTAAGAAATCTTGGGCTGAGGTTATGGCTCAGTGGTGGGATGGGGTTGTGGCTCAGTGGTAGAGCACTTGCCTCGCACATTCGAGGCCCTGGATTCGATCCTCAGCACCACATAAAATAAATAAAATGAAGGTATTGTGTCCAACTACAGCTGAAAAATAAATATTAAAAAAAAAGAAATTTTTATTGAGCAGTTGCTATATGCTAAACACTGCGTGGTAAAGAGAAGTAACTGAAACATATAAAGGTCCTAGTTTTATGCCCATTAGTTTAAAGTCTGAAGATCAGATTGGAGGAGGTAAAAGAGGAAATATAAAGACAATGGAAGTATAATAGAGATTCTTTGGTCACTCTTCATACTCTTAAACATCACTCATTCTCATGTCTCAACAGACAGTGTTTTCTTATTTTAAATACTTGCCAGGTCAGGGACTTACTCATAATATACACAAACTTTAGAAATGTCAAAAAGAATACTTATTAAATTATGAAATAAAGTATTTTAATATCATTAACTTCCAACATTATTATGCCCTTCAAGCATTCAGAATATATATGCAAGAAAATACATGTGTATATTTTTAGGTAGAAATATTCATTTTTTATACAATAAAAAGATAGAACAGGTTGATCTTTTTCAGACCAATGAGGCTCTGAAATTTTTTAACTGCTCAAACATTTCACAACTTCTGCTTAAACATTTTCAAGAACATTCTGGATCAGTCATCAAACTAAGCAATAGCATACAGTCTCTATATAAATTGCAATCTTTCTCTGTATGCATTACAATTAACATGAATGATACACATCAGGAACACTTAATATTTTTGTTTTTTAAAATGTTTGTCTCCTTTACACTAATAATATGAAAATTTTAAATATGCCCAGATGATCCAACTTACACTGGTTTTTAAATTTTCTACACATTTATTTTTAAAAGACATCAAAAATTAGCCCCACTCCAAAAGTGCAAAAGTTGATTTGTAAAAATACCTATGTAGTGCCAGGCACAGTGGCACACAACTTTAATCCCAGGGGCTCCATAGGATTCAATCCACTTTTTTTCTTTTTCTATCCCCTTTCCCTTCCCTCCATTCCTTACTGTCTAATCTATTGAACTTCTTCTGGTCAACCCCACCCCCTTATTATGAGTTAGCTTTGACATGTCTGAGTAAACATTTGACCTTTGTTTTTTTGGGACTGGTTTACTTCACTTAGCATGATAGTCTCCAGATCCATCCATTTGCTGGCAAATGTCACTGCTTTCTTTGCTGTGCGGAAATTTTTAATTTAATGAGTCCCACTTATTGATTCTTGATTTTATTTCTTATACTTTAGAAATCTTGTTAAGGAATTTGGTGCCAATGCCAGAGTACTGCCAGTATGTTTCCTCCCAGCATTTGCAGTTTGTAGTCTAATACTTAAGTCTTTGATAAACTTTGACTTAACTTTTGTGCAGGGTGAGAGACCTTTTTTTTTTTTTTTTTTTCTCCAGCCTATATTTTTGGTACATTTGTCAGTAAGTATGTGAGTTTCTCTGTGTCTTCTGTTCCATACCATTGGACTTCCTGCCTATTTTGATGCCAATACCATGCTGTTTTCGTTTTTTATTATAGCTCTGTAATATAATTTTAGAATCAGTATTACAAATCCTCCAGCATTGCTCTTCTTACTCAGGATTGGTTTGGCTATTCTGGGTCTCTTATTCTTCTAAATGAATTATAGGACTATTTTTTCTACTTCTGTGAAAGTATGTCATTGGTATTTTGATGTGAATTGCACTGAATATGTAAAGCACATTTTGTAGTATGGTCATTTTGACAATATTAATTGTGCCTATAAAAGAATGGGAACTTTTTTCCATCTTCTAAGGTCTTTTCCAATTTATTTCTTCAATTTTCTATAGCTTTCATTTAGAGGCCCTTCACCAAATTGAGTGGATTTATTCCTGATTTTTTAAAGTTATTGTGCATGGGGTAGTTTTCCTGATTCCTTCCTCAGTAAAATAATTATTGGACTATAGCAGAGAAACTGATTTGTGAATGTTGATCTTGATCTTGCATCAAAATACTTTGCCAGATTTATTTATAAGCTTTAGAAGTCTTTGTTTTTTTTTTTTTTTTAGTTTTATAAATATAGGATCATGTAATCTGCTTACAGAGATAATTTGACTTGTTCTTTTCCTGTTTGTATCCCCTTAATTTCTTACCCTTTTCTGATTTCTCTGGATAGAATTTCAAGAAGTATGTTGGTTGATTAGAAGTAGTGATACTGGACATCTTGGTCTAGTTCTTGATTTTAAAAACACATAAAGAAAGCATCTTGATGAACATAGATGCAAAAATCCATTTAAAAACTGCTTTCAAAAAAACATATTAAGAAGATAGTACACCATGATCAAGTGGGTTTCATCACAGGGATGCAAGGTTTTTTCAATGTATACACATCAATAAATATAATTTATGACATAAGTAGAGTTAAGGACAAGATCCACGTGATCATCTCAATAAATGCAGAAAAAGAATTGGACAAAATCTGGCATTATTTCATGCTAAAAATGTTGAGAGAAACTAGGGAGAAAAGAAACTTATCTCAACACTATACAGGCTATATATGACAAACCCAAGACCAACATCATAATAAATAGAGAAAAACTGAAAACATTTCCTCCAAAATCAGGAATGTATTACTTTCAAAATACAACTTATAAAGAAAGTATTTAATCCAATTAAAGGAAGAAAAAGAAATAATGGAAAAGCAAAAATAACATATAAAAATATATTTGATAATTAGAAATTATGAAATACAAATGGTGATAGCAGTTCAAAATAATACAAACAGAGCTTTGTGTTTAATTCTCTTTTTAACTGATTGATATTAAATAAGGTAGTTTAAGATGGTAGATAGAATGTTTTGTTTGACAGTTTTCCTTTCATGTTCAGTACTTAATATGTCTTTTAATATTTAGTTTTATCTTTATATGTTATAAAATAATATAAAGTATGTATGCCAAGCTCAGTGGCACATGCCTGTAATCCCAGCGTCTTGGGAAGCTGAGGCAGGAGGATCTTGAATTCAAAGCCAGTCTCAGCAAAAGCAAGGCCATAAGCAACTCAGACCCTGTCTCTAAATAAAATAAAAAATGGGGCTGGGGATGTGGCTCAGTGACAGAGTGCCCTGAGTTTAATTCCCGTGACCCCTCCCCTTGCTCCAAAGAAAAATAATGTGTAATTATCTTTTGTAAGCAAGTCATATTTATACATCCTCTAAAATATCTCTAGTTTATCTCACTTAATCATAAAGTTATGGATTACTACAGTGTAATATAATGTGGCAAAGCATCCTTGCATTATAATAAAAACAATTTGAAACAGAAAATAATATTTCTAGATATTTCAGGTGCACATGTATTTCAGATATATCTTTTGAGTATAACCAGAACTAATTGTGAAACCTTATTTGTGAAGGGGTTTGTGAACTTCATGAACTACCAAATGTCACTCCTTCAGTGGATCATTTGTAGTAGGGAATCTCTGCAGGGAGATTTTCAGTTATAGAAAAGGTGAAATAATTTAAGTCCTAGTCTGCAGTGGAGAACAAGAGCTGGACACACATTTTCAAAAATGAGAAAAGCTTTTAAGAGCTAGCTAGCTAGGAAGGACAAAATCTCAGTGGCCACAATTCAGAGGGAAAGGGAATACAGGAAAATGATATCACTTGTTACCTTGGAGCATTTGCCAATTACAAAGCAGAAACTGAGAACCTGAGTTTAGTGGAGCCATCTGTAACTGCATGGGGCGGCTGGAAGAATAACATTGAGCTTAAGATCCTGGATGGAGTCACCCAACACAAAAACAGATTACCATGTGATAACCGTGAACTGCTATACATGATAACAGGATAAACCTGTAAGGGACCAGCCTCCATAAGAGGCTGGAGGACAAGATTCAAATCTGTTCATGCCCTAATTGGTTCAGTTCCACATGGAGGAGAGCTACATTCTATGAGAAAATTAAATCAACCTTTGAAAAGGTAACATCATTCACTACACTATGCCTTCCTTATATTTATTAATCTACAATGCCCAGAAATGAATCAATTTGGACCAAGAATTATGAAAAGATATGCCTTTAACAAAAATGAAAAGATGGTGTATAGACACTCAAAGGAGATTCGGATTTAGATGAACTAGACATGAATTTTAACAAAATTATGTATATAATCCAAGTGTGATTATATTATATGGAAAAAAATGAAGAAAAAGCTGGACAGAATTATGAAAGAAAAAACTAATTTCTATATGAGACCTCAAAGAGAAAAATAGTAAAAAAGTATGATAAATCTTTAAAAAAAATAAAACAAATAAGTAAAGGAAAGGGAGAAGACTTTTGGGATAGATGAGACTCAGCTAAAAGACCCCATTTATGTATTTAGCAAACAAAGATAAGAAAAAGAACTTGGCAGAAAACAATACACGAAGAGCATTGATAAGCATTGAGAATTTTCCAGACATAATAAAAAAATCAGTATATCAAGTCAAAGATTTTAAGAATTGTTATGAATCAAAAGTAGGATAAATGAAAAGAAAATTCACACCTAACTACCTCAAAAAGCAGAAACCAGGGGCTGGGAATATAAGTCAGTTGGTAGAGTGCTTGTCTCACATGTACAAAGCCCTGGGTTCAGTCCCCAGCAACACACACACACACACACACACACACTCACTCACAGAAGAAACAAAACAAAATGCTACAAACCATATACAAATGGAAATCTTAAAATTAGCTAGAAGGAAAAGTCACATTACCTTCAAGGAAATAACAACCCTTCACAAGTTAAAAATTACTTAATTTGGAGTAGGAAAAAAACAAACAACAACAACAACAAAAACTTCTTTTACACAATAAAGAAAAAATTTTAGGAAAATAGAATTTGCATTATAAACAATAACAAATTTGTTCCAGACACACTAAGAATTTAAAAATTAAAGGTAAACCTTAAATTTCTAAACTATAACATAGTCATATAGCTTGTATATTTGTAGTAGGTAAATAGTTTTTCAAATGACCATGAAAGCACTTACTATAGCAGAAATTCAACTCCATAAAACTAAAAATTCTGGTGAGGTACAATTGCACACACCTATCTTTTCATCTACTTGAGAGGCTAAGGCAGGAAGGCACAGTGTAGTCAATTTAGACCTGTGAATTTTGCAAACTTCAGTACTACAAAAAAAAAGATGAAATTTTAATAAATAGATACTCTTAAGAGACTAGAAAGCATACTACAGAATAGCAGAAGAAATCTATAATATATTGACAAAATATATGAATCCATTCAAAAATATATAAAAGAAAATGATGTTACAATTATAAAATAATAAGCAACCTAAACAGGTAATTCACAAAAGACGATCTCCAAGTGCCAAATCAATGCATAAAAATGTACTTAAACTTAGTAGCTATCATGGAAACATAGCAAAATATCTATTATACTCCTGAAAAAAAATGACTATGAAAGATCAATAATAGCAAATATTGTAAGCAGTTAGAGCAACTGAAACTCTTGCACACTGTTTATGGAGGAAAATAATAATACCACTTTTAAAGATGTTTATTATCATTTAATAAAACTGAATATAAGCACAATTTGGGATCCTGCATTTTTTTACAAATGCACCAAATAAAAGCAAAGAATATTCACAACATCAGTAAAGTTAAAAGCCATACAAAGGAAACAACACAAATATTCAACAGTACAATCAATAAGTAAGTTGAACAGTATGCTTACAACAGATCAATGTGGCAATAAAACAGAGTAACTTCACAAAGACGTTGGGTGCACAAGTTCAGACACATATGAAGACAAATATTCTAATTATATTTGTACAGAATCTCCAAAATGTCTCCACAAAAAAAATGATTTGTCACTGGAAGTCAGGATAGTCATTATCATTGGATAAGAATGTAGAAATCCCTCCTGGGTTGCATAAGGAAGCCTCTGAAATACCTATGCTGATGGGCCTAGATTTTATTGAAATCTCACAGTCAAGGATACTATACATGTCTTTGTATTTTTATATTCAGAGTTTGTCCTTTCTTATTGTGTTTTATATTTCAAAAGTATATTTTAAAAATAAAACCCAAGAACATTTCCAGGGGTATAGTTTATCATGGCCAAAGAAGCATGTGGTTCAAAGATTAGGTTATTTTGTAGTGATAATTATCATACTATGTGTGCATTTCAGGAGAATTATTTGTAAACAGTTATAAGTATATCTGATTTTCCAATCTGTGCTTTGTTGAGAGAAATAACAAAATATCTTTTCAGTAACAGATAAAAAATATTCATTTTGTTTTCAGAGTAACATTATAGATTTTATTTTATCTTCTTTGGAAAGAAAAAAAAAGTTATATTTGTAATCTTGATGTTAACACCCTTCCAATTTCATTTTATCTGCAGAACATACTATCAGCCAAACCTTTCTACAGATAATACCATAAGTTATTAACACAATGAAAAAAATCGCTTGATAACACTAGAGAAAAAAATACATGTGGTTTCTGGAGTGAGTTAATGTTTGGAATAAGGCAATAGTGTTTAGTGTTCCTCTTTCCATGACTTCCAGCTGAGGGCAGGCTATAGTTTCCACCATGCCATGTGGTTAAGATTTCAATTTAAAAGCAAACAAATAGGGCTGGGGGTATATAGCTCAGTTGGTAGAATGCTTGCCTTGGGTGCACAAGGTCCTGGGTTCTAATCCGCAATACCACCACCACCACTAAAAAAAGAAAAAAAAAATCAAATAACAGTATTTCTGCAGGGAACAGCAAGAAGATAGAACTGAAGTCAACCAGACCACTGAAAATAAAAGACATAGCCAAAGAAAGAGTCTTTCAGATACCTGATCCAAAAATGTTTGAACCCTAAGAAGCCTGTTTATGGATAAATGAGATATTAGAAGTTCCAGTCCTACAGATCTGATTACCTAATAAAACAAAAGGAAAACAATGAAGGAAGAATGGTAGACTCACTGAAGGAATGGATACTAACAAAATTCAGAAATTCCAAACATAACCTCACAATAACCACACAATATCCAAAGTAAAATAATAAAAATAAAAATTAGTCAACATCCAAA
The DNA here is from genome assembly GCF_001458135.2 of Marmota marmota marmota. NCBI lineage: Eukaryota > Metazoa > Chordata > Mammalia > Rodentia > Sciuridae > Marmota > Marmota marmota. Next base: position 9,257,244 of record NW_025999942.1, on the reverse strand, counting down.
TGGGAAAACATGACATTTTCAAGAGTAAAGACAACCAATGAAAACTGAACTTATGTTGACTCAGATGTTTAAATTAGTAAATTAACAGCTATTATCACTATTCTTACAGAGAAAAATATTCATAGTAAATGCAAAGCTAAAAAATATCAACATAAAAATAGAAACTAAAAAAATGGAAATGAATGAAACTGAAAACTTCAATTACTGAAATAAAAATATTTTTCTGACTAGGCTCACCATCAAGAGGAGATGACTAGAAAAGAAAGAATCAGTAAATACATAGACACATCAATAAAAATATAGAAAATGTAAACAGAGCCTCAGAAGCCATGGAAATATCAAATGCACCTAGACAAACACACTTACATACTTGCATACTCAAGAGACAAGGCAGCTACATATAACCTACACACAAAAAAATAACTGAGTGGAAAATATTATTTATATATGGCTGTGAGTTTTACAATCTATTGAAAAAGTAAACTCACAGACACTTGAAGCTCAGAGAGTCCCAAGTAGGATTAATACAAAGAAAATCATATTTAGTCACATAATGATCAGACATCTGCAAATAAAGAATTTAGAGAATATTCATAAATGAGCCAGAGAATTGTCAATTGCTTACAAAAATAACTGACTCCTCAAAATAGTGGAGGACTTGATAAAGTAGAACAACAGCTTTAGGTGCTGAAAGGAAATAAACAACAAAAAACAAACCTGTCAACTCAGACTTTTTTATGTAGCAAATATACTGCAATACATTCTTCAGGCTGAAGAAACAAAATGAACAGAAATGTTAACAATTTAGGATAATTTAAAGGTTTGATACTAAAAAATTTAAGGTATCATAATATTGCAATGTTTTTTTTTATCCAATGGAATTTGATTGGGTAATGATTTATTCAATTGCTATTTGTTTAATACTTAGCATATTGAATTAATGAATATGCATGTGTCTCACCGATAGATAAAACACACTATTTTTAGTTGTCCTTTGTTGTCCAGTATAAAACATAGTTTCTGATACATAGCTTGCATTTAGTAAATGCTAGTTGAAACTTTAACATATTAAAATCTCTAATACTGTTTTAAAATAGAACTTGTCATTTTGTGATCACAAAAATCATGCCATGTCAGTATCCCTTTCTATAATTGATTGATTAATAAATGGAGGCTAAAAAAAAGAGACATGGCCAAGGTTATTCTATAAAAATGCAAGCTTTAAGATACATTTGTGCTGCAGCCCGGCTGGCTGGGCAAAATAAACGGAGGGTGACGAATAACTTGTGTAGATTGATACAGCAGGAGTAGGAGCCCTTTATTGCAGGACAGGAGCAGTATTTATACATTCCACACAGCTTATCTAATTAGCATAAACTAGATACATCAGTCAACCAATCAGGAATCTCTACACCTAATGGCTCGGTTTTGTTACTTCTCAAACCACTCCCTCTGACATTTTGCCAGGCACCATCCAGACTTGTTTACGAACTTTAACATTCCCCTGGCAAAATGCCAGGTGTTATTTTGACTTGTTTACAGACTCTAACACATTTGTCCAGTTATTCTTCTATTTCTGATACATAGTTGAGACAATATATATCTTGAAACATTTCTAAGTGAATAAAAATGCATAGTTTAAACCACTATCATTATTTGCACTAGCAGATTTAGACATTTAAGCAATTTTTAAAAATAAAATTTTATCTAATAATTAATGGATATACATTTTATTAAAGTAACTACTAATGACATTATAGTAGCAATTATGTATAATTAAAATGTTTAATTACTTTAAATTTATTTTATGTCCCCCAAATACGCAAAACTGACCTTCACCATTTTGTACCCTCATGCTTTCTTTAACTTATGCTGTTCCCATTAAATATTTAACCATAGTCTAAATGAAATTAAGCTGCTTTTAATAATGCTTTTATTTAAATGTTAATATAAATATATTATTAATGACAAAATGTCTTATTTGCATGTGTGTAGTTTCACTTTAAAATTAAATCTTTAATTTATTTTAAGCACTTTAAAATATCCTTCTTTTACATAATGAACAGAAAATATTTTGAGAGAGTTATAAGAGTGCAAAGGCAGTTAAAAGGCAGTTTCTTAGTAAGCACTTTTCTATGTATACTAGTTCAGTTTCATTTTATATTTGGGGAAATTGTAGTTTTTTTATATTCTTTCACTAAAAAGCTTGTTAAAAAGACCTGGAAAATAAGAATAAGGAAAAAGCAAACTAAAAATAATTTTTAATCAGACTTCTTCATATAAAGAATTAATGACATTAACACTCTATCACATTGCTTGAAAAGCATTTGTGAATAATGTAGTAACTACACAATTCTCTAATATTTTATCTGCTAATGCTACCTGAAAGCCATTTTTACCTGACATTGTTTAGTACCCATTTGCATAATCCAGGATGCTATCACTGTTCAATGAGATGATTGTTATCCCATATTGATATCAAACTTTGCTATCAGGAAACCACCTTAGTTCCACAAATTTTTGTAGAAGGAACACGACTCTTTTTTTACCTCCATAAATATGTGATTGACAATTGATAACTACATTGTATAATCTATTTAAACTGAATTAAAATATCAATGTGTCATTCCTTCCAGTGAATGTGTTTACTCATCAAGGAAACAGAAATATAGAGGGTTGTAGCCTCAAGAGATAAATGACTATGGTATCATTTAGGTTGTTTTGCTTATCAAAACAAAAACTCTAGACAAATAATAATGCATTTAAGATGAGCTCCAAGGCAAAAGCTGAGTTTGATTTTTCTGTCCATTTTTTCTCTTATTTTTTAAAGCAATTTCAAGATGTTTTTAAGAGAATAAAACTGTGACATTTAATTAAAGAAGACAACAAGTCAAGCATGCAAACCCAGTGCATTGATTTTTTTCAAATTTATATCAGCTGACTTATTATAGACAATAGTAATTTTGTTAAAGCATCTATGGAAAACGACCACAATAGCTATTCCAATTTCCACTTGGATACCATTAAAGACTGCAGACAAAAGGAAAATAAAGTGAATTGTTTCATCTTTCTATGAAACCCCTAATATACATAACTAGTATTGTTAAAAAAAAACAGGGAATTTGATTATTTTTATAATGTATATTTATATGTATTTACATATACACATATCTTGTTATTCATGTATATGAATTAATGTGCAATAATAATAGTGAAATATCAATTGTGATATTGTACATTACCATTTCAGAAAATTTCAAGAATATAGAGCTATTATAAATATATGTATTAAAAATAAACTACATGGAGGTTGTCAGAAAGAATCTTTACATGAGATTGTCTTTGGGCTAATAAACAACATTACCTCTGACATGTAGGCAATCTCCATATAGTATGCATTGTACAGGTTTACAGCAGAGAAAATATGCTTCTTTTATATAATGAACAGAAAATATTTTGAGAGAGTTATAAGAGTGCAAAGGCAGTTAAAAATGGAAACTCTTTTTTTCATACTTCACATCAGTTTATTTTGACAGCTGTAGTAACAGAGTCAAAGGTTTAATCAGAGATGTGTGGGCTGCATCCTCATCAAATCCATAGTTTCTACTTCCCAGTGGATTTGGTGTCATTTCAATCAGAAAACTGCCTGCAGAGAAATGCAGTAATAAATTGAAGATATCATCTTCAGCCTTTCTTCTATCAGGATGAGACTGAAAATACAGAAAGTGAGAAAATAGATATAATAAAGAAAGGGGTGGCATTAAACCATCTACCTAGAGAACTGCTTATGATGTGATTGAAAGGGAGAATTTTCCTAGAAACAAAGAGTTATAAGAAATGAATGGTAGTACTTTCAATACCAGACAGTTTTTCATGAATCATATTATGTATTTCAGGATAACCAGAACAAATAATTTTGAATATTATCAGAAAGAAATGACAATGTTTGAGGTATTGAATGCGCTAATTATCCTGATTTGATCATTATATTATGTTTATGTTCATGAAAACATCACACTGTACTCCATAAATTGTGAAATTATCATGTCAATTAAAATAAAGTGAAATTTAAAATAGGAAACAATTTTACTATTGATATGTATAATATACTACATATAATATTAGAGGTTATAAGCATAAAATGTCAAATTTGCTTTTTTAATAAACCAACAATAATAATAAATCAACTATTTCTATATAGAATCAATCTTACACATGTCAGAATTCTTAAATATATATGACTTAATTTTTTTGGTAACAATGTCCACAGGGTGTATTTCAATTTAGCTTAAAAAGAAGTTCTTTGTCCTAAAGGAAATTTTGTTGGGATATATTGACCCATGGTCTTGAAAACAAATTTATACATCATACTCATAATAAGGAGTTGCTAAGCAATGTTTTTTCATAGATGGCTTGTCAGGCAAGAGAGACAACAATCTTCTTGGGGATGCTGGAGAGAAATGATGCAAAAGAACATGAGATGGCCTAGGGTTTTGTTCATGACATGAAGCATAAAATCTCAGACAAGGTATTGATTTGCTTACTCCTTGGAAGTTTTCTAACATCTCTGTAAAGATCACATGCACATACACACACACACATACACACACACATGCATGCACACATACCAATGTTTCTTTGATCAGCTATTGATATTCAAGAATGTTGATTGTGCTAGTAAATACAAAAATGATGTATCCAAAGACATCACTATCTATCTGATCTGTGCAGGCTAAATTGCTGTGCAGCATTACACTACAGATTTTTGAGCAGTATCAAAAAAAATAAAGTTCCACAACTTCCCTTCATTTATGACAACCCAAACTCCATTCAGATATTAACAAATATTCTTTGAGGGTTAAAATTTCCCTTGGTTCAGAAGCACTGAGAAAAATATAACACTAACATGCACACACACTTACCAGTATATATACATCTGCACATACTCATATGCACACTCCCACTAATTTTGTCAAGTCCTTGAACACCCAAATATTACAATTCCACATCACCTACATCTTTATGTGTATCCAAACACATGTTCATGGAGCTATACTCACATCCAGATCCACAGCCCTGCATATGTACATATCACTCCCATATGTACAGTCCAATATATAAACAAACACCTGAACTCATATAATCCACACTAAAAAAGTTACTTCTTATTTTATAATACAGTCAGAAGAACTATTGTCCCTTACCTCGATTAATTTCTTGCCACAACATATGCTTTACTCTTTTTTCACTTGTGATCAGGGGGTGAATTTCCTTAAACCATTGAATAGATCTCAATAAATATTCATTGAATCAATTAGTGAATGATTTTGTCTCATTTTGACATTAAACTGTAGTTTTTTTAAATTGTATTTCTGACACTTCTATCCCTGAAGGTCTGCCTAGGGTCTTTTAGAATTTGTTTTAACCATATATTGGAAGATATTTTTATATTTTTCTTTAAATAAGTACTGTGCAAAGCTGTTGATTGTGCTAGTAAATACAAAAATGATGTATCCAAAGACATCACTATCAATTTCAACTTGAATTAAGATGAATGGTACATTATATCCTTGTTGAAATAAACTGCATAGATAGTTCAGCATTTACTTCATTGTGACTAAAATTTTTAATACCCTCTGCTGTTAAGAAAAAAATTATTAAAATTGAATTGCTAGTATAATGGAATTTTAAAATAGGTTGTACTTGCTTTCTCTTAAAACTTACAAACTATTATGCAATTTTTTACTCTGATGAAAACATTTTCTCTATTAGAATCCCATAGAGATCCATCCATTTTGAGATCCTAACAGTAAAATTAAGCAGAAATACTTCTCAGAATTTTTTAATAAATATTGATTTTTGTGACAAAATCTGAGTTAATTTGATCACTTTATATCACTTCAGAGTAATTCAAGTCCTGACTCAATATCTTCTTTATCAAAACATCATGGAAGCTAGAGATTTATGTCCTCAGAAAAACTACAATTTACTGCTACATCTAGATAGTATATGCTTTTGCAAGACATAGAATATGCTATTTATGAATATACATTATCATAAAATAACTAACTTTGGGTTTCTATACTGTATAATTAGACTGCGTTTTAATGATGATTATTTCACAAAAAGTATCCTGGGAATGAAATAAAATTCATTATGAATGTGTTTTAGATGTCAAAGCATTTTTATTTTGCCAGTTATGCTAATACTATAATTTAGAATTTACATTTTTCAAATAAGATGGTATTTATATTATAATTTCTTTATTATTACGATTTAGAATTTACATTTTTCAAATGATTGACATTTGTATTATAATTTCTTTACTACATTAATACATCACAAGCCTTTAATCTGAGAATGCTGACTATTCAATGATGGATAAAACAAACGAATTAAACTGCTTATTTATACACATTAGCTATTCAAAATATTAAATTATTAAGTATATGCTTCATTTTGAAGGATATGCATTTCTATTATTTCAGAAGGTTTTATTTTGTGCATTTCCTCTTTTTGTTTATTTCTAATAGTTACTTTTGTACTGCTATCACCTAAAATATGTCATATCAGCATGCTAGTAAATAGGATATCTGTACTTGGCTTAATTATCAATTATGCAAAGTTCTGATAATGGCTTTTTAATAATTAATATAAAGCCTGCATATTAAAAATTGTTTTTTGTGTGGTGATCTATTTTTCACTCATTATGTATAAAGATGATCGTAGTGTAAAAATAAATGCATATCAAGCTTGTTCTCTTTCCTATGCTCTTCATTACTGTGTTGAATTGTGTTAATTTGTTGGAGTCAAGTGTTTTATATAAAGAGTTAGTAAAGTAAAAGTCCTATGAAAATTTAAAAGAAATTTAATATGCTAAATATTGATTCATTATCTATATGAAAATATCATTTGCTTTTTCAAGTGTTTATTTTGAAGATATTTAGACCTTGTAAATTAGAAACTAATTGTATTATATACCCACTGGTTCAAAATAAGGGGATAAAGAGAGAGACAGTGGAGAGTGGTGGTAGGATTACAACAAAATGAAAGAAAGATCCAGGACTAGATGAGAGCAACTAAGTGGGGAGGGAGGAGGGAAGTAATAAGGGAAGAAGAGTAGAATTAATTTGACCTAACTTTCCTGTGTACATATATGAGTATATCAGAAAAATCTAAACATCATGTATATCCACCAGACACAAACTAAAAAACAAAACAAACAAAAAACTATAAGTATTTATCAAAAACATCAGTAGAACAGAGAGAAGAAAATGGGAGGGAGGAGGGGAGGAAAATGGGAAGTCCTAGGGATTGAATTAGAGCAACTTACATTCCATGCTTTTATGTCTCCTGACCCTTGAATATTTTATACAGAGACAGGAACATGGCGAAGGAGATTGGGTAAAGGATCTTTACATGGGGAGATTATCCTAGATCATGTGTTCTAGGTGGTCCAGAAGTAATCCCAATGATCCCTGTGAGAGAGAAGCAGAAAAAAAAAACTTGAAGATGTTGTGCTACTGGCCTTAAAGATGTAGGAAAAGACTGTAAACTTAAGAATTCAAGGAATACAACTCTAGAAATTGGAAAAGGCCAGGAAATGGATTTACTCTAAGATTTCAATAGTCAGTAGTTTCCTATCAGTGAAATCTTGTTTGAATGTCTAGCTCCAGAACTATAAGAAATGTTTACACATTATAATAAATGTTTACACGTTAAGCTTTTTGTAATTTACTATGGTGGAAACAGAAAACTAATATACATTATTTCACATAAATCAAAATCAAACACATAGTATTTGTTCCTTTTGAATATCTTATTAAAATTAAAATAACCTAAATGGTATATTATAAAACATTACTTTTTATAACATAAAACTAATTTCACATTCTAGTTTTGCCCTTCAACATAATGTGCTGAAGTTTCTTTCTTTCATTTTTCTTTCTTAGGTATAAAAGCAGCTATGCAATGACAGATTTTAATAAAATTTGTTATTTGACTATTTTGAAAATAGATAATCTATGAATAATAAAATCATTTTATTTTTTGTATAAGCCAGCTGACGACTACAGAGATGTGAAACAGAATGTGAAAAAGAAAATCCAGTATTCAAACTTACTTTTAAAATGAATGCTTTTTTTCAAACAATACATAAAGAGATATATCATTCTACCTGAAATACATATAACATAAAATTAACTTAGATACAAACCAATAATTGAATGTCAAATTTAATTAAACACCAAAAGAAGTTATTATAAAATGAAGTGATCATCTTTCTTTTAATGATTTAAAAAGAACAAAAAAATAGCATCTTAACTTTAGTTGACTAGGAATAGGAATTCTTTTTCATACACCTTATTTATTTATTTATTTTTAAGAAACTCCTACCACATAGTCTTTCCAGATCCACAGTTTTATCTGTGACAGGTCTACATCCAGAAGCTACTAGCACAGATTTACACTACCCTGTCATTTTGAAACAGTGCAGTTCTATTTCCATGGTCATCACCTTTTAAAACTCCATGAGTTTCCAGTTTTATTAGCCTCACTTCTTTCTTGGGTCATATGAATCTATTGAACTCTGGACAGTTGTTGAATATATATGAAGAAAGTTCTGCAATTTTTCAGTTTGTAAGAAAGTCAAGGTTATAAATGCTGATACTTTTTAGAGAAAAGCAATTTTCAGGTGATAGAATATATGGAGATTTTGGTTTAGACAATACGTGTCTGCATATATTTTATTTAATATGCACATATATTTATATGCACAAATATACTTTTTTCCTTCCTTAACTTTTTGAATGTGATATATTCAGTTCCTTTTTGTTTTCTGAAAATAAAGCAATATCATTTCAGCTTTAGATATCCTCCAAATAATATATATATTATTTTATTTATCCAAATTATATATATATCCTGTGATTTTTTACATTTTCCAGTGACCTTCCAGATGAATTCCTGTTATTTCTCTCAAATGTTGTGTTATACCTAGTAACAATAATGAAATTTAAATAGTAAATTACCAAGAGGTTTTATATTTTATATGGTCATATGTAAATGTTTCATTTTGCTTAGTTGATCAATTTTAGATAAAAATCTTGGAATCATACACTGAAATATTTTTCCTATCTTAGACCCATGCATGAGCTCGCTCTCTTGTCCACGAGGAGGTCCATGGAACAGGGTAGAGGAGAGTGTGGCTGTGGAGTCACTAATCAAGACCTCCGGAGACCAAGCAGGAAGCAGGTCTGATTTTATTGTGCAATTACCATGTATACACTCAGGTAGTAGCTAAGCAGACAGGCAGCCACCAATGCAATTTCTGCTGACTGTCCTTGCAGCAACCAATTGAAGAGCAGGCTGTTGCCAAGCAGAGGGAATGAAACACATGGTCTCAAGCCCAGGGCTGTCCCTCCAGGGTAAGCAGCCTGCTGCTCACATGCCTAGCACAAGAGGAGTGGCCTGCCACTCAGACACCCTTAACACATGCCATGTATGCAGTACATGCCCTTATCCCCACAGAACCACAAGTAAGATTAGAGATATTCAGGACATGAATGGTGTGAAGAGCTTCAGTATTACATTCTTAGTTGGTGTTAAATAAGAACTCATGTGCAGATACACTTTATAAAACAATATATTAATTCTTATATTTCTTGATTTCAAATACATTCTAACAATATGTATGCAAATGTATGCAAGGGCTACATGAGTATGTGTGTGTACTAAAAAATATATAGTTCTATTAAGTAGAAATTTCACTACAATTGAGGATCTAAACACTAGCTTTTGGCTTGACAGCAAATAACACAAAATTGTACTTGATAATTTCAGGTGTTTCTGTGCTGCATATTGTTAAGAATGCAGCCTTAGAGTCAGACTAGATATATTAAATTTCCTTGCCATTAATTAGACTGATTTTTTGATACTTCTTTACATCTGAGAATCTTAGTTTCTATATGTATAAAATGGGCATGATCAAAAAACTTAAGTTAAAGCTTTACTGAAAAAAGTAATTGTTACATGAAAGAGATGTGGAACAGTGACTAGTACTTGGCAAGAAAAATAAATCTACAAGGGTTAACTATTATGAAAAGGCAGTTGTCAATATAATTTGATTAATGTCATTTATTTCCATATATCACTTGACTATATAGACTGAGTGCTACATTTTTAATTCATTATGTCATAGACAAATGTCAGAAGTAAAACCAACAACATTTTAAAATGTCTCCATTGGAAGAGAATTGGTTTTTGTCCTAAAGAACAACAGAGTAAACTTCTAGTAATAAATTCTGAAAATTTAGAAATATTCCAAAATTAATTATGTTTGAGTATTTTTAATTATTTTTAAGTTATGCTATTAATGTTCAGCTCAATACTGGAATAGTATTTTAAATACATTTCCACTATGCATAGATTCAGGATTCTCAAGCTTTTCTAGAAAACTGGAAAGAATATGTATTATAACATAAGCAAAATTCAATAGAGATTCCCTTTATGGATTGTTTTCATAAAAAAGAATGACTCAAGAAAGATTTGTTCATGATCTTGTGTTTACTCTTAAATTTTCATAATGTTCACAGTGCTTTTGTATTTCTAATTCTGTGTGTAAGAATTTAAATTTGTTTATGGCCATTGTTTCTTAAATTCTACATGAAAAGAATAACAGATAATGTTAGATTTGTCATAGATTCATGATAAAAAGATAGCATCGCTATTTTAAATTTTATATATGACAACAGACTATCTACACAATCCCAGATGTAAAGATAAGTTGAAAAAACAACAACTGTGTTAGTGAAAATGAAATACATTTCTGTAACAACAAAAAGAAAACCAACTTATAGAGCCCAAAGAAACAATCACAAACTTACATGTTTGAAGGTATCCTCTCATCAACTTAACTACCATTGATTAATTTAAAATAAATAAATCTTGAGCCTACTTGTTATCAAACACACCTAAAGAAATTCACCAGGTACCATCTTCCTCTCTGAGTGTGGGCCCAAGCAGTAGAATACAACAAAGGCGATGGCAGATCACTCACATGATTGCATTTACTCTCAGGGGGTCCATCTTTGAAGGCTGTTGTCTCTAGCTTCTTGCTGGCTCTGAGCAAGCTTACAGTTGAACTGTCAGTGGCGTGGGTCACGTGATGGAACCGGAAGCAGGTGGTCTCTAGGATGCAAAAGCCTTCAGTTTTACAGCCAGGAGTTTTTTGTTTGTTTGTTTGTTTGGTACACCCCGGGATTGAGCACAGGGGAGTCCAACCACTGCGCCCCATCCTCAGCTCTTTTCTGTATTTTGTTTAGACAGATTCTCCCTGAGCTGCCTTTGAATTTCAGATCCTTCCTGTCTCAGCCTCCCCAGCCACTGGAATTACAGGAAAGCATCACTGTGCCTGGCTGGGGAGGTCTTTCATCTTGTAATTTCAGAATACGAATTCTGCCCAGGACCTGAATAAACTGAGAAGTAGATTATTCTGAAGAACCTTAAGGCCCAACATTAGGAAATCCAACCCCTGTGCCCTGAAGCTGCAGGATGTTCTCTTGCACCACCCCCATGTCACAATCCCACTAGCTGCACGTAGCATTTCAAGTCTAGCACAATGCCGCCACAGGATGTTCCATATAGATAACCCCGGAAGGGCCAAGCTTGAGCAAACAGGAACTAAAGGACAGGATGCAACTGAAAGACTCCCCAACCCAGCTGCTTATAGCTTTAGCTTAGTAACGCCAGATATAACAAGGCTTGAAAAATAGCTTGTCAAAGGAGGTCAGTGGGGCAACTGAGTCTGCAAGTTCAGCAGTTGGGCTTGCTCAAGGTCGTTACAAAAACAGGATGCACAGAGGCAGATATCTTGGGCTAGCTCGAGGTCGCTACGAGGACAGGATGTATAGGGGCAGACATCTGGTCAAAGAGAGAACAAAAGATACCGGAAGGGAACAGAAACTGGTCAAGTCAGCAACTTTGTCTGATTTTCGAGAACTGAAAAAAAAAAGTATAACCCCCACCTCATTTAAATCCTCCAATAGGGATCCTGTAACTATGCATCTCGCTTCTGTATCCACGCTTCTGCTTGCAAGCCCTATATAAACCCCTCAGGATAAGCCAGGGGCGCGCAAGTCACATAGAGCTTGTCGCCCCGGGTACCTGTGCACCTGAATAAACCTCTTGCTGTTTGCATCCGAACGTCGTGGTTTCGCTGGTCCTTGGGGAACGGGTCTCTTCAGACGGAAGACACTCCTGGAGGGTCTTTCAATTCCCATGTTGAGACTCCAGGTGAAGGCAGAGCCCAGCCCAAACCTTGACCTGTGAGACACGGAACACCTTTCTGTGCAAAGCCCAGACTCTTGAACCATTAAAAAAAAAAAGTAAACCATTCAACTTTTGGTAATGCAGCAATAAAAATTGAATACAAATAAACAAAATTATTCTGGTTAGGTTCATTACCGAAACTATTCTGATCACTCCCTGATTAATGTCTCATATGCTGAATGATTCCTTCTGGTATGCTATGACCTGTAATTCTTCAATTGTATCAGAATCTACCAACTAAGGTTTCTGTTCCTGCTTTATCCTTTATTTGACTGTCTTCAGATTTTCCCTTCCTCCTTTGCTCATTTGGTTTCCATGGCTAACTTTATTATCATATATTTCCCCCAACTTCCTTAAACCATTTTCAGTTTATCATATAGATTTTTAAAAGCCCAATTCTGACTTACATAAACTAAAACATTATGATATATTGTGTAAATATATGTAATTTTAGTTAGCTATAACTAAATAAAGCTTGGGAAAATTTTTTAAAAGTGAAGAGTAATGAAAAAAAAACAAACACAAAGAAAATCAATCTTAGATCAACTACCTGCAAATGAAATTCTCTCATCATCTTTTCCAACGTTTAAAAATCAACTCATCCATACAGGAGAGCAGATTTTTAAAAGCTTTGAGTTATTTTTCACTCCCTGCTTGTTCTTACACTTCACATCCAATCCATCAACAAAACCCGTGGGTTTTGAAATACATCTAGAGGCAGTAAAAATTGCTCCCGATAACTGTAGCTCTGTGTCTCAAGTCTGAGTAGGTGTCTGTTCTGATATGACTTTTCTCATGACGTTTACCTGAAGAGAGGACACCAAACCAACTTGTTTCTCATCCCAAAGGACTCCACTGAAATAAGGGCTCTCCACTGTGAATGAAAGCTTAGAGGCCAACAGTGTGGGTTAGGATTCAAAAGAACCAGCAGGTGGTGCTTCCATTTTGCTCACTCTGCTGGATGGGAAGATGAAGAGAAGTTATCATGACAAGGGGACAGCACTCCCCACTCCCCAGCTGAGAAGCAATAAGCTGTGACTAATGGAGAGCTATATGCAGAAGTGGCTAAAAGCAAGAATTGAAAAAGGTGAGGGCAAATGTGCCTGTAGGTGTGAGCACTGGCAGAGACCATCAGCTATTTGGCAGAGGAGGCCTGCTGTCTCTGAGGCAAGACGTCAAAAGATTTAAAAAGCTTCCTTGATCTTTCCCCACAGGTTAGACACTCCTGTTCTGCCTTCAGCTTATTCCATACTCACCTGTGGAGAAGAGATGAATTTCTTTGTATATCTATAGATACACACACACACACACACACACACACACATCCCATGGTTTAGGAATCTAATTTTTTTGATGCCAAATCAATAAATTGTCATTGTGAAAATGTATAGTTGGCATTCTTATTTTTTGCATATATTAAGTGTTTGTAAATTATCAAATCAGATTGTCTCATTTAGGGACTGTTGCATATGGAGAGATGATTACCATTCCTTACTATGTGATCCAGCAAAAACAGTACAAAATCTTGGAGGATGAAAGGAAAACCATGGTTCCTATTAGGAAATTAAAGGCAGCAGGAATAATAAGAGATGCACTACTTACTCAATATAACAGCCCTCCATGGCCAGTGATGGCTGACAAGAGACAGAAATTTATAGTAGAAAATCATCAACTGAATCTAGTTTGGGCTCAGGTAGACTCAAGATGTTCCAGATAGTATACTACATCTAGGTGCATCACAGAAATTCATTACAAATATGTTCTGTGCAGTATATTTCCAAAGCCTTTTCGGTATTCCACTAGCACTTGAAGACCAAGATCAACTACGTTTACTTGGCAATTCCTCCACTGTATATCTATAATGCACCCCAGGAATAAATTGTGCAGCTATGAGAGGTTTAACATAAGGTGCAAAAACCAAACACATGAGGTCCAGTTGGTAATGTCAGAAGCCTCAGTCTTAGCTCTAACTCTAATATAATCATATCTCCACCAACAGGAGTGGCTGATAAACTCTAACAAAATGCATGGCCCTGCTAATTAAGTACAGTGTTTTAGGAAATATGTTACAATTCTCCTATTGCAATTACTGACCATCCACTACTAAAAAAGAAAGTTTAACATAATATAGAATTATTTGAATATTGAAGATTGTATGTGCCTCAATAGGGCATTTAAGTTTATCCTTTATTGGCTGCCTAGAAATTAGTCTTTTTCCTTTGGTGCCCAACTCAACGGGTTGTGTTAAAAGCTGACCTGCCAGTTGTAACTTGCTCTTTAAATCTGGTGCCCCACAAACTGATCAATTTTGATCTATGCTGCTGATTGCGTCCTCTAGCAAAAGTAGGGAACCTGTTCCCGTAAGCTCCCCTTAGAAATTCATACATATAGCTTCCCAGACACAGCTACCAGGTTAAAGTAGTTATTAGGTGCAACTGGTATTTCACTGAAACTGAATATATGACCCATGAAGAGCTTTTGACTTTCTAGCCTTGAAATTACTATTTTGAGATCAGTCAACTCTGACCAAAGAAATAAAAAGTTGGGAAAAGTCCAGAAAACTTCACTTGCCCAATGGAAATTGATGGAGTATGTGAGGCCTGGTCTTGCTCATGCCAGGCAAGTGCCCTACCTCTAAGCACCCCTAGCTGCACCCCAATTTTCTTGATAGGGCAGCAACTATCCCTTTGGAAGAAACCTTGCTATGGTTTAGGAATGAGACCTTTGAAACCATGAGCACCAAATAAACTTTTTGTCCTCTAAAATTGTTTTATTGGTCACAGAAGCAAAAAACAAGTTGACTAAAACAAAGCCTAGGTCCCATTTTACTACCAGAAGTAAAGTCACTTGCTCTATGGAACCCTGATCCATAGAGGCTTCACTAAATTTCTGGCATGCTTCACTCCTAGTTTGACTAAGTTAAAGACCTGATGTCAGTTATTATGATTCAGCTGTGGTTCAACCTCACTGGCAGCTTTGGAAAACTAATCATGTTTTTCTGGTCACTAGTCAGAACTAAAGATTATTTTATGTCTCTAATACTACCATTGCCAAACTGATATATTCTTTATTGATTTTTAAACTCTTGCCAGTGACCTAGCTGACTGGTCTGACAATTGAAAGACTATAGACTGGCAGATTAAAGAAATAATGTTTGGAACCACAAATATTTAAGAAAAAATGAGGTTGTTGGATGGTCAGTCCAGATCACTCATGTAAGTGAGTAAAGGCCAATTCTCTGATGGCACTAATTGGAACCAAGTTGCTTCAATCTGTACTGCCCAGATCATGACCCTTGACACCTCCAGCCACAATTGTTTTTGGATTTTTTTCTGTCTATGCTGTTGTATGCTTTTCCTATTTCTGTCAACACATCACTACAAATAAAAATACTACCTAATACTCATTGACTAGCTTGTAGTTGTATAAGTCTGGGTTTGCACAACTGTTCTTCTCTCTTGGGGTATTCTAAGGTCAAGGTAAAGGCTTTGGACAGGCCAATTTTTTGTTTAGACGCTCTAGGAGAAAGTGTGTTTCTGATCATATTCTTCTAAGTAAAATTCCCTGTGATTTTAGAACTGAAGTTCCCATTTCTTTATTTTCTCTCATATTGAAGCCACTCTCAACAACTAGAGGTCATCTGCATTCTTTGACTCATGGACACCTCCATCTTCAAGTCAGCAATAGTATGTAGAATCTGTCTTTTCTGCTTTGACATCTCTGACTTTCTCTTCTTCCACAATCCTGAGAAAATTATTCCTCTAAGGAGATCATGTGATTTGGTCAGGACCACCTGTATTTTTAAGTTCATTTGTGCCAGATAATATAAGCATTGGAGGAATTATGCATAAGGGGGAGAGCATAGAAAATCTTGAGTGTTATACTTCCTATTATAGCTAAGACTAGTCAAGTAAAATCAATCTACTCTTGCTAGATCATTATGGTTCCTGAAACTAAGTTGTGTACCCATTTTTCCAGAACATTTACAGTCTGACAACAGCTTAATTTGTTGAAAATGTTAAAAAGCTTTAAGCTGTTAATCAAAGAATTCCATGGATCCTCCATGCTTTCTACTATCATCAGGAATCTGGTCTATTTGAATGTGGGAAATGAACATTTTGAGAATCAACTCAATCATAATGAGAGAAAGAAGAATAGAGGTTGCTATAGGCGGAGGGAGGTGGGGGAATAGGGAGTTATTGCTTAGTAGGTACAGAGTTTCTGTCTGAATTAAAGTTCTGGACATGGATAGTAGAGATGGTGACACAAAAATGTGTCTATATTTAATGTCTCTCAATTTCACAAATAAACATGGTTGAAATGGTAAATTTGATGTAATGTATATTTTACTAAAGTACAAAACAATCAACTCCTATAGAATTCTGTTTCATTTTCTGTTCTCTTCCCATAGAGTATACATAATTTCCATAAAGTAGTTTGATTAATACATGTGACCAATGTTAAACCCCGATGCAAAGAAAAGATCACCAACTACGATTTTAAACAAATTAAAGCAAGTTTATATTTTGTGTACACAAAGGAAGCTGGTCAGCAGCTGACTCCCCTAATGCGGGCTAGAGACCAGCAGCCCTAGCTCCCCAAGGAAGAGAATTTATAGCTCAAAAAGTTGCAAAACGGGGGTGGGAAGTCTTGAGAACTCTGACAAGCATAATACAAAAGCAGATAGGAGGTTAATGATCTAAATGGCTCAATATTTCAAGTTAGGGAGTAAATTCAGATCCCAACACTGGAATTTATGAGATGCCACTAAGTTTTCAGAGAGGGTTGTTATCTGGTCAGGAAAAGCCAGGCATGGGTGAGTTCAAGGCACGGGCAAGCATTCCAAGCAAGTTTAAAACATCAAATTATGGCCAGGCCAAATAGAAATCCTAATATTTTACAGAAAACAGAAATGAACCTTTTATAACTTTGGACAAGATGACTCCCAATCTAAAGAGGGAATTAGTCTGGGTTTATCAACCAACCCTACAGAGAGATTATCTCCTCTTGGTGACCCCAAAGGTACTGACTAGTATGGAAGAGATCGTAGATTATATGGGGTAATATATGTTAAAATCCCTTGATTGAGCACAGAAATTTGAATTACTATATTTGAAATAATAAATTTTACTATATTTGAAATTTAAATTTTTGGAGTAAATAAAGTATGCTTTGCTAGTCATCTTTTCATCACTATGACTAAAATACCCGACACAAATGATTTAAAGGAGGAAAGATTGATTTGTGCTTACAGTTTCAGAGGTCTCAGTCTCTGGTTGGCAGAAACCATTGTTCTGGGCCTGGGATGAGGCAGAACATCATGGCAGAAAGGTGTGGTAGAGGACAGCTGTCAGCTCATGTCAGCTGGGAAACAGAGAGAGGGAGGGGAAGAGAAAGAAGAGCAAAGATCCAGAGGCAAGATATGTTCCTCAAGGGCATATTCCTAGTGATCTACTTCCTATTCCTAGTGATCTACTTCCTCTAGCCATGCCCCGCCTGCCTGCTGTTACCAACATGTAGTTCATTTAGTTATCAATAAATTCAGTCAATGGATTAATCCACTGATAAGTTTAGGTCCCTAATCATTTCTTGAAAGTTCCACCTCAAATCTTGCTGCATTTGGAATCATGCTTTCAAAACATGAGCTTCTGGAGAGGGATTTCAACACCAAACCATAAAATATGCTTTTTATGAGTATATGTCAGCAATTGAAAGTTAGGTACTTTTATTGTGATCTTCAAAATACAGATAAAAATTCACAGGCCTGCAATATTATTAATAAGAAAATATTTAGAGAAAATGTTTTTTTTTTTTATAATACTCTGCAAATAACGAAGCAAACCATGAGTTTTGTTTTAAAAATATGTATCAGGGCAGGTAATAACCATAAATAAAGTATGGGATTTTTCTTTCTTTCTTCACATTTGAAGAAAGTACATAGTACTTGTCATAGCTGATATTCCAGGAGTCTAATAAGTGGTTTTGTCTAATGAGGTACTGCATAAGAGAGAAAACCTCATGCATTCTCATGAAACATTAAGCTTTAAGCATAACTTCAATTTCATTTAAGACTGTGTCCATAATATATTCTTTTTTAGAAGTGATTCATTGTGTTAGTCAGCTTTTTGTCCCTGGGACAAATACATAAGAAAAACAAAAGTGGAAAGATTTATTTTGGCTTACAGTTCCAAATGTTTCATTCAGTCCATGACTCCATTGCTTTGGGTATAAGGTGAGGCAGAATATCACAAGGTGAGGAAAGTAGCTCAGCTCATGGCAGGCAGAAGACAGACAAGAGGGAAAGGAAGGGGCTGGAGATAAGATATAGTTCCTAAGGGCACCTCCCCAAAGATTTTCAACCAGTTCCATCTCCCACAGCCTTATCACTTCCCAGGAGACCCTCAGGTATCCATGGATTAATCAATTCATGAGGTCAGAGCCCACAATATCTTATCATTTTCCATCTCAGAACATCACTTCATGAGGCCAAGCCTTTAACACAGGAGTCTTTGGGAGACACTTCATATCCAAACTTTATGATGCATATTTAATATAAAAATAGAAAAAAACTGTATAAAGTTAGGTTATCATTATTAGAGAAGAATTTATATTTCTATAACCTGAATATTTATAATTCTGTACCTGTGAATGGAACTTATTTTCACAAATTATTTAATGAAAACCTCAATATGAGTTGTAGATAAATTGAATATATTAGAACATGTGCTATAAGAAGTAATCCTTATAACACCTTCTCAACACAGTTACTGTGGGAGATGGAACTGGTTGAAAACTGGTTGAAAAACTTTAATTTAGTCTTTTTGGACAAATCCCTGAAAATAATCATATAAAGAGACGTTTTAAAAGTTATTTTTTTTTCTTTACAAGTAACAGAATCTCTGGAACAACACTGAAATCTGACTTATAAAAATTATTTACTTACAATTCTAACTCAGTCTCTAGTGAACTCAGATCAGCCATCATTTTGGTAACAAATAACCATTAGAATTTGAGATGTTAATGCAATAATATTCATAGAAAAGGTATGATAAATTAATAAGACAGATTGCTGACTAATTGCAGTATCCTTACTGGTGAAAATGTACCAAAACCCACTTTCACAGATATGATGCCATTATTCAAACACTCTCAAAAAGACAGAGGGAAGGGATTGTCATCATGTATGTAGTATAGACTTAAATGTCTGATAAATTTGTTCAAGTATGCAGGGATATACAATGTTGATCCCAAAATCAATCCTTAAAATGCCATGCGGATGCAAACAAAAATATTTTTAATGATTTTCAAGATCATCAATGGTTAGAAGTATACATGGAGAAATAAAGACATAGCCTGACATGAATTCCAGATATTTGGAAAACTAAATGTCTATTGGCAAATAATGATGCTTCTTCATCACCCTGTCTCTTCATCTCTCTCCTCCTACCACCCTCAGGGCAATTTTTTCCCCTCTGGAACAGAAAATTTGAAAAAAAAAATCCAGGCAAGATATTGTCTAATTTAAAGAAATGGATTGTTCTGTTTTGACAACATTTGAAATTAATGATCATTTTATTTAATTCTAAAGGAGAAAAATATGCATATTTAACAAAGTGGCTCAGTGCATTACCGTGGCAAGATTTTTAAGGAAATAAATGATTACTTTGCAATTATTAAAAAATAAAAAGGGTAGATTAAGAAGGCTTCAACCAATTAAAAAATAATATTATTTCTTTGTTTCATCATTTACAATTGTCTCACACAATTATGTTCATCTCTAAAGACAATTGTAATGATATTTTACACATTTCTCTATCCTTGCTCAATCAGTACCATGGTCTTCCAATTCAAGTCACAATCTTCTTATATCCTTTTATTTGTGTATACTATGTGTGAGGTAGAAAAATGTCCTCTGCTCAAAGAGGTTCACACCTTAATCCCTGCAATCTGTAAATAAGTTTTCTTTTGTGAATATAGGAAACAAAACACAACAGATGCATATTTATTTATAAAAATGTAAACATAAGTATATTTAAATGCATATAAAATATATTTTAAAACAAAAATGTACTCATTGTTAATTTGAATAACATATTTGTGAAAATTATCTATATTTCCATAACTAGTAAGAAGTGTGGTGTTATATATAAATATTTGGTGCCAGGGGTGCTTAACTACCAAGCTACATCAACATCATATATACTTCATTAAAATAAAAATTTTAATTTTTATAAATTAAAATAAATTTTAAATAAATTAATTAAAATAAGTTTTTATTTTTATTTTAATGAAGCATATATGACAGCAGAATGCATTTTGACTCATTGTATACATTTGCAGCACCCAAATCTTTTTCTTTATTTTATTACAGACAGAGTCTTTCTGAGTTGCTGAGGCTGGCTTTGAACTCGTGATCCTCCTACCTTAGCCTCTTGAACAGCTGGGATTACAGGCATGAGCCACTGTGCCTGGCAATATTTTGAAAAATATTTCCATATCTGATTTAATAGAAGACAAATATCTGGAGTTTCATACATATTTATTTTGAATTTTTATAGCACATTTTTTTGGTTGTCATACATGAATAAAATCCACCTTACATACACATTTATTTGGAAATGAGAATGTATCTGAATGGTGTAAAAGGTAAGTTTCCCAGGTAGCATATGCAGATAGAATTAGAAGTTCAAGGTACAAGTTGGAGGAGATTTATTTTTAAAACATACTGCAAATGGGTCAAATGGTACTTATTTAACAGACTTTCCTGCTTTCACCTAATGAAACAAAAAGAAGTTTTCTCTCTCTCTTTGGAGCTTCTGGGAGGAAAAACTTCCTGAACAAAGAAATAGTTATGGAATAAATATTTGATTGATTTGTTAATTGTATTCCTTTCTGCCTTGAATAATATCACTAAGCCTGTTGATTTAATAGCCATCTTACTACTGTTAGATAGCATGGCAACACTTTCAGAATAGACATACAAGAAAAAGAAAATGATTAGGTCCTTGATAGGTTCTTAATAATGTTTTTGAATCATTTCATCAAAACCACCTGTGGTGACAATTTGTTACAATAGGAAGAAACTGACATAGCAACTTATTAAGAGAAAAGGTTTATTTTTGCCCATAGTTTAAGAGATTTCAGTTCAGGGTCAGCTATCTCCATTGCTTTAGACCTCTGGTAAGGCAGCAAAACATGGAGGGATTGTTTGATGGAATGAAGTCACTCACCTCATGACCAGGAAATGAAAGAGAAGAAGGGACAGACCAGAGTGCCACAATCCCCTTTCAAGATATGCTCTGAAAACTTGAAGACCTCCTATTACAGTGCCACCATCTTAAAGGTTCCACTTCCTTCCAATAGTGCCACCCTAGGGAATAAGGCTTTACCATGTGGATCTTGGGGAACACTTAGAATATCAACCACATCATTGGCCCAGATAAAATGGACTATTGTTTTAATCTCTCTTGTTAGTGGGTAAGTTACATCCTGATCCTTTAACATAATTTTTTGACTGTTGTAATCTCTTTACAAATGTCACTGTTGACATGGTTTATGTAAAAGTTTATGGGTATAATATGCTTTGATTTTATATGACATCTACAAACATTGACCTTTTGATTCTCATTATCCCCCCTATGTTTAAATATTTTATCCCATTTTTTTCCCTTCCAAGGAGTCTCTTACTACATTGAATCTCTTGGTGATATAATGGACACTGTAAGTTCTTTATCGACTTCTGACCTCTTCTCCTATTAATTTACAACTTGAAGATCTCAAAGTTTCCACCTTCCACAAGCATCATCTTTCAAGTGCTTACTTTCTGTTTTTCATTTCCTCAGAACTCAGCCCTTTCTTGGAGGGAGCAGTTAAAATGAGAACTGCCATCTCAAGTGCAAGACATCCAGTGGACTCAGGTTAAACAAGCAGAAAACTCTTTATACTTCAGTTTTGTTCTCACACTCAGAAACAGAAATGAAGTGAAATGTGAGACTTTTATTAAAGGCTTTCAACTTCCTTGAGACTACACAGCAAACCACTGAGTCTAAATCACTGTTCAGGTGAATAGTTCTAACACAGAGCATATTCCTCCTAATTTACAATTCCATCCTTATTAGAGACACTGAACATAGGTCAGAGAAGTGTGTACTATCCCATCTGATCATGTCTTACTTTCCCTCTAATCAGAAAGGAAAGGTTTTGACATGACAACCTTCTTTTATACCTCTAACAACTCTCTTAGTGACATATCCACCTTTGCTTATAATTTATTTATCATAAATTTATATAATTCCAGTCAGGCACCATAGCATATGCTTCTATTCCAGTGACTTGGGCAGCTGAGGCAGAAGGGTCACAAATTCGAGGCGAGCCTCAGCAAGAACCTAAGCAAATTAGCAAGACCCTATCTCAAAATTTAAAATAAAAAGGACTAGGGATGTAGCTCAGTGGTAAAGTGTCTCAGAATTCAATCTCTAGTATCAAATATACAAATAAAGTTTTATAATCCCTGAATAGATCAGCTTTCCTGTTTAATGTGTAAAGTTGAAGTATTTGTAATTGTTAACTCTTATCTTTAGTTGAAGTCTGGCTTCCATGGTCATGGTATTCTATAGACTCAGAAATTACTATTTTAATGTCAAAGCTGAATATTTGTCTCATCTTTTCATTTTAATTAATTTAATGAAGATCTAAGCTTCCCTAAGAAAAATGATTATCTATTAGAATAGAGAAACTATTAGGTAAAATGAAACAAAAATAGAGTAGTAATGTCTGTCTCATTCTACTATCTTTTCCATCCTCACAGTCTCATCCTCCCCTCACTCCCTTCTACCTAATCCAGAGTTCCTTCATTTTTCCCTACCTCTCACCCCACTATGAATCAGCATCCACTTATCAGAGAAGACATTTGATCTTTGTTTTTTGGGGGGATTGGCTTATTTTACTTAATAATATTCTCTAGTTACATCCATTTACCTGCAAATGCCATAATTTCATTCTTTAAAGCTGAGTAATATTCCATTGTGTATATGTAACACATTTTCTTTATCCATTCATCTCTTGAAGGGCATCTAGGTTGGTTCCATACTTTAGATATTGTGAATTGAGCTGCTATAAACATTGATGTGGCTGTGTCACTGTAGTATCCTGATTTTAAGTCCTTTAGGTATAAACTGAGGAGTGGGATGGCTGGGATATCCAGAGGGGGACAGCCAGAAGAATGAGAACTTGTGTTCCATTTGTGTACAATGTGCCAAAATGCATTCTACTGGCATGCCTAACAAATTAGAACAAATTATTATTTTTTTAAAAAATCCTGTATACTGGCACACCTCCTGAGAGGCAAACCCTAATGTTAAAGAAGGTAAATTATTTATTTTATAGTACTTGATGCCACAAAATAAAGGTATTTTACAAGTTGGGGAGAGAAAAATAATATATATGCACATTATATTTATAAACTATAGAATTCCTGGGGTAACGATTTTGGACCACTTAGAGCTCAGCAGAAAGCAGAAAATTTGTGCATTGTTTTTTAGATAATTTGTTTGTTAAATGAAGAGGCTTCCCACTCCTGCTTTCAGAAAGAATGGTCTCTGTGTTTTTTCTTAACATATCCCAATCATTTTTGACTCAAATGTTTTTCTTTCAAAAATGCTTAAATTTTTATTTCTGTGACCATATCGCTCAGGTTCTCTTACCTCTATGCTAACTCTCTTTCACCTATTAGATTTTATCTATAGGTTTCTTTATAGTTCACTTCTCTAGGAATGTATATTAAAAGTGATGCAGCGGTATGGAGTGTTTTATTCAGAATATTCTGAACTTCATCTGTGTAATACGTATTTCAAGTTTTCTCTGAATAGCCACTTTACTTTCAGGAATGAAACAAGGCTCTTAAGATTAGCTATAAAATAGTTATTAAAGTGTGAAAGCATCTCTTCTAAATTTATTTCATGGCTATATTCTCAGAGAGATAAGCGCAAAGTATAGCCCATATCAATTTAAGTTCCTGTCCCTCAGAAAGTTATTTATATAGAATTTACATTAAAGTCCACCAGATGCAGTACCAATTTTCTATTTAAAACACTAAAATATTCTTACACAAAAATTTTGTACTAAAACTAGTTGGCTTTAGACACACAATTCAACTATTTATCTATGCTACACACTCAATTTCTGGAAAATTTCATCAAGAATAATATAAAAGTGGTTGAAACTTTCATTGATTTTTCATTGGCTTTTGACTCTGTGGGCAGAAACTAGTTGCAATCTAATCTATACTAACTCAGGGTAAAATGCTAGCTAATAAAACATGCCTTGGCCTGAATTTTAATAATACTTTGATATTCAAGGATGATAGAACAACTGATCTTCAACTCTGAGCCTGAAAAAACTGAAAAATTTAGTAGAGGAAGAGGGAAGCCAACCGCCCACTACTCTATTTTACTTCCATTCATATTATTTAAAGTCACTTTTGATTTTATAAGGATGGAAGTTTTTACACTCATGAATTTAGTCATCACAAAATAAAATGAGTGCCTAACTATAGTATTGGAGAAGGAATATTAGCACTACTTTCTATAATAAAATAAGGAAAAAAATATCTTCAACAATATAGTCTAAAACTGTAGTTCAAATATAACTACCTCAAATACTAAGATTTATATGTTATTCATTTTCAATCAATAAATTTTAAGATGAAAAGAATTAGCTTAGATATTATATTTCTCAAAACTTCATAATAACAATTACATTATTGAGACTTTTCAAGTAGATGTGAGGAGTTAAGAACACCTATCATGAAAAAAAGACAATTGAAATTATTTTGATTGTAGGCCATCATATTGATTTAGGGATATGTAACTAGTGCTTTGAGTTAGTTGTGTTGAATCAAACTATGTTGTTTTTTTTTTTCCCCCAGGAACAAAAACTCTAGTTTCATTTACAGTTATGTGTATATAAAGAGTTAGTTCTAGAGTTCATATTTATGTGAAGGTAAAGAAATTTACATACAAGTCAGAATTTCTTATCTGTTGTCTTAAATTTAATAAACATTTCTGATATGTACTCACATACATATAACTTTGCATTACAATTTTCTGAAGTCTGGATATCTATAATGAATAAGTAACAAAGAATTCCAGAATTGAAACTCTTATGAGGCTTTCCATCGTAAACTATCAACTAAAAGTTGGTTGCTAAAGAACCTTTTTTTGAAACCTCTTAAAATGATGATGTTTAAGGTGATTGAGAAAAAAAATTCAGACTATCCAAAACTAAGGGAGTTACAGTCTGAGCTATATATTAACACATATTAATTTAAATTATCTCAGAAATTTTATACATTGAGTTGCATTTGAACACTGTTACTTCAAAATCTGTCAAATGTAACTTAGGAAATTCTGCATAATATCAACAACTTTATGTTTTTAAAAAAGATGTTCTTGGAATTTTTTATATTGTTTTGCAAATCACCATTATGAAAAATTGATCCTATTAATTAGTGCACACACAGATACACACAAACCCTCAACAAATAAGATCAGAAGAATAAAATAATTTTGATAACCTCAAATATTTTATGTATTTTGTCAATTATATAGTAATATTAAATAAATATTTAATATCAAGTTTGTACAAGACCAAAATTTATATCCAATTGTATAGTTATGTTTCAACCCAGATCAAAGTTCTGTTAATTATTAGCAATATTGCCATTGTTATTTGTGTTTTTTTTTATCTTTTATTTATTTGGTATTTTTATATTTGTTATCCCATATTGAACTCTTTATCTGTTAATTATGCGAATTTTCTACATATTTTTTCTTATAGATCACTTTATACCTATATTTAATTATTAAACTGATTAAATGCAGATGGGAGACAATAAGTATAGAGAACAATGGATGGAGAATTAACTCTGAAATGTTAATAACAATGTGCTGTTTGTAGACCCTCACATTATTCTAAATTTTGATTTTGTGCATGTGCGTGTGTGTGTGTGTGTGTGTGTGTGTGTGTATGCTTAATATCTCCTCCAAGAATATAAACTTTGCATAGCTATAGAGTAAATATTTTGTCATGTTTCTTAGTACCTAGATGACTCAGGACACATCAAATAATTGGACTATTGATAAATTGTGTATATGTGTTCAATGCTGTTCTGTTTACAATCACTTAATTTAAGAAGCTCAAGTTCATAATTCTTAAGGAAACCATTCTTTCACTAGCATAGCTTTTGCTACTGATAATACTGATAAATTATTAGACCATTGATGTAAAAATTTGGGATTGCATAGATGTTATCCAAATTCATCTCTTGCATTGATTAAATTTGTAGAACAACAGAGAGAAGTTGAAGAGAATAAGGAAAGAAACTCATCCTTTTGAAGGACTCACTGGAAAAAGCTAAAGAAAATTATTGAAATCTGTCCAAAATATAGTCATTTATAAAATTAAAAGATTCATACTGACAGATTTTAGGAAAATTGAAGGTAGTAGATAATTATAGATAAAATAATTTTCACTTGAAGACAGGCAGTAATTTTTTTTCTGGTTAGTAATTTATATTGTAGACCCCGATCAGTTTAAGTTTCCTCTTAACCCTGGATGATTTAATAATATATTGCTAACAAACCATTCTTAATCTCTATCCACACAATCTAAGTTTCTTAACTACAGAATTATGTGACTTCATACAATACTAACTATCCTGAGAAATGACTATTGACAGTGATATTGATATAAATGAGATTATAGAAGTATAAGAACTTTATTATTATAGGAGTGTATATTATTATAGAAGTATACAAATTTAGAACTTTGCAAATCAGATAGGTCATATATGTATCTGTTTGAAGTACCATACACTGAGACATTATTTTAACAATGTATTAAAGATAAAATATTCTCCCATATTATGGTCTTAATGCTTATGTTCCCACAAAATTCATTTGTTGAAATCTTTATTCCCAGACTGGTAGTATTAAGAAGTAGGACCTTGGTAGGTGAATGGATCATGAGGAATAAGTCCTTGTGAACAGGTTTGAGAGACATCCCTGTATTTCCACCATATGAGAATGTGGCAAAAAAGGCAGGATCTTTAGCCAGAGACTAAACCCTTATCAGTCTCCAAATATGCCAGCACATTGACCTTGGACTTCTCAAGAAATCAATTTCTATTGAGTAGATGATGCCCAGCTTATGGTATTTTGTTGTAGCAGCTCAAGCAAAGTAGAACATTATACACCTGTGTACATTGTATTAATGTGTAATTGTATTAATGATATTTTGGGTTGAAAACTATGGCATCATATGACATATGAAGTTGATCATTTTATGCTTTAATGCTTGTAGTGCTAAAATTATTTTTCCTGTTAATCCTCAACCATGTTGTAAATTGATTCTAACAGCTCTAGTGACCTATGTTGTCCAGTGACACTCTACCTGCATACAGTTACCACCCAGTTAATCCAGTCAAGTTGATGAATGCACTGATTACATTAAGGCTCTTATAACCCAATCATTTCATCTCTGAACTTTTGCATTGTCTCACACATGAACTTTTGGGGGACACCTCATATATAAACCATAACAGATGCTACTTGTATTTATTGAAAATATATAAATTAAAAATGGATAAAAATATTGGTCAGGGGAAATGAAATTTCTTATGTCACAAAACCTATGTTCAATAAAAGTAACAAATTCAGTGGGCACTAAAATTTATTGCTTACTATTTCCTGCATCGTATTGGTTCTATTTTCTCTCCTTGTTAAAGATTGGTTTCATTGAAACTTACATTTTTCATGAGGAGAAATAAATCAGGTATGGAATCAACATTTGTATATTGTTGCCTTTCCTATATGTATACATGAGGGTGTAGTTAGTTCAGCATTGCTGAATGTAAGAAAGGTATGGTATCTCATAAATATAGTGACTAGAAGGAGACAACAGAAGACCAGTGTGAGTTAGAGAGGTTCTGTTAATGTATCTGGAAGGATGTAGAGAGTAGGACTATTGTTTTGTAACAAAACCCCAAACTAGCAATGACCTAACATTCACACAAAAGAGGCAGCATTAGAGAAAACTGGTGATAGAGAATAGTAACTAAACTTCATGGGTTCAATTCCATTCTAGAATCCAAGTCTGGTTATAAAAGGGTAGAGACCCCTCTCTACAAGGAAAACTCAAGAACTGATTGCATTGTTGAAGCAAATATTCAGGATTTGGAAATAAAGATATCTGCATTAATGAGGTTTTATTACTATAAGTTGAAAAGTGTTAGACTGGTTCTAGACACTGGGTTGGTGTCTAATCTGTGAGATTTCATGGATTTTAGTTTGGGAGACTGGAGGGCAGAGCTTGGAGAGCTAGTGTCATGGAAGGGAGGTAGTGATCATGGAACTTTGTTTCCCTATGTATTTACAATCTTTTCCTTTCCTCTGAGTCTCTGCCAACTTCTTAATATACATTAACTTTTGAACATCAATGTTCCTTCTTCCTTAAAACATTTTTAGATTGCTCTGATAAATGACAGGAATATGTCAAATGTGCATGTTTGGAACAAAACAAACTTGAAACCAGAAGGCTGAAGATCATATCTCTGTTTAGCACCCACAGACAGTGTTACCTTCATAAATAAAAATAAACCCTCTGGATGCTTGATTTTCTTTTTTATTTATGAAATAATGATATCCATTCCTACATCATATAATTATGTTAGGATAAATAATATGATATCTCTAAAAGCACATCGGTTTTTCCTCTAGGAGTAATGCATTCTATTGCCCCAACTCAAGAAATGTTTGTTTCTGAAGTACAATGTTAATTAATGAAGACTCCACTAAATTCATGAAATTATTTCTTCTTATGTCACATGGGAAGTCAGTTACAAGCTTTAAAAAAGTTTGTTCTAATCAAAATGTAAGCTTTCTTCTTGAAATACAGATCATAATGTTTATATTTAAATCAGTATGTCCTGGATAGGGTAAAATTAAACTCAATTTTATCTATATAATCATATAATCATAGATTTCAGAGTACAGCAATTTGCATTAAACATATTTAAATGTTTTAAATTTAAATGAAGACTTATGCAAAGTCATGAGCTCTAGATTGTTTAAAATAACTAATTTATGATATTAATGTTTACTTCCCAGACATTTTGTGACACTACGATCCAAAAAGTCATATACCTTAAAATTTATTCATGCATATTTTCAACACTACAGTTATTGAAGCGAGTATGCTAAATTATGCTATTTCCATACCAAGCTTTGCTCTGTGAAATGAACATGGTGCATAATTATGGAAATGATACTGGTAATTAACTCAGAGTAGTAACAGAGCCTACATAAGTTAATTTTTAAACATGGTTCAATTCAATGTGTGTTTTCAATAACACTAATGTTTATTTCCTTATTTAAAATATTATTTAAGTGGACAAATTGTACTTTGTAATCATTAAATTATAGTTGTGACTAATTTACTGATTCTGAAAAATAGGGAAAGTCAAGAAATCTACATTAACTACCTTTATAGTCATAGTTTTTGAAATGCTACAACTTTCAGACAATTATTTAAACTCTACATGTGTATAATTGGCTTTTCTTATGTAGTATACTTTTACTTGGTGATTGATTCAACACAAATCACATAAAACTGAATATGAGCAAATGTTATCAAAATATAATAATCTAATAATTTACTGGTTTGCTCTGGGGGGAAATATTTTTTTAACTAAGTAGTTAGTATGTTTTTGTTCTTTCCTATTTTGTGTTGAATTCCTGTCCTAGTAGAATTTATTTGCTAATTAGAATAAGCACAGCTTAACTAGTTTTATCTAATATTTCTTTGTGAAAGACACTATTTTATGCTGATATAGTCATTACTCTAACACTAATGGTCACCATGACAATAGAAGATTACACATTTTGTATTTAAACTTTTCTATTTGCTTGTATACCAGATAGCTTACATTAAAAGTGAATAATATTGTTCAAAATGTCCATACTACCAAAAATGTTATACAGATTTAATGTAATCCCAATTAAAATCTCAATGAAATTCTTCACAGAAATATAAAAAAAAGATCATAAAATTCATTAAAAAAAAGTGACCCAGAATAACTAAAGCAATCCTCAGCAAGAAAAGTGAAGCAGGAGGCATCACAATACCAGACCTTAAACTATACTACAGAGCCATAGTAACAAAAATGACATAGTATTGGCACCAAAACACACACATAGACCAATGGTTCCGAATAGAAGACACAGAGACAAACATTAATACAGTTATCTCATGCTAGACAAAGGCGTCAAAAATAATTCATTGGAGAAAAGATAGTCTCTTAAACAATTGGTACTTGGAAAACTGAACATCCATATGTGTAACAAAATGAAATTAAACCCTATCTCTCACCCTACACAAAACTTAAAGTCAATTAAAGAACAAAACTCTGCTCTAGAACAAAACTCTGCTCCTAATAGAAGAAAAAGTAGGTCCAAATCTCCACCATGTTGGCTTGACTTTCTTAACAAGACTCCTAAATGCAATAAGTAAAATTAAGAATCAATAAGTGAGATGGATTTAAACTAAAAAGCTTTTTCTCAGCAAAGGAAACAATCAACAACATGAAGAGAAAGCCTACAGAATGGGAGAAAATTTCTACCACATGCACCTCAAAGCATTAAACTATAGAATATATAAAGACCCCCCCCCAAAAAAAAACCCAATCACTAAATAGGCTAAGAAACTGAACAGATACTTCAGCAAAACAAAAAAAAAAAAGGAAAGAAATTTAATTGATAAACAAATATACGAGAAAAAAGGTTCAACATCTCTCACAATTAGAGAAATGCAAATCAAAACTATTCTAAGATTTTATCTCACTCCAGTCAGAATGCTAATTATCAAGAATATAAGAAACAATAAATATTAGTGAGGATGTGAGGAAAAGGTTACACTCATACATTGCTGGTGGGACTGCAAATTGGTGTAACCAGTACATTAAGCAGTATGGAGATTCCTCAGAAAACTTGGAATGGAACCACCATTTGACCCAGCTATCTTACTCCTCGGTTTATACCCAAAGGACTTAAAATCAGCATACTACAGTGATGCAGCCACATCAATGTTTATAACAACCCAATTCATAATAGCCAAACTATGGAACCAAACTAGATGCCCTCCAAAAGATGAATGGATAAATAGAACATGCTATATTTGCATGGTGGAATTTTACTCAGCCTTAAAGAAAAATGAAATTATGGCATGTTCTGGTAAATGGATGGAGCTGGAGAATATCATGCTAAGTGAAATAAGCCAATTCCAAAAAAACAAAGGCCAAATATTTTCTCTGATATGTGGATTCTAATTCACAATGGCGGGGGGCTAGGAAAAATAGAGGTACTTTGGATTAGGCAGAGGGGAATTATGGGAGATGAAGAGGTATGCAAGTAGGAAGGATAGTAGAATAAATCAGACACAATTACCTTATGTACATATATGATTACATGACCAGTGTGATTCTACCTTCTGCAAAACCAGAAAAATGAGAAGTTATACTCCATGTATGTATGATGTGTCAAAATGCTTTCTACTGTCATGTGTAACTAATTAGAACAAATTAAAAAGAAAGAAGGAAGGAAGGAAGGAAGGAAGGAAGGAAAGAAAAAAAAATGAGTGTCCAAGAATTGTTTCTACATCTATTTTTAGTAGATTTCTCTTTGAGAATTTTAGAACAACTAAGTTACCTTAAATAATACAGTATGGTAGTTTTAGCAAATTATGTTTTTATAGTCTACTATATCACTTGCAAAAATATGTTAAAATTCTTGGATTGTGGCTTTCTCAAAAGTCTTATTAAGATATTTGATTGGTTCATAATGGTGTTTGTACAGATATATACATAGATATACAAAATTAGTAGAGATCTACAGATAGGCTTGAGGGACATCCATAACATGACATCCATAACATTTTGTAAAACTGTGTTGTACAATGCCCATGTAAATTTTCAAAAATGTAGTCTTACAGCTTTTCATAGATTCTCAGGAATCTTATATCTATGAAATGTTAAGAAAAGTAAAACCTATAAGCCACTTTCTAAATCTAAGTCTATCTAAGAGTTTTTGCTTTAGTACATGACGTATTTTGATATTCTATTTTTACTCCAGATTAGCAATATATTAAAGAGATTAGCATTCTGTTGATTTGAAACAAGAATCAAAATAATTTATTCACAAAAATTTCTTGTCTTCTTTTTTGGAAGAGGAATTGATGCTACATATTTTTTTTTTCATCCTGCAAGTATCTCAGAAGATATGAGTAACAGCAAATATTTCTTTAAAAATCATTGTTTAATGCTGTGACACTTTAATATTAGTTAATACTAATAGGAATACAATTTTAGTTAATACTAATAGGAATACAATGTGTTCAGTTTAGGAAACATTTGAACACATACAGAAACTTTTTCATATCAAACCTCAAATCTGTCATTTCTCTATCAATAGAAATATTGTAGAAAATAAGAGAGTCACATCCACAATATGTCAAAATTTCTACTATCAATCATTAAGACAAACTGATATCATGTTAATCTTTATCAATCACTGAGACTTCAAAAGTCATTTCTTATATTTAACAAATACTGCTTTTTCAGCCTTAAAGCCATAGGGCCTTAGCTATAGTTATCCTCAATTCTATTTAATTTCTAAATTTCACCATAATAAATCTTATATAATTATTTTTATATTTTTACCAAAAGATGGTTATCTATTTTGATGGTTATATTTATATTTGAATGCTGTTTTATATAGATGCATTTACAAATGAAAACATTCTTCCAGGATGGGTACATTAAAAATTAACACATAGGGACAATGCACCTTTTCATATGCAAATCGAAATTTTATTTGGGTGGATTATATAGACTTATGAAAACTAATTGTTATAAAGATTATTATAAATCACAATATAATATTTAAGGGACTAAAATAAACTTTTTTTATGCAGGAGCAGCATTAAGTGTACACTGGGGTAATTACATGAAGACTGAAGCTTTGATACTATAAGCCAACAAACTACCAAAAGGCCAGAAAGAACTAGAATAGATCCTCATCTAGAGCCTTCAGAGGGAGCTTGACCCCACTACATTGACTGTGGACTTCTGGCATCCAGGACTCTGAAGCAATGAGTTTATGTTGTTTTAAGGCACCCAGTTGGTGGTGTTTTATTAAACCAACTCTTACAGAGTTGTACATTGACCTGGTTACTTAACCTCATTTTCTTATTCTAAGGAAGACATTTATCTTATATATGAAAGTATTTACATACAGCACTGTACAAATTAATAATAACAAACTAAGTAAAAGTGTTATATTCTAATTATGACTGTTAGGTAATTCTGAAGCCATATGACAAATTATGTGGCACATATTCTGTCAGAAGGAAGTTTTATGTAACAACAGAGAGTAAAACATAGAAAATATGTCCCACAACTATGTCCTTGTGGATACCCATATATCCTATAAATTGATATTCAACTGTTATTAAAAGGAACTTATGATAATCAGCTCACTGACTCAACTATTGGACTGTTCTCTGGTCATCATTTATTCATCAGATTACTTTAGCATCCTTATTCTGTGATAATATTGGCTAAATCATACTATAGCATTTATTTTTCACCTCAAAGATCATAGAAAGCACAAATTATAACAATAAATTTTAGAAGACTGGCCATCCTATGCATCCATTCATATTCATTCATTTATCAAATGTTATGTACAATGGAGTTCTTTGCTATGTAGAATTACTTAATATACTATTCATTTAAAATATGAAACTCATTAAAATTTATATCATATAGATTAAAATATCAATAAGCAATTATGTGTTTTATTTTCCACCTAAAAACTTCCTTTATAATGTGCATCTATAGATATCTTCTTGGTACATAACAACGAAGAGTTTGTGATTTTTATCATAAACTGTGATGCTGCTCATCAGGGATAACTTGTATCAGTAGAAGAGTTGGCAGGTTGTAGATTGCAAGAATATTTTGGAAATATCAGATTAAGATAAGAGTAGCAATCCTGTAGTTTAACCTGCTCAGTGATTGATGCTTCCATTCCTCACAAAGAGATAAAGGTGTGCAGCTTACATCTCTACCCTTGGCTGATCTTTGACTTCTTATGGCCATTAGAATGTGGTGAGAGTAACTTTAAGCAAGCTCATAAATTGTCATGAAAAATTTGAAAATTCCTCTCTCTTGAAACATTTGGACACCATTTTCTACATGCACATCCTTCAACTGATATGCTGGGCAGTGATCTGAACAAGGGAATTTCTCTTATGTCCCATCCATACCTTCCACATGTGGCTGTCTGAAATAGGCCACTCTCAGTGATCTGTCAACCATCTGTAGCACATGAGCAAGCCAAATCAGATGAGCTGAGCTTTGTCTAAACTAGAATAAGACAGGAACAGGAGAACCATAATTTGAATAAATGGGCATTTTTTAAGTCATTCATATTTGGGATGGTCAATGTCTCAGCAATAGACAGCTCATACAGGAATTGATATTTGAAGTGAGAGGTTCATTAAAAAATATCTGTGATATGTGGCATTGCCTTTCAGAGAAGGTAATAGTCACCCATTCTCCAGCCTGTATCAGAATTACCTACCTCAGTGCTTACTCAGCCTCTGGAAATTATTGGCTAACTGTTTTCTCATCTTTTTTTGGTAGTTTCCTCTATACTTTTTTTTTTTAGCTTATGCAGGCCCATATTGAAATGTAAATAGACAAACTGTCAAGTGTGTTAACCTGTAAAATAATACATTCACATATGAATGTTTGGATATGATTAAGGAGATCACAGAACCAAATGCTGCAAGTGACAGTGTGGTATCATTAAGAGTGGATGATAAATAGCTGTAAGGGAAAGATAAGATAAAAAAGGAATCCTTCACTTTGAAAACAGAATTTAGAGACAATATAGAGGAGACAAGACTTAACTAGGTTGAAAAATAAAACTGTGTCTCATCCCCAGTCTTCTCAGCTAATAAAATATTCACAAAGTGATATGAAGCCTTAGGACAAAGATCAAATTAAGAGCATAGCTATAAGACACATATAAGAAATCTGAAAGATTTATGGCAGTGCCTAGTAGACCAATCCCTAGACAAATAATCACTACCACAATAACTGACAATGGAGACCCAAAGAGTCTTATGAGAATTGTTCTGAAACAGAGTGACAGTGACAAGCCATTCCAAAGTGAGATAAATCTGTCCAGGAAAGAAATTGATAATGGCTTTTATCACAAAAGGTAACAAAATTTCTGATAGATAGAAATTCCACAAAGAATTTATGAAAGTCATGTCAGTCAAAAGGCATTCAGTTTGGGCTAAAAAGAATTGAGATTACTCAAATTATCAAAAGTCTTCTGGGTTCCTAACATTTCTATGAGCTAAGAACACTATTTAACTGCTTCCAATATGGGCCAATTCTTACAGAAAAGAAAGGATGTCTCAGAGGAAAGAAATAAGATCTGAGAGAACTTGGCCAGCATTATGAAAGAAAAACATAATGAGGAATTCTCAGAAGGAAGAACCAAGTCAGAGAACAAAATATTCACTTTCTCGGGGGAGAATCAGGAACATTTGCTCTGCAGGACCAATGACTGCTGTGTATCTATTTTTTAAAAAATAATTTGAAGATAATAGGGTTAACAAGTATATGGTCTATGCTAGCTGTCCATAGCAATATCCAGAAATATGTGGAACTCTAGTGCTAATCTTTGCCCAAGATACTGATGAAATAGTCTAGAAAAAAATATTCTAGAGAATGACTTATGATAATATGTTGTTAAAGTCTAAAAATTGCATGTCTTGGACAGGTTATAAATTTTATTATTGAAAATGTATACACTGATCATTAATATGCTTTAGCTGATTATATAGTAGGGTTTTAGCTATGTTATAGTAATTTACACTACTATAATAAAATAGCTGAGGCAACCAAACTTATCAAAGAGAAAAGGTTTCTTTAGCCTGTTGTTCTGGACATTCCAATCCAAGACTGGGCGACCTAATTGCTTGGGCCTCTGGTGAGGGCATTGGAATGCGATAGTAGGAAGCAAATGTGGAAATCACTCACATCATAAGCCAGGAAATAAAAAAGAAAGACAGGAAGCATAAAGAAAGACATAATCCCTATCAGAACACATCCCACCTCATGACCTAAGGATCTCACACTAGGACCCACCTTTCAAAGTTCCCACCACCTCCCAAGTCTTTAACACAGGGACTAAGTCACCCAAACCACAACAGGTAGAAATAACAATTTAAAGGATTCCTTAGTAAATTTGAGCCTTGTCTTCTCTGAATAACATATTTTAGATATATTCTGGCAATTATCTGCCCAAATACACAGCACCTTTTCTATAACTAAAAAAGTGCACTAAGAGCTATACCTTCTAGGATGGACTAGGATCTCCCTAAGTTCAACTGAGTTTATTTTTTCTGAATAAATCATGTTCTTTACTTTCATTAGAGTCTCAATGAGTATATAATGTAGATTTTAAAGTGTTCTTGCAATTGTACCTGGTATAGTTGCTGCAAATACATATGCACAGATTGAATTATTGTTGCTGCACCATTATAATTGGGTGTGTGGGGATACATAACTTGTCCTTTTTGGTTTACAGAAATCCAAATGAAAAGAACCTAACCAAATAATATCAGTTATTCCCAGACTCATTCAAATTTAAGGCAAGAATTGCTATCAACATAAGAGCCTCTTACTATGACAATATTTAAATTCATCTTGCCTTCTCCATGCATATGATGAAATAATTCAAGATCTAAACATGCCCAGAAAATAACTACATCTGATAAAGGGAATTATATCCTAAATAACATCCAAGGTAATGATTAAAATTACAATGAATTTTGCTTTTGTTGCTATTTGTTTCCGTGAGCTTTTCTCACTATTTTCCTGAGCAGAACAACTTAGAGAAGGAAATGTTTATTTAGGGCTCATGCCTTCAGCAGTTTCTGTTCATGGATGAACAGCTCCACTGCTCTGTGCTCAAGGTTAGGTAGCACATCATGGTGAAAGGTTTTTGTAAAGGAGTGCTACTCCCCTCATGGTTAATCACAAAGAAGAGAGAGAAGGAGTGACAGGGAGGATACACTCTTCCAGGGCACACCCCCAGTGATCCATCTTTTTAAGCCACAATCTACTTGCCTACAATTATGACCCAGTCAGTGCATTGAAAGTAGGATGAATTAATTAGGTTACAACTTTCACAATCCAGTCATTTTACCTCAAAACATCCCTGCATTAACACAGGAGCTTTTGGAGTACACCCCCAAATCTAAAACATAGTATTACTCAAAGACATCATGTCCTTCCTTCCTTCCTTCCTTCCTTCCTTCCTTCCTTCCCATATTTCTTTCCTTCTTTCATTCTTCTTTCCTTTTTCTTTAAAGAGATTAAATTTCAATGTATTTGTAACATGGGTGCAGTTTTGAAGTGTTGGAACTAAGTACATTTTAAAATACTACTTCAAAATGCAATTTAAAAATATATAAGCTGGGCACAGTTTTGCATGTCTGTAATCCCAACAGCTTGGGAGGCTGAGACAGGAGAGTCGAGAGTTCAAAGCCAGCCTCATCAAAAGCAAGGTGCTAAGCAACTCAGTGAGACCCTCTCTCTAAATAAAATACAAGTAGGGCTGGGGCTGGGGCTCAGTGGTTTAATGCCCCTGAGTTCAATCCCTGGTACCAAAAAAAAAAAAAAACAAATATATGTATTTTGTGTGTGTGTGTGTGTGTGTATAAACATTCATTAATCATTTTGCACCAATATGTTGGATTTAGTGGTCTGTACTAATTGGAAACGTTGTGCGATAATTTGAATTTGTCCTTTCAAAATTCAGATGATAAGACTTAATGTCAATGTGGTGATATTACTATGTGTGGTCCTTAAGACATGATTAGACCATGAAGGCTCTTCTTCTGTGAATTGAATTATACCTTTATAAAAGAGGCTTCAATCAGCATTTCGATGTCTTGTCCTTTTGTATTTTTCCACAGAAGGACACAGCCTTACTGCTCTCCAGTGTATTAAACAAAAAGCTATTAACTTGGAAGTAGACAACAGCCATTACCAGACAATGGAACTTGCCAGCACTTTGATCTTGGACTTCCCAACATTCAGAATTACAAGACAATAAACTTCTGTTTTTTTTTTTTTGTTGTTTGTTTTTTTAAATAACAAACCAAGTATCACAGATTTTGTTATAGCAGCACATGTAAACTAACACATATGGACATTTAATAAGGTTTAGCTGTATTTGAACAACTTCTGACTTTCTCTTCCTGCATAGTAAACCCAATCTAAAAATTATTTCTAGTATAGATAATATAGATACAAGATGATTAATCAAGATGCATTTCAACATCATAGACACATAAATCCACCTCAGTCAAACTAGATTTAACGTTAAGAAGACATTAATGAAAGGTTATATGGCAAACCCATCCTTCTAGGGAAAACTACTTTTCAGTGCTAGATAAGACTTAAGAAGTGAATAACTATGTACAATGTTAATCCAATATACTTTTTCTCAGTCAGAGAAAAATGACTAATATGTAGGATACCCTTTAATCAGTGGGCAACTAGAAGTTGTGTTCCAGAGGAACGCAACAGTTTTGTTAAAGTATAAATTGTCAAATGCAGTGTCTAGATCAAAAGGATAAGCATGCTATTAAGATAAATTTGAAAGTTATAATCAGGTAAGATGAGAATCCAAAGACAATTTGAACTAAAAGAAAAGATTATGCCAACATCAAAGCATACTTGCACACTGATACTAATAGCTAGAGAATTAAACTTACCTTTTGTCACTACTTCAAATCAATTTAATGATATAACTAATCTCAATAATATTATGATTTTGACTCAAAGGACACTTTATTGAACATATTTGCCAATGCTGCTATTAATAAACATTTAGTTAATTTTTGTAATGGTATCTGAAAACCAGTGGAGAAGTCTTCAAGAACCAAGTTGAAATCTTTTCCCACAATGTTATATCAGAATATACACCTGCACTGTTTTCTGACATAAAAGGCTGTGATGGCTTTCTAACAATGTGTTTGACCGGTATACTGGAAATTGGAATCTACTTGTAGCCTGTATTAAACAAGGTCAATATATCAGAGTATTTTTTTTCTTTCCTAATGCTAACACATAAATGCAAACTTTTTGGAAAATAGAACTGTTAACATAAACTTAGCTACTTCAGTATTAGTAAAGCATAAAGATATTCTCTTTTATCAAGGCATGAAAAATATATGGTTGAGTCTTAGATTTCTAATAAAGACTTTGAATATACCAAAAATATATGAAACTATTCAAATCAGGAATAGTAAAAAAAATGAAAAAAATGGATATGATTTTGCTATATTTATATTATATACACAGGAAGATTTATGAGATATAATACATAAATATTCAATAAAAATTTAAAGATAATTTAAATATTTTATGACATTTTATTAT
Organism: Marmota marmota marmota; assembly: GCF_001458135.2. Taxonomy (NCBI): domain Eukaryota; kingdom Metazoa; phylum Chordata; class Mammalia; order Rodentia; family Sciuridae; genus Marmota; species Marmota marmota. Next base: position 9,217,331 of record NW_025999942.1, on the reverse strand, counting down.
TGAGATTTTTATCTTTAATAAAACCAGTTAGCAATAAAAATATGAATGGGAAGATGGTTTATATATCTTGTATCTTTAAATAGCTTTGCTTTTCCTGAAAATAAATTAGCCTCACAGTTAACTATCATCAGTGTAATTTAACAACAATGTCTAGAAAATTTAACCAAGAACACTAAATTTGATAAAATGATGAAACAAAGGCTTGAAAATATTTATCTGCTTATAGAAGTATGTATGTAATTGGAGACATATAGATCATATAGATTTTAGTGAGCTTGTAGCTATTAACAAGGTGAGGAAGAAATTATTGGTATTGGAGTTCTCCATATTTTGTTTTCAACATATTGAGTACAATGTTCAAAAGAAAAATATTGTAAATATATATCAGAAAATGATATCAGTAAGCTTAACATTTATTGATGTATTTTTATATATTGAGCACAAAATTAATATACAAAGTTTGAAATGTCTATAAAAAGAAAAATTACAAATATATATGATAAATTCAATTATCCTGACATCAGTAAAGTAGTATTTGGGAAGGAAATAGTTTGTGATTTTTCTCTGTCTGTTATTATGAACAACACTGAAATGTGCTAACTTCAGGAAATAAATAATTATTCAGTTAACTTTACAAATTACTTAACACATTTAATTTATAATACTGGCAGATAATCACAAGTGTAGAATAAATAGACTTTTCCCTGTTTACTCAATTTCTGAATCATTAATGCACATTTTTCTACATTCACAGTTTGTATAGAAATTTTAAAAGTACACTTAGTCTGATTTTTTTTCTTTTTAAAAGCCTGTCAGCATATTTAGGAAGGGTCTACCAGGATATCATAATATACAAATAATATTTAGATTTGAACTTGATCTTAGAGGGTTAACCCTTAAATGAGATAGTGGGATCTCAGCCCCTTTGTCTTACTGTTTTTGTTTTGTTTTGTTTTGCTTCCTGGCTAAACAAAACAAAACAAAACCTCAGCCTTAAAACAAAAATATTCTGAACTGATAAGCCATTTAAACAATAGAAGATTGACAATTAAGTCTAAAATAAGTATTGTACATAATAATATGTCCTATAAATCAGCTTCTACTTCACAACTCCAGGCTTAAATAGCCCCTGAGAACTCTGCATTTATATTTAGATGTAAAAAAGTCTCTTATGAATAATTTTTTAAAAAAGTGAAAATGTACTTTCTGCCCAACCCTCCAAATCTTGTTATAAGGTTCCTTTCTTCTACTATATTCTGTAAATGTAAGTCTATTTTTTTTCTGTAATAGTGTCAATTATAATCAGTTATAATATCTTCACTTCTTATCTGTTACACAAAATACTCCTATTGATCTGCCTTTGAATTTATTCCATAACTAATGACTATTAATCAGGTTCTTTGGTAATCATCACTACCAACAGTTTCCTTGGTGATCATCTCTCACCTGGACTCCTGAATCTATTTATTAAGTGGTACATTTACTCCCAGTTCATCCATAAATGTATTCTCTAAATAATACAATTATCATACAGAAATATATGTCAGACTATGTCACTTCTCTACTCAAAAACTTCTAATAATTTTGAATCTTACTCAAATTCCACAGTCTTGATTATGTCTTTAAGGAATCTCATGAGCTAGAACCTGCTCTCTTTACCTTATATCTTCCCTTGCTCACTCTTTGCATTTCTCTTGCCTCTGTGTAATGCCACAAATTCAACAAAAATCCTTAATACGGGGCATTGTCAATTTCCATCTAGAATTCTCTCTAGATATTCACATGGCTCAATCTCACACTTCCTTCAGAATCTATTCAAATGTCACATGACTACAGAAGTTTGCTTTAAATACTTATATAAAAGATTAATATCTTTACCATCATACAGATTATCTTTCTGCATTGTGTTAATCATCATTCTTTCTGAAACAAATAACTAGGATAATAAATTTGTAAAGAGAAAAGACTTATTTGGCTCAATGTTTTAGTGGTTATAGTCCATGGCTGGCCCTGTTACTTTGGCCAGTGGTGGCACATATGTGGCAGGACTATGAGATAGAACAACAAGAGGGATTATCTTATAGCCAGGAAGCAAAACAAAACAAAACAAAAACAGTAAGACAAAGGGGCTGAGATCCCACTATCTCATTTAAGGGTTAACCCTCTAAGATCTGGAAGTGTCCCAGTAGGCCCCACCTTTGGATGTTTCCAGGACCTACAAATAGTATTCCATTGGGTACTAAGATTTTAACACAAGGTCCTTGGAGGGACATTTAAGATCCAAACTATAGCATTTATTTTAAAATATCTAATCACTAATGTAACTGACATATGAAGTCTTCTTCTCTTACTCGGAAATAAACTTCATTGGGCCATGTGTCTCTACAGTGTTTCTTGGATAAAGTAAACTTGGACATACAAATGAGTGCTATACCACCTCTGTCATCAAAATTTATGACAGTACTTGCATTACTATATCTCAATTTGATCATTTAATAAATGATTCAATAAACAAAATGAAACTTACAGAGAAAACTGCAATTTATTCAACCATTCAATTTGTTTTAAAAGAGTACACTGCTTTGTACTATGAAAGAAATAGTTATGTCTAAAATAAGTATTGTACATAAAAAATAAGAGAAAAAAAAATATTAGAGAATGGGTAAAAGGAACCCATTCAAGGAAAATTCCAATAAGAAAGAATAGAAATTAGGGGACAGAGGAAATTCTAACAAAAATGTTATATATAAACATTTCTAGAGTAGAGAGTAGATACTGCATTAGGCAAACATATTCTAAACATATATCTCTTGTATAATTTCCATCTATTTATAAATGTTTTGTCATTCGGGACAGATTGAAATGTTGTTATTCAAATATGAAATTATATTTTATTCCTAAGGTAAATGAAGGACTTATAATAAGAGAAAACAATCTGTACAGTACCCAAATCATTTAGAAAATTCAGTAGGACATGGTGGCGTAAATACAATTAAGTATTTATGCTCATTCAATAAATTCTATTACAAAGAAAACAACATTAGTTGTGGCTGTTCAATAGCAAATCAAATGAACAAAAAGAAAAATCGAGATTATAAATGTAAAATAAAGGAAGTAAAAGCAAATAATAGTGAAAACGGAAACCTAATTATTAGGCAGGGATGTTATGCCCAGTCCCCACAGAGTAGCTATGAAAAACAGAAGGAAAAAAATATAAAAGAAAAATTCCCATTAAAAACAGGTACATGTGGTACTGAAATACCTACAGAGCAAATTTCACATTTTTCTGAAACATTTGAACTAGTCAGTTAAATTTGAGGATCCCAGACATATCTGTTAGCTAAGATATTTAACAAAAAAGAGACTCAAATAAATCATATTCACTTAATATTGAAGTCCAGTTTCCATATTACAATTCCAATGTAAGAGCGATGTGTCACCAGGCTAATTCAGCTACTAGAGAATATATAAAGGATCCTTCTTTGAGTAAAATTCCCTGACCAGAATTCTATATCTTCTCAGTAAATGGTCTGTCAATGAAAGAATTTCATTAACTTATCTCAGAGTGAAGTTATCACTGGTTATTTATCATCACTAACAACCAATAGCCTCAATTAGCTATACAGTACAACATTCTTAAACTTTAAGTAGAATGTCAGAAATCATCTGACCTTTGAGGACAGCCTCCAAAATGAAATGCAGGTATATTAGTCTGCTTTCCAAGTCTGTGAAAAAATACCTGAGAAAATAAACTTAAAGGAGAAAAGATTGATTTTGGTTCATGCCCGTCCCCCCTGCCCCCCACCACCTGTAGTACTGGAAATTAAACCCAGGGGTTCTACAGAACTAAGCTACATCCTCAACCTTCTTTTTATTCTTTTTCTTTTTTTTTTTTGGTGATAGATGCGATAGAGTCTCATTAAGTCGCTGCACAGGCCTCAAACATGTGATGCTCCTATCCTAGACTCTCATGTCACTGGAGTTATACATGTGCACCAATATGCAGAGAATTCCCTCAGGTTTTAGAGTTTTCAGTTCATAGTGGGCTGGCTCCATCAGTTTTGAGCCGGTAGTGAGGAGCATGTTGTGGAGAAAAGCTGCTCCACTCATGGTGCCCAGGAAGCAGAGAGACAGAAAAAGGGGCCAAGGGAGAAAATGCACCCTTTGAGAGCACAGCCCCGATTACCTAATTCCTCCAACAAGGCCCACCTCTAAAATTTCCACCACTTCCCAATAGCTTATTAAGTTATGAATCCATAACTGAAGGAATCCATGCATGATGTCAGAGACCTCAAGATCCACTCACTTCCCAAAGCCCCACCTCTGAACATTGCTTCATTGTAGATCAAGATCCAAAAGGAAGGCAGGAACAGAAGAGGTGTTTGGAAATGAGGAGCAAAAGTCCAAAACAATGTACCTATTCAGAGAGATGAGAGAAGATACTCGACACTTTAATGCCAAGGAGCTATACAAGATATACTTGTAAAAGCAAGTAGTTTTTGTAAATTGAAGAAGTTAAAATTATATTTTAGTAGCATATTTTGGAAGTAAAATATATCAACATTTCAGAAAAATAATAAAAATTAAGAATATGAAAAAGGGAGAGGCAGAATGAGTGACAATGAGGAGAGGAAAAAGACAGCAGCAAAGAGGAAAACAAGGGATGAGTGTAAATGAGAAAAGGGAAAAGGAAAGAAGTGAAAAAAAATATTAGAGGATGGGTAAAGGGAACTCATTCAAGGAAAATTCCAATAAGAAAGAATAGAAATTAGGGGACAGAGGAAATTCTAACAAAAAATATTATATATAAACATTTCCAGATCAGACATCTGACTTTTCAGAGCCACTGAGTGAAGCAGAATTTATTTTCAAAGATGGGTATAAATTTCAACAAGATCATTAAAGCTACATGTACTTTTAGGTGTTTTTATTTTTTCAGACATGGGGTAAGGCAGTGGGGATTGAAACATCAAAACATTTTAGTGAGGAATCTAAGTGATTTAATCTTTTTCATGTCAAACTAACTATGGGAGAAAATATATTCTGCATTTAGATATTGGAGCAGATTCCTGCAATATCAACCAATTTTTTTATTTACATGTTAAAAAAATTGTATATTTTTCTGTGAAATGAAAGGATAGTATGCAATTTCCCTCCACCCCACACACACCACATAACAAACTAAAACAAATCTGTGTGTAATTTTGCATAAGGCTCCTAAATTTTCAAATATATTCTGTAAATTCCAATATTAAGGTACTCTTGTTTTACCTCCTAAATCTTTAAGATTTAGTCTACTCTTACTTTTATAAAACATGCTTGATAATTTAACATGAACAATATAAGTATTGGCAAATGTCAGGGACTATATGTTGAGTGATACATTAAATTATCAAAATATTTTTAGGGAATATAGATTATTATCATCACTCCCATTTTATACCTGAGGAAAAAGAGGCACAGATAGATTGAATAAGTTATTGGAGGCCATATGAGTTTGGATTTAAAATATAGTTTAAGGTTTGAATACCAAAGCTACTACACAATACTGCATTTTGTTATCATTGTAGTATAACCTGTACTGAACAAAATGCTCTTCAAAAAATTAATTTTAGCAATCTAGTTCCTCACCTCATTTCCCATTTAACTATGCACAAACACTTGCACAGAAAGACTTCTCTTATCAGATTATTTAAGGATGGAATCCTATTTTTCGTGCTTCACTGAGTTATTTCTCACTTAGCAGTACCTTGCATAAATAACTCCATGTCTCCTAGCATAATTCTAATATATTCTATATAATGGCGACATATTCATGGGATAGATACACTTTAATCTATCCAATATTTTCTAGTCTATATTTATCTATTCAGAAGTCATTTTTTGCCACTAAATCAGTGCTACAATAAATTGTTAATATATTTTTATAGAATTATAAATTATTTTATGCAGCATGAATTTCAGAAATACAACTGATGAATAAAAATACGAGCATCTTTAATTTTAATAATTTTTCCAGATTACTTTTAAATAACAAACACCTAACAATCCATAACTCATCAATATTATATACTCTTTTTTTTTGCCAGTTGAATGGTTATTATCTGATTTTACTTTAATCTGCATTTCTCTGACCAATGAGTTTAATGATATTTTTTTCTGGTATTGTATTGAGTTTAAGTATGAATATATAATCCAGGTGTTTCATTCATTGAGCAACCTTACCAGACCTTTTTATAGAATTTTTGTTTATTTTGTGATGGGGTTTTACTAAATTGCTGAGGCTGGTCTCTAAATTGAGATCCTTCTGACTCAGCCTCCCAAATTGAATTTCTGGGATTAAAGGCATGTGTTACCTTGCATAGCAAGAATTATTTAAGCAAATCATTACTAAAAGCTTTAAGGGGGCTGGAGATATAGCTCAGTTGGTAGAATGCTTGTCTAACATGAACAAGGCCTGGATTCAATTGGGAGGTCTTTAAGATCAGACTGCTAGGACAAAGGAGGGTGTCAGAGTTTAAGCTCCATTAAAAGTAAGTTAAAAATTATGCTCTCACTACCATATTTATTAGTCATGAAACTGTACTAGCTTTCTGAAGTACAACAAAGCAAAATCATAATATCTATGAAGTGAATAAAATAATTAAATGAAACAATAAAATAAACAAAGAAAACAAATTAACCAAGTATGGGTATATGATAGAAATGTAATAAAGTAATTAATTGTTGAAATCATTAATTTTGACATACCAGGATTCTGAGAAGTATGATATGATTGTTAATTTATTGGTTAGGGAAATATTCACTGCTGTAGTGGAGATCGTTTACAGGGAGACAAGTGGCAGAAACTATTAAGATATTCTGGATCAATACTTCTCATGATTTAGCATGCATCATAATCTCGTGAGGCCTGAGAATTTGCTCTTCTAACTAACGACCAGGAGAATTGATAAAACTGGCCTAGGGGCCTCACCTTGAGGACCACTGTTTTGGCAACAGGGCACTGTACAGGAGACACATCACAATAGCAATCATCTACTGTCTTTCTACTGCCTTGAGACCTCTTAGAGGAGTAAGATTTGGTTCATATTGTGATATTATTGACTACAAAACTTCTATGATAATATATACTTAAATTCTGAAGTTGGGAAGTTGATTTTCTATGAAGGATCCAAATTAATATATAAGCACATCTTTAAATATTTTAAAATAGTAAGAACAAAATATTTGTTACCAACTAGCAGGAAAACATGTACTATATAAATACACATTCAGAATGTGTTAGAGTCTGTAAACAAGTCTGGATGGTGCCTGGCAAAATGCCAGAGGGAGTGGTTTGTGAAGTAACACCAGCAAGCTATTAAGTGTGGAGATTCCTTATTGGTTGACTGATGTATCTAGTTTATGCTAATCAGATAAGCTGTGTGGAATGTATAAATATTGCTCCTGTCCTACAATAAACGGCTCCCACTCCTGCTGTATCAATCTACACATGTTGTTCGTCACCCCCCGGTTATTTTGCTGCAGCCGGACTGCAGCAAGAATGCTCAGAATGTTGCTTAAGTGAGGGGTAAAGATGGCATGTATAATTTTTTAAAACAATTCATGTTTTGATTTTGAACCTATGTATTTTGAATGCATTCAGTAATGTAAGTAAAATGCAAGTAAAATGCATTTGTATGTTTAGTGTAGTTGGTTTGTGTAATAAAATTAATTTTAAATATAACCACAAATTTTACTTGTATTTCATTAGACTTATATCTTACATTTATGCAGTATAAGAAATAAGAGGGGACAGATGGGATAAATCGTTTCTTCATTTGCTTTCTTTTCATTGAATTTTATGTTTTTCACATAAAGCAAGGATTTAATTATGTATAGACTACTCAACAAACTGAATAACTAAATAACTCTCACCAGCAAATTTAAGACATTTATTTCACCTACTGAATATGTTATAATTATTTAAAATTGGATCCTTAAATAGTTTGTAAACAGCAAATATAACTGAATGGCTAGAACTCAATGATCTTCTCTACTATAATCATATCCTGGCAAAAACATTAGCTACTTTAATTTTGAGAACATTGAATGATTATTTGAAATAGCTATACTCCTAAGGAAATGAATCAACTTAAAATATTCATGTGATTGTAATTTTATACGACTTGAGAAATAGGGATATCTTTGCAACCAGAGAGATAGCATAAATTGAAAAAGAATATTTTATTGCTTATAATAACATTGTATTTAAATAATTCTATACATTTTGAATAGAGTATTTATTCTTTATTATTTGGTTAATACTATTAGGAAGAAAGGATAGAAATAAAGAAGTAAATATTGCTTTGTTATATGATTTTCTAAATAAGTGGTTTAATGCTTAGAAAGATGTTAGGTCAGGAATTTTCATCTGGAAAATGTAATTCTGAATGCCAGGTTCATGGTATTCAAGCTCTTCTGCTTTAAATGTCAAGGCTGTTCTCCTGTATCAAGCACTGGGCTGGTAAAGCCAGTCAAGGAAATAGAAAACAGAAGTGAAATCAAATATGACATATAGAAGAGCAGAACAGAGTACTGTGAAAAATCACATCCTTCACTGGAGAAGAAACTGCTTGAATTAATTTCTAAAAATAGATGTTTGTTTTTAAATTTATATTCATGGAAGCATAAAATTTAAAATTGTTAATAATGAAGCATGCTCCTGAACTGTCTGATTAAATACAATAAATGAAGTTTGAATTTTAATTGAAAGTTGCAAACAGTATTTCTCCAGGAAGAAAATATACAACAAATGTTTTGCATAGATTTAAATACGATTATATTTTTTTACTTTTCCCTCCTCCTTTTCAGAACATAGGAAATACTAATACTTATTTTATCAAACTCTTTTGAGAAGAGTACTTATTTAATTTACTGCTGATTGGCAACATATTTCCCTTTGGACTACAAAAGCCAGAGAAATGTTCCCATTATATGCCATCATTTCAAGTAAGATGTAAGCCTAAAGTGTTACAAACTGCCACATCTCTAGTCAAGTATTATTATTTAAAAAAAAAAAAAACACTATATTTTAGGTGTTGGACCACACAGTTGAGGTTGTAATATTTTATTTGGGTTGTTGGTAATGTAACATATGAAATAATACTGAAGTAAAAGAAGTGAAAGATGAAAGAATGAAAAGGATGTGGTGACAACTACTTTATGAACTCTTGTGTAATAAAATCAGAAAGAAATGGGAACACATTTATTTACTTTTGAAGAACATAAAATCTCAGCTTTACTTTTCTATTCAAGTATATCCCTTGATATAGAGAAGTTATATTGTTCTTGTTTTTGTATAAGACCTTTCAGGATTAGATACTGCTAATATTCTGCTTTGAATTTCTTAGAGCAAATTACGCTTAACTTTAAAGACATTTTATTGTGGCAGTTAGACAAAAAAGAATAATCAAAAAATACTTGCTATGCTATTTTCTTTCCTTTTTATTTAATTATAACTACAAAGCATTCTATTGAATAAAATCTGAGTTATCTAAGTCAAAAAATGCATACTTAAGACTTTCTTATTTAGGAGTAGATTTTCTCATTTAGAGCTAATAATTTATTTTTGATAGACATTAAACAATAAAGTCTTATTATGTGCCAAATACTTTAAAGTGTTCTGTCATCCCTCAAATTCACTACAGATGCTTGATTGAAGGTGAATATAAAATTCAGGTTAGTGCATACATTCAAGAGTCTACACAGAAATACAAATGACTGAATTAATTTGTAAATGGACTACATGCAAACAATTTGAGTGAGAGAACTTTTTTCATAATATTTAAATTAAAATATATGAAATAAGAAATGTTTCAAATAAAGCAATAATTTTGATCTTTTCCTTGGCTTTTTATTTGGAAACTCATGGTTAAGGAACAGATGATGCATAAGGTAGGAAATAAATAAATTGTACAAATTAATTTTAATAGACGTATTTAGAGCCAACTCATTGTAACCTGATTTATTTTGGCAACAAGTTACTTAATTTATTTTGGGAGATTTCAGTCACCTTTGATGTGACTAAAATCCAATCACAATTCTATGAGTAAATAAGTGGATTAACCAAGTCAGAGAATTAAATACACAAATAGGAAACAATTGTAAAAGATGCATAAGTTCAACACAAACCTAAGCACATAAACAAAACTTCTGGGACTAATAAAGAGGGAAAGAATCCTCAAAAACATTCTTTTTTTCTGATTTTCTATATTAAAATTAATTCTTCAGTTTAACAATAAAATGTCTCCATTTACTTAAATGTCTATTTTCTTTTCATACAAAAGTGTATTTTAAGTTTACTCTTCTACTAATTGATGTTAAATGAATATTTTTGTAGCAACAAAATGTAAAGGATAAATAAACATGATACACCAAAATTGACAAAAATTTAACAGGAATTTTTGAGGTAAGAAAATAAAGCAATTCAAACTATTAGATGTAATCAGAGTGGGACCATGGTCAATGAAACTTTCATATACAATAAAATATTGCTTAGCAGTTCTAGCACATTTATTCATACAAAAATGTATGAACATTCTGGTATTTATATTTAAACATTAGACAGCACTGAGGATGAAAACATATGTTCATTACCGAGCTTTGTTGCAAAACTTTACATCTGGTAACAAATATAATCCTCCCATCCTCAGCTAAGTTTAATTACTTTCCTCCACATAAAAGTGCAAAACTAAGCAAGTAATTAACAATTATATATTTAGCATGGAGGGGGAAGGAATGATGCTGGAATGAGTTAGACATCATTACTCTATGTACATGTATGAAGACACAAATGGTGTGAAAATATTTTATGTACAATGAGTGACTTGAAAAATTGAGCTCTATATGTGTAATATAAAATGAATTGCATTCTGCCATCATGTATAACAAATTAGAATAACTAAATAATTTAATTTTAAAAAAGGAAACCTAGTAAGCAAAGAGAACATAATAGTGAATGAAAACAGAGATCCTCTCTAATTATCCCAGTTCATTCAGGCTGCTCAAACACAATAAATTGAATGGCTTTTAAACAAAAAATGATTTATTTCCCCAAATTCTGCTCATACATGAGAACTCCACCTGACCTAATCACATTCAAATTTCTACTTCCTTAGCACCATCATGATTGCAGTAAAGATCTTTGCATATGAATTTTGGATGGATACAAACATCCTGACCATTATACCAACACATACACATATACACAAAGTCACATTTTTTGAAACTTATATTAACCTATTGCTATTTCCAAACTGTCACATACTAAAGATTTATTTGGGTTCTGGGATTATAAAATATTTATAAGCTACCATGTGATTCCAGTGTCGCTGGTTCTAAAGCCATGCACTGAGTAGCAAAGTTTTAATTTGTGTACAGTGATACAGTGAAATAAAGTAGAAAGCCCATACTGAGAAGCTAAAGAACCAAGAGGAGCAAGGTCAAATTTTCAGTAATGTTGCTAATATGGTCTGAAAACTGTGTTTTTAATGTGTGTCTGGTGCAAAACAAAAAGGTAGTTGAGTGATGGTATGTACTAGGTATGTGGATGTGGTGATGTGTGTGAACACAACCACTAATTGGAGTTGATGCCTCAAACAATGATGACCACATGCAGCTTACGTGATATTGGGCAACCAGGCTTATATATTGGAACAGATCAATGAGGCTTAAGAAGTCAGTGAAGTACAGAAGGTAACTCTGTGTTGCTGCCCCCTTCTTCCTATTTTATTTCTAGCCTTTTTATCTCCAAATATTTGCAAAATTTGAAAGACCATTATGGATAAACAGAAAGATTTTGGGCTGCACATGCAAGGCATTTCATCCCCATATTCTCAGGAAGGCAAATCTTAAATAGAAAACATTCTGAGTAAGCAAAATATTATTATTGAATATAAGAATATGAAAAACATTCCAATACCATGATATTTTTATTGGATATTATTCCATGTGCATTCAACAAGTACATGATCTGCTTCTATTTCCCAGGGTTTACTATAAATGCCCATTAATTCAAGTTGGTTGATAATGCCATTGAGGTCCTTTTTATGCTTATTGGTTTCTGTCTACTCATTTTAAGATTCACTAAATATGAAGTGAGGAAGCCTGTGAGTATTGCCAATTTGTCTTTTCTTTCAATTCCCCTGGATTTGTTTTCATGTATTTTGAAAATGAGTTATTAGGCAAGTAAACAATTTGGTATTTTATGCCTGCTTAGACAATTGAAACGCTAATTGTTATTAGATATCCATCTTTATTATGCATGATATTTGTTTTACTTGATCTTTAAAAAGCCTCTTAAAATATTCTTATGTTTAGTGCTTTGTGGTATATATTATACATGCTCTTATTTTTATCATATTTTACAATTTTATTCAAAGTAATATTTTAACAGCACATAATACATCATGTTTTTTTCAATTAAGTCAATAATCTCTCCCTTTTAGTTGAAATGTTTATTGGTAGTGTACTATTTTCTTTCAGTTTAATTACCTCATTAGGTTTAAATCTACTATCTTATTCCTTATTTCTGAATTTTCCCATTTTCTTCCTCATTTCCTTTATTCTTCAGAATAATTTATTGTTGTGTCCCATTTATCCCAAGTTGACCTACTAGCAAAACTTTATTTTTTAGTGACTTAAATGTATAAAATAATATATGTTTAACTGATCACAATTATTTTTACATGGTATTATTTTTGTGGTGAAGCCCCTGGCCCTGGAACGGGAGTAAGTTTCTTGCTCTTTGTTCCGCATGTGGAGGCGAGTACCACTGAAGTATGAATCAGCCTTGTGGGCTTTCTGTCAGCCCTGTGGGCTTCCTGTCTATCTGCCCTCCTGAGAGCCTGGGACAGATTGTACTTGCTGATTAGTGGCCCAGCTGGGCCTGGCATGACCGACCTGCAAAACCTGACCTAGTCTGCCTAAGGCTGCTCGAGACCGCTTCCTGTAAAGTGTGTGTGTGTGTGTGTGCTTAACCCTGAGGGTGGGAGGATATATAATAGGGGGGTAGAAAAATAAAAGTTGTCTCCTGGATGAAGAACCTTGGTGTCCTGTGTCCTTTAACCTCGCCGTCCCTCGCCGGACTCGGCTCCTTTGGCCGGACGCGGCAATTTTATTTCACACGTAATGGGGAAAAGAGAATAGTGATCAAGCCCAACCAGCCAGTGTGGGACCCAGGCTCAAAGTAAGCCCAGGTCCATCCCTCCACCAGCAGGCACCTGCCTGAGACCAGTCTCTGCCACAGGACTGCCCCTTCTGACCAGCAGACTACCGGAAGGTTAAGCCAAGCAGCCCAAATCCACCCACACCTGCCTGCAGGGGATCCAGGTTCACAGTAGGCCTGGGTCTATCCCTCCATCAGCAGACACCCACCAGAGCTCAGCCTCCAGCCTCAGCCTTCCGACCAGAAGATTACGACAGGAGCCCAGGCCCAGCCCAGATCAATCCACACCAACTTGTGCTGGACCCAGGTCCAGGGTAGGTCTAAGTTTGCCCCCCCCCACACACCTGGGATATTAAGCCTAACCCACTTCCATCTTGGGACACTGCAGTCATAACCGAAGCCTTTCCCACACAGTAGCCCCTAACTTTTTGACAACAGACAGGGCCTAGAAGCAGTGCATCTCAGAGCAAGCATCCCCAATAGAGTGTGAGGCCCACCGTTTCAGCCTCTTCTCTGTAAGACATTGATTCCATCTTGGGGCACCCCAACTATTAACTTGAGTTACTTCAGATATTGCTGCCACCACCTTTAGATGCAGTAGCATACATCGAGGGACACCAGCAGAGTCTGGAAGCCCAACATCAAGATGAGGTACAGATAATCTGCATGGGTACTACAATATTATAGGGTAGGAACTGTAATATCTCAGATCAATGCTGCAAGAAAGAAAGACACATAGACAACATGAAAAAACAAAAGAAGAAAGTGCTCAAAGCAAACCAGTATACTATAATAAGAGAACCCATGGGCAGTGAAGTGATGAAATTTCAGAGAAGGAGTTCAGAAGGATCATAATTAAAATGATCTGTGAATTAAAGAATGACCTAAATTGGAAAATACAGTAAACAATTGATCATTCCAAGAAAGAGATAAGAGAGCAAATACAGGTAGCAAAAAATTTCTTTAAGAAAGCGATAGAGACTCTGAAAAAAAAAACAGTCAGGAATTATTGCAATGAAGGATACAATAAACCAAATAAAACTCTCAATAGAAAGCATAATCAACAGACTAGGTCACTTGGAAGAAAAAACATCAAATAATAAAGACAAAGTATACAATCTAGAAAATAAAGTTGATCACACAGTGAAGATAGTAAGAAACCATAAGCAGAACATCCATGAATTACAGCATCAAAAGACCAAATATAAGAGATATTGGGATAGAGGAAGACACAGAGTTTCAAACCAAAGGAATGCACAATCTCTTCAATGAGATACTATCAGAAAATTTCCCAAGCATGAAGAATGAATTGGAAAACCAAATACAAGAGGCTTATAGGACACCAAATGTACAAAATTACAACATATCTACAACAAGGCACATTATAATAAAAATGCCTAGCATATAGAATAAAGGTAGAATCTTAAAAGCTGCAAGAGAGAGGAATCAGATCACACAATTAGGGGGAGACCAATTTGTATCGCAGCAGACTTTTCAACCCAGAACCTCAAAGCCAGGAAATCACGGAACAACAGATATCAAGCTCTGAAAGGAAATGGATGCCAATCAAGAATCTTATATCCAGCGAAACTAAGCTTTATATTTGATGATGAAATAAAAACCTTCCATGGTAAACAAAAGTTAAGAGAATTTACAACTAGAAAGCCTGAACTGGAGAATAACCTCAACAAAATATTCCATGAAGAGGAAATCAAAAAAAATGATGAAAATCAGAAGAAGGAGATATTACAGTAAAGGAAAATCTAATCTGAGGAGAAACAAAGTCATATCAAATACCAAAAATAAATAAAAATTGCTGGGAATACAAATAATGTCTAAATAATAACCCTGAATGTTAATGGCCTAAACTCACCAATCAAAAGACATAGACTAGCACATTGGATAAAAAAAAAAGATCCAAAAATATGCTGTCTCCAAGAGACTCATCTCATAGGAAAAGATATCCACAGATTGAAGGTGAAGGGTTGATAAAAATCATACCACTCACATGGACTGTGAAAGCAAGCAGGGGTTTCCATCCTCATATCAAATAGTAGACTTCTATCTAAAGTCAATCAAAAAGGATAAAGAAGGGCACTATATACTGCTCAAGGAAACCATACACCAACAAGACTTAACAATTATAAATATATATGCCCCAAACAATAGGGCATCTACGTTCATCAAACAAAATCTTCTCAAGATCAAGAGTCAAAAAGACCACAACACAATAATTTTGGGCGACTTTAACACACCTCTTTCATCACTAGATAGGTCTTCCAAACAAAAGCTGAACAAAGAAACAATAAGCCTCAATAATACAATAAATTACTTAGACTTAACTGACATACATAGTATATTTCATCCTTCAACTAGAGAATACACTTTTTTCTCAGAAGCACATGGATCTTCTCTAAAATAGACCATATACTATGCAACAAAGCAACTTTTAGGAAATATAAAAAGGTAGAGATACTACCCTGCATTCTATCAGATCATAATGGAATGAGATTGGAAATCAATAATAAAATAAGAAATAAAATCCACTCCAAACATGGAGACTAAATAATATGCTACTGAATGAACAATGTGTTGCAGAAGACATCAAGGAGGAGATTAAAACATTTTTAGAGGTGAATGAGAACACAGATACAACATATCGAAATCTCTGGGACACTATGAATGCAATTCTAAGAAGAAGGTTCATTACATGGAGTTCACTCATTAAAAGAAGAAAAAATTAAAAAATAAATGAATTAACATTACATCTCAAAGACCTAGAGAAAAAAGAACAAATCAATACCAAAAGCAGCAGAAGACAGGAAAAAATTAAAATCAGAACTGAAATCAATGAAATTGAAACAAAAGGAAAAATTGAAAAAGTTGACAGAACAAAAAGTTGGTTCTTTGAAAAAATAAATAAAATTGAGGACCCTTAGCCATGCTAACAAAGAGAAGGAGAGAGAAAACTCAAATCACCAACATATATGATGAAAAAGGAAATATCACAACAGACATTACAGAAATACAGAAGATAATTAGAAATTATTTTGAAAACTTGTACTCCAATAAGATATAAAATATCAAAGGCATCATCAAATTTCTAGAATCATATAATTTTCCTAAATTGAATCAGGATGATATACACAATTTAAACAGACTCTCTAATTTATTTCAGGAAATAGAAAAAGAGGCAGCACCTCCAAACTCATTCTAGGAGGTCAATATCACTCTGATCCCACAACCAGGCAAAGACACATCAAAAAAAAATTCAGACCAATATCTCTAATGAACATTGATGCAAGAATTCTCAACAAAATTCTGGCAAATCAAATATGAAAACATATCAAAAAGACCATGCACCACGATCAAGTGGTAATCATCCCAGGGATGTAAGGTTGGTTCAACATATAGAAATCAATAAATGTAATTCATCACACCAATAGACTTAAAGATAAGAATCATATGATCATCTCAATAGATGCAGAAAAAGTATTGACAAAACACAGTACACCTTCACATTCAAAACACTAGAAAAATTAGGGATAACAGGAACATATCTTAACAATATAAAGGCTATCTATGCTAAGCCCCAGGTCAACATCATTCTAAATGGAGAAAAATGGAAGGCATTTACTCTAAGAATTGGAACAAGACAGGGATGCCCTGTTTCACCACTTCTATTTAATATAGTTCTTGAAACACTGGCCAGAGCTCTAAGATGAAAGAAATTAAAGGGGTACACATAGGAAAAGAAGAACTCAAAATCAGCACTATTTGCTGATGATATGAATCTATACCTAGAAAACCCTATAAGTTCCACCAGAAAACTTTTAGAACTAGTAAATGAATTCAGCAAAGTAGCAGGATATAAAATCAACACCCATATATCAAACACATTTCTGTATATCAATGACAAATCCTCACAAAGGGAAACAAGGAAACCTACCCCATTTACAATAGCCTTAAAAAATAAAACTTGGTAATCAACAAGAGGTGAAAGATCTATATAATTACAAAACCCTAAAGAAAGAAATCAATGAAGACCTTAGAAGATGGAAATATCTACCTTGTTCTTGGATAAGCAGAATTAATATTATCAAAATGACCACACTACAAAAGAACTATACAATGTAATGCAATTCTGATCCATATACCAATGATATTCCTTATAGAAATAGAAAAAGCAGTCATGAAATTTATCTGGAAACAAAAGAGACCTAGAATTGCTAAATCAATACTTAGCAAGAAGAGTGAAGCAGGTGGTATCACTATACCAGACTTTAAACTATACTACATAGCAATAGTAACAAAAACAGCATGATTAGCACCAAAACAGACTGGTAGACCAATGGTACAGAATAGAGGACACAGAGACTAACCCACAAAATTACAACTATCATATATTTGACAAAGGTGCCAAAAACATGCATTGGAGAAAAGATAGCCTCTTTAACAAATGGTGCTGGGAAAACTGGAAATACATTTGTAAAAAAATGAAATTAAAACACTCTTTCTCATTATGCACAAAACTCAACTCAAATGGGATCAAGGAGCTAAGAATAAAACCAGAGACCCTGTGTCTAATAGAAGAAAAAGCAGGCCCTAATCTCCATCATGAGGGATTAATCTCCAACTTCCTTAATAAGACTCCTTTGGCACAAGAATTAAAATCAAGAATCAATAAATGGGATGGACTCAAACTAAAACGTTTCTTCTCAGAAAATAAGCAATCTGTGAGGTGAATAGAGAGCCTACATCTTGGGAGCAAATCTTTACCCCCTCACACATCAGATAGAGCACTAATCTCTAGAGTATATAAAGAACTCAAAAAGCTAAGCACCAAAACAAACAAACAAAAAACAAAAAACAAAACAAAACAAAAAACAACAACAACAAATAACTCAATCAATAAATGGGCCAAGGGCCTGAACAGACAATTCTCAGAAGATGATATACAATCCCCTAAACAAATATATGAAAAAATGTTCATTATCTCTAGCAATTAGAGAAATGCAAATCAAAACTACTCTAGGATATCATCTCACTCCAGTCAGAATGGCAGCTATTATGAAGACAAACAACAATACGTTTTGGCGACAATGTGGGGAAAAAAGTACATTCGTACACTGATGGTGGGACTGCAAATTAGTGCAGCCAATATAGAAAGCAGTATGGAGATTTCTTAGAAAATTTGGAATGAAACCACCATTTGACCCAGCTATCCACTCTCCTCTGTCTATACCTAAAGGACTTAAAAACAGCATACTACAGGGACACAGCCACATCAATATTTATAGCAGCACAATTCACAATAGCTAAACTGTGGAGTCACCTAGATGCCCTTCAGTAATGAGTGGACAAAAAATATGGCTTATATACACAATGGAATATTACTCATCAATAAAAGAGAATAAAATCATGGCATTTGCAGGTAAATGGATGGAGTTAGAAAAGATAATGCTAAGTGAAGTTAGCCAATCCCCAAAAAACCAAATGCTGAATGTTTTGTCTGATATAAGGAGGCTGATTTGTAGTGGGGTAGGGAGGGGGAGAGTGGGAAGAATAAACGAACTCTAGATAGGACAGAGGGGTGGGAAGGAACATGAGGTTAGAAATGATGGTGGAATGTGATGGACATTGTTATCCAAAATACATGTATGAAGACATGAGTTGGTATGAATGTACTTTGTATACAACCAGAGATATGAGGAATTGTGCTCTATATGTGTAATAAGAATTGTAATGTATTTCGCTGTCATATATAAATAAAAATGATTCAATTTCAAAAATAAAAAAGAGAGAATAATGATGGTATTCCGTGTTCTGTTTCAATTGTGTGGTGTTATTTTTATTCATTACTTCTACATACATGTAATTAACTTCAAAATGCTCTTTGGGGAGAATTTGTTTGCTTTTTTGTTTTGTTTTCATCTATACTTTAAGTAGTTAAATGTTCTACAGAAAGATAGAAACAGGAAAAAAATTGTTGTATTTGTCCATGTTTTGTCATTAATATAATTTTTCTTCTTCTGAAAGAAATATATGTACACATTTCTTATAATGAATTTCTGCTCAGAAAAGTTTTTCAGCCTTTATTTATTCTAATGTCTTATTTTCCCTTTATTCTAAAAATAAATTCCATCAAGTATACATATCTAGGTTGACAGTTTAGATTTATTTGTTTGTTTCTTCCCTTTTCTTTCTTTTTTTTTTCTTCTGTTCCTCTTTTCTTCAGTATTGTGGACTGAACCCAGGGATACCATGCCACTGAGCTACATCTCCAGAAGGTTTCTGGTGTTTTTTTGTTTGTTTGTTTTTGTTTTTTTGATACAGGGTCTCACCAAGTTGCCCAGGGGGCCTCAAACTTGGGTCACCTTCCTCAGCCTCTCCAGGAGTTGGGGTTTTGGGATTGCAGGTCTATGCCACAGTTCTCCATTTAGATTCTCTCATTACTTGAAAGTATTGTTCCATTGCCTTATGGGTTGGTTTCTGAGGAAAAGTCTACAGTTATTTTGTATTAATTTCTTTGTGCCTAATACAATATTGTTTCTATGATTGCTCTTTAGAGCTTCTCATTATCAGTGGCTCCTAGGAACTTCATGATTGTGGATATTAGTGAGATTTATGTTTGTTTGTTTATTCTTTCAGGACTGGTTGATTGTCTTAGATCACTGGATTTAGTTTCATCACAGTTGGACATTATCTTATCTTTATTTATTTTAAAATTTTCAATGGTCTTCTTTCACCTCTCTCCAACTAGAACATCAAATGCATGTATTTTGGACTGACACTGTCATGTACAGTTTTGAAAATCTATTAATTACTTTTTATCTGTTTTCCTGGTTTGGTTTCATTTTTATTTCTGCCTTTTACTATCTCTTGAACTTCACTAATCTGCACTGCCAAACCTACTGCTAACCAAATTTATTATTTTTCATTTCAAAGATCATATCCCTTTTTCTTTATATTTTATCCTTTTTATATCCCCTTTTCTTTCATTGCCATTTTTTCTCTTTATTATTAAATTATTCATCTGCTAGTTTTGTCATTTCTATGACATATTTTATAAATATTTAGTGATTTTATTTCATTGGGTTGCATTTTATGGTTTAAAAGTATGTGCATTATAATAACTTTAAGTCCAGGAGAATTTAACACAAGGACTAGAGGTGGCCCTTCTGTGGCTTCTGTGACATGTCTCAAGTCTTTGACTCTAACTGGTGAGTTCTGGAAACTTTTAGCTTTAGGTCCCCCATCAGCTTTTCGTTAGTACATGGAATAATCTCCTATACATGCACATTTCATTTTTAAACAAAGGCTCATCTTCCCATGCAGACTTCTGGATTTTTTTTTTTGTACACATCTCTTCTGTATCAGAAACTCTTGCAATTTTTGTCAATATATTTTTTAAATACCAATGTCTCTCTGTCTTCAAGTCACCAAATCCATCCAGTTCACTTTACATACTCAGCTGCACTCTGATTATGCAGAAAATGACTGAAAACTATTATTGTATGTGTTTTGTCTAATTTCTTAATTGTTTAGGATGAAAGGTTATAACTCGTCCCAGCTACTTCATTATGGCCAGAACAAACATCCTTATTATTATGTTTGAAGTTCACCACAAAGTTATAATAAATAATTAGAGTTAATAATCACCCTACAAATGAGATAATACTTAATTTAAAAAAATAGCAATATTGATATTATCCTAAAATATGAGACAGAGGTAGATTAATTTTCTGTCTCTCTTCAAATTTTGTCAGATTTCATATTATCCCAAGAGATAGTTTTAGGGTTTTCTGAGTTTGTTTAATTTGTAATCTGGTTAACTTTTTATTTCTCTGAGCTGTTCACTTTCTTAATTATCTTAGTTCTCATGTTAGTAGCACTAGCATTAACTGTCATTCTACTGTAGTGCATTAAAGTAGCATATAAACAACATCAAATGCCAGACTCTGTCCCAGATCTATTACACCAGAGCCTCAATATCACAAAAAAACTTAGGTAATACACAATTATGAGAAACTCTGCATAATATACACATTAAAAATGGAAAGAAAACAAACAATTTTAATATGTAAGAAATAAAGATAACCAGTAAGTAATACTTAAAAAAAGAGCTTTTAGTGGTTATGTTGTTTTTTTTTTTCAATTGTTTTTGAAACCCACACATACACACACTATTTCTCTTACATTATACACTTTTATATGATGGAAAAATTTCCCCCTAACATGGTAAAGTGGCAATGACAGTAAATATCACATTGTAGAAAGTGAATTCCAGCTCTTGCATTTTATTTATGAGCCGGTTTCACTGTATAAGTCAACAGAAACATAGTGTCCTTTCCTAATATTAGTTTATTCTGTCATTTAGTTCCATTTAGTGTCAGGTTGTATTAGAATTGCTAGAGTGCACATAAACCAGTTCAAGAAAAAAATAGTCATTATTTGAAAATAATTGACAGAATAATAAAGCGTTTACTGCTCTGCTTTGCAGGAAGTCAAGACACATCAATAGTTATGTCACTTCACTTGCCATTGTTCTGAAATTTTTATGGAATGCTGTAAATGGATACGTGGCTTATGACATCCATTGAGGAAAAAATAGGAAGTTTTAAAGATGAATGTGAATGCATTATTTATTGTTACAGTGTACATTTAGCAGTTTTTCCTTCCTCGTTATTTCTTCAAATTAAATAGGTAAATGTGTTTTCAACATATTCTGGAAAGAAGGTAATGTGCTGAGGGCCACATGTAAAGATACGTAAAATGTTTTTTATAAAAGAAAACAGAATTTAGTAGAAGAATGTAAGGTGTAAATACAACAAAGTTCTATTTAAGGCAAACTTGATACATATCATTAAAGAAACCCACAGGATATTCAAAATTCTAGGTATCATGGAATTTTGAAATTCAAAGGAGATTCATGGAGAAAAGATAGGATGTGGCCAGGCTGGCTGGGATTCCTGGTTGGTAGAGAGTAACACATTAGGAAAGAAGAGGTTTTCCTTGATGATTATAAAGGATATTAGATGAAAGAAAAGTTTAAAATGAGACCATGGGTAGGACCTAAGGAAAGAAGGGGAAATTTGAATGAAAGGAGGTTGGAAAGTTTGTGACCAAGTAAGTGACAATACTAGTAATATTTTAAAAACTGCTGCATTGTATAGGATGAGATGGGAAATTTTAAACTTATTTATAAGATCTTTGCAATAGTCTCTGTAAGAGAAACACTTAGAATAGTAAGGAGGAGTTATATGTGACTGATGTAGTTGAGGTAGATGCTGTTCTCACTTAAAAAATAATTAGAGAAGGAAAACCTCATAAAATACCAAACACTATCCAAATAACATAGCCAATTTGTCTTAAGTATTGGTTCTTTTTGAGATATAGTAAAGACAGGGAACTAAATGCAAAGGGAATGGAATTTGGAGCCTGCTGAACTGGCCATGTTAGCAGAAAATTTAGACAAAGCAGTTGAAATACCTGTTCAGATTTAGCAGTAAACATTCAAAATATATTTAACTGGGCTCCTATTAATTTTGTGAAATGCAGAGTATATGTATAACAAAAAAACAAAAAGGTCATAAAGACAAGGAATTTCATGAGACCAAGGAAAAACATTTGATATAGAGGGGGAAAGACAAAGTAAATTAAGGAGCATAGTTTTAGAGAGAAGGGTAGAAAACAGTGAAGAGAATAGTACAGGAAAAAGTCAGAAGCAATGAAATTAAATGAAAAGGAGGAGAATTGCAGTGTTGATCAATAGTTTTAAGTATTTAGAAGAGGTAAAGAAGAATTAGATAAGATTCACTACTGGATACAGGCTGAAAATCACCCATGTGTTCAGGCTTTCCAGATTGTATCTGAGATGAGTTTAGGAGAACCCAAGACAATCTTCCCATTTAAAGGCCAGCTAGTCTAGCAGCCATATTTCCACGTGCAGCCTCCTCATAGCAGTGCTTACATTTACACTGGGTTGTATAAGAAAAGGATGGGAATCTTTGGGAAGTCAACCTCAGAATTATTCTTCTTACACATGAAATTTCTTTGCATACCTGTATAAACTTTTCTGTATATTTTATATTTCATGTTCAATGTCAAACATTAGGTAGTCAATATCTTGTTTCAAATACTTCATTTTCAATATCTAAAAGTGCATGTTTTCTCACAAGCTCTCTCTAATATTTAATTGCCCAAATTGTGGCTTCTTCCAATAAGTTTACAAAATGCTTTGTTCATTAAGTGTGATTCAGAATGGCTCTCAGAATAAGGTGTTTATAAACACAGCCTTGATTTCCCCTCCAAATCCATGCATGATGAGTTGGTACACACATACCCTTCAATGTTGGAATGCCCTTGGGTAGACAAATACCTCTGCACTGCTCAGCACCCTATCTAAATTACATACTGATTTGTTTCATATCTTCAGCACTTTCTTTCTTTGTAACAAGATTTCTACTTGTTGTTATATAATATATATTATTTTTTAAACTGAACATTTCTACACATTGGCAGCAAAGAGTCAATTTTATGAAAGAGTTACATACTCTTTCATACTAGGCAAAAATAGGAACAATAGCATAGATCTGTGATTAAAATCTAACCTAAAATCAAAACAAAACAAAATTATTTCAATAAAACAATTTTATTTACATTGAACCATCTTAGACACTGTAATGTTATGTGTGTTATGCCTTCACATTTACAAATACCTCGCCAAAGTAGCTCTGCAGTGAGGCAATTGATTTTCCTGCTTAATCAAACAGATTCCATCCTGAAGGAAATACAATTTAGCTAGGATACTAAGAAACATAGAGTTAATGGCATTGAAAATACAGGTTTAGAGCTTAATATGCTCTAAACCTGTATTTTCATGAAATATGAAATATCCATTTTCATGAAAGATGAAAATATTCAGAACCTCAGAAAATTCAGCAGTGAGGAAATATTATTTACCCATAGGATGAGTGTAGCAAAATGCATTCTGTTCACAAGTTTGAGCCTCTACACTGTCTGCAGCTCTTTCTAGGCAACAAATGTTTCTGCATTGCATTCCTTTCATCCAAACTACTTCTTTGTATTTTAACTTGGGTTAAACTTTAAAAGTCAAATTCTAAAAACAAAACAAACCAAAACAAAACCATACAAATAAGCCAAAAACAAGCAAAATACCTCAAAAGCACAGATTTCTTTCAATACTTTGTTATGTTCTTGGTTTCAGTTATTGCTTCATCCAAGACTCATTTAACTTACACCTTCAATGTGTGGTAATTCCCTCTACCCATCCAATCACTGCTGTCTATGAACAATGTCACATCCCAGCATGGAAGCAGAAGCAGTAATTCTGCTTTATTCCCTTTCACAATGAGGGTACAAAAATTCATGATTATAGAATATTTTTGTCCCACAGCAATCCCCATATGAAATTGAGACCTTAGACCATGAAAAAAATGGGGGAAATATTGTTTAAACTTTTAGGTATTTTCTCTATCATCTGTAGGCTAAAAATAAAAGTATGCACTTTTGGAAAATACTTTATATTTATTAGACATTATTCGAGTAATCATGTCTAGACACTGTGCTGAGCACTTTGTTCAAATAAAATTATCTTTACCAACAAGCAGATTAGAATCTAGATGTTGAGAGAATAAAATAAAATAACACACGAATGATTGATGACAGATGAATAAGGAAAGAAGATAGTGTTCAATAAAAATATAATTCACTGGAAATCATGAGGAAGATGGATCTAGCATAATTAAAACTGATTGCTCCTAAAAGATGCTTTCCACAGCTCCTGTTGAGTAACCAACATCCCTTTTAGCAGGCTTGCTTCTGCAAGATCTTTGCAGCAATGAAAACCACACAAATCCAGCTCTGCCAGTGTAGAAAGGAACATTGTATATATCCATACAGAATGAATAAATTTCCATTGGTGAAAGAATGTTTTTGAATGGAGACTGACAAAGGTATTCAAAACTTGCAAGAATTATTTTAAATTTTATTTCATTTATCTCAATCTAAATATTTTTCCCTTGGAAAAATTATTTTTCATCTACTCTGAAAACCAAAATTAAAAGTGAAAAATTATGCCCAGATAGTATTGTTAAAAACATTCTTCCTTGTTGTTGAAGCATAGTAGTCTTTAAAATTAAATGTAAATTGGCAAACTTAAAACAGAGTATTAATTACTCTGAGTAAAATGACTATGACATAATTCTGGCACAACAGTTGATAAAACTGGGCCTCCATGATTGATGTAATTTTATTCTCCATATATTTCTGATTCATAGCAGGCCCACTTTAAAAATTATCAGATGCAACTGATTGATGTAATTAAACCATGAAAATGAATGAAATTTTCTGTCATATTAGGCAGTAAGTCATTTAAATGAGGTGACTAATTTGTAAGCTTCCAGAGTCAGATCAATTTTAGATAAGCAGTATATATTACTGAATTATATTTCAATTTATGAGGACAAAAATATTAAGCAATGTACAGTCTGTTGAGGGACTGCCAAAGAATCATGGATTTTAGTGCTGAGAAGGTTAAGTGTATAAATGTTTTATGACCTAAACCAACAAGCCAAGTTTTTTTAATGCAATAAAAATAAATGATATAGTACAAGGCAGTGACAATTGCTAATTTATGAACTATTAAACTTTACCAGCAGGGCTAGGTATTGCCAAGTATAACCTTCTAATGAAGAAAGTCTTTTGTAATTCAATACTGTAGTTGAAATTACTTCTAATAATGCATTGTAATAGAATTTAAATTAAGAATTTGTAATGTCACTTTCATTGGTAACGAATGGAGTGTTGGTTTACAGCTAAACTAATGGGATCTATTTATAACTATTTAAATATTATTGAAACATAAAGATGTGCATGTACAGTTCTGATATTTATACAAAAATTAGAAATATTTTAAGAAAGAATGATGTGTTGTTTACTAAAATCACTCTCTCGAGGTGTACAGAATATGGAGGATATTTTTCTCATTCTTTATCAAGAAAATCTAGAATCTAATTTGGTATGCAATACCTTTTTCAGTTAGAATGAAAGTATTGTACAGTTTGTGAAAGAAGGTAGAAATTTCAAATAGCTCCAAACTATGCCAACAGAGAGTATAGCAGCAAAACAAATAATAGTCTAAGTCTGTTGGTAAGAACTGATGAACCCACAACTTACCTGTGAAACACATGTGTGGGAGAAAAGAGCCCATTGTCCCCTTTTAGTTGAAATAATGATGAATACTTTAAAATGTGCATATGTACCACTATTTGAAGGCATCTTAATGTACATATTATTGTACATATTTATGTTTTGAAATAATCTTTTAAAGATTAGAATCTTTAAATATTGAGGTTTCCTCAGACTTTGGGATTTGGGCAATTTTGTGTATATTATTTTAATGATTTCACATGATTTTTCTTTATTCACAATTCCAAAAAGAGATAAAATATTTTTTATGGTAAACTCTTAATTTTCATTCATGTATAGTTTTGTAGTAATATGTTCATTCATTATTGTATATATGGAATAGATGTGAAAACTAAGGACAATATAAATCACTGCAAAATTGAAATAATTCTTCTTAAAATCTATTTTTTTGTTTTAATCAGCCATTTTGTCACTGTGACCAAAAGACCTGACAAGAACAATTAGAGAAGGGAAAGTTATATATTTGGGGCTCATGGTTTCAGTCCATAGACAGTGGGCTCCGTTCCTCTAGGTTCAAGGTAAGGCAGAACATCATAGTGAAAGAGTTAGGTATGTTTTCAGAAATGAAAACAGCTTCAGAGAAATCCATTATTTAGTTCCCATGATTTTGTATGACTTTTTTCCTACAACTAATTAACATATATATGCATATGTGTGTACATATATATGCATATATATGTATATATATAAAATACCACAAACACACAAGCAGATAGACAAACACAGTTTTGCTTCTGTAGTTGAATGTTGACTAATGATTACTTTTATAATTTTTATTTTTGTCAATATCATAGAAGAGACAAAAATCAGCCATAAAATATAGACAGGATAATGAGAATTCAATAGAAACCAAACATTGAAACCAGGTGTTACTAGGAGAAATATAAGTATGAAGAAACCCATTAGGGTGCCTTTAGGATTTAAGATGTTTTCTTTTCTCTAGATCTTAGCTAGTTAGTTACCTAAGGAAAAACATGAATTTATATTACCCACTCTAAAAGTCTTCTGAGCTTTTCTCCAACCTTTGTCTTACTCATTTAGAATCCAGATGACCAGCAGGGCTAGGTATTGCCTTCTTAAGTTCTATTTAAAAATATAAATCTGATGTCAATCCCCTGTTTAAAATGACTCTCTTTGCAATGTGATAAACTTCAAATTCTATAAGGGAGTATGCTCCAATTTCTTAAATAAATAATTAAACAAATAAATGCATAAATATTTTAGCATTATTTAAGTGCCAGAAAACCAGACAGGCATAAGGTCCAACAGATTTATATCTTGGATATTGCCTTTTATAATTTGAAGACCATATTCCTTAATAAAGAAAAAGAAATCATTTTAAAATTATGGTTAAATGCTTGAATTTTCCTATGAAATGTCTTAACAAACATTGTCTTCCTCAAAATCAAAAACATCAAACAAACAAACAACAACAAAAAACCCCGAATTTGTTTATTTCTGCTTTGTTCCAAACATAGTTAGAATGAGTCTTTTCATTATCTTATTGAAAAAGGCCTTGGGTTACAGTAATCTGCCCTCTGTTGTCTTTCTAAACAGTCTTACTAATAGAGGTCAGCTTCTGTGATGATCTGGGTTCTTGGCCATTTTTTAGATACCTTTTGTAAACTGAAACCTTAAGGATGAATATAAATTAAAAATAAGAAGTTTATTGCTCCCTGTTATAAATGGGGAAGAGATTTTCTTCCCTGTATTTTTCTAAGATCATTTAACTAAGAAAATTACAATTGTTTATAAATCCTTTCAAAGACTGGCTAACATTTTCCTCAGTTAGCCTATTCTCTCCTTTATGACCCAGAAATATACTTCTCAAGAACGGGGAGTTGTTTCTTTGAAATGCCAACATCAAGGGAGATAGTACTCCAGACTTCTGTGGGGTACTAACAGTCTTAGACATAGTCCTTGTTCCAGCTTTAAAAACTACCTCATATCATAAAGTGATGATTTTTTTTTCCTTTAAATTAAGTGAATTAGCTAACAGGTGATGCTATAGTTGGGATCTTTAGTGTCCTCCAAATACCCATGTGTTAAAGCCTTTGTCCCTAGACCATGGCACTATTGAAATGTGGTATAAACGTTAACAAGTGGAACCTATTGGGAGGTGTTCTGGTCATTAGGGCATGAAATTGGAGGGGAAAGTGTGACTCCACCGGCTTCTTCTTTCATTCTTTTATCCTGACCATGAGTTGAATAGTTTTGCTCTGTCATATGCTTCTAATGGGGTTCTGCCTTTCCCATAAGAAGCCCTAAAAGCAATAGGTCCACCTGAATGAAACTGCCAAAACTGTAAGCCAAAACAAACTTTTCTCTTCATAAGTTGATTTTTCTGAGAGATTTGTTACAGTAATTAAAAGCTGATTAACACAGATGATTACCCTACTTACAGGTAGCTAGGATGATTTTTTGTATGTGTGTGATTAGTGGTGCTATCACGTCTTTTATTGAGCAATAAATACCATTTATCTTGAAAATATGCCACAGATGTTGCCTGCTTGGATATAAGATATTGAAATTCCTGCCTCACTTTGAACTCTTCTGGTGAATTATCTTTGATTAACATTACATCATACTTAATGCTTATTCAATAATACAAGTTTTATATTGCCTTTGGGGAGAGATTTTCAGAATTGGGAGAAAATATTTAGTTATTTTTCCTAAACAAAACACATAAACTATTTTCTAGAAGACATATTCATTAATTTTTTTCCCTTGAGAAGTGATACATTTTTTTTCTTTTCTAAATTGAAATTTTAAGTTTCAACATCTTTACTAAGAGCTTAGGGCTATTTTTTTTCATAAAATGTTAAAGTCTGTTTTCCTATCTAAAATAAAGACATTCAAAATGCTTTTCTATTAATTTTAAGAAAATGAAATGCTTTGTTCATGCCTTTCTCTCTGCACTTTGTTTAAAACATTTTTCTCTATTACTTTATGTAGATGTTGTAAATTTAATAAAAATATCAGTGACTTATACATCTTCTCAGAATATCTGACTTCAAAAGAAAAAGCTTTTTAAGTTTGTAGGAATTTGATAACTGATTCACACCAAAGCATACTAACTTTATAGGGTTCAGAATAATACAGATTGTTACAGCTTGGATGTGAGGTGTACCCCAAAAGCTCATGTGTGAGACAATGCAATTAGGTTTGGAGGAGAAATTATTAGGCCTTAGCCTAATCAGTGAATTAATCCCTGGTGGGATTGAGTGGTAACTGGAGGCAGGTGGAGTGTGGCTGGATGAAGTGGTTCGTTGGGGGCGTGGTTTATGGGGTATATGTTTAGTATCTGGAGGTTAGAGTCTATCTTTCTCTGCTTCCTGATGGTCATGTGGGCTGCTTTCCTCCACCCCTCTCTTCTGCCATGATGTTCTGTCTCACCTTGAGCCCTGAGTTATGGAGCCTACTCTCTGAGACCTCTGAAACTGTCAGCCCCCAAATAAAATTTTCCTTCCCTACAATTGTTCTGGTTCTGTCCTTTAGTTACAGCAGTTAAAAAGCTGGCTGCAACACAGATGTTGAATTAAATTAAATACATGCAGATGGGTCTTTGGGTTTCTTTCAAATCTAGAAAAAGGTACTTGAAGTTGATAATATGCTATATATACAATTTTTTAATAAAATTATTAGCAATAGTTTGGTTTTGTAGGTTCTCTTTAGACTTGATGGAATTCTGTTTGAAAGTAGGTTGAAACTAGGGCACTTCAGACAATGACAGATTCTTAAATGATTAAAGAACAGAATATCCAAATGGAGACATTATGGTAATAAATAAATTTTTGTTCAAAATTGAATAACCAAGTAACTAAATAATATTTAATCAGTCTGTGATGACAGCAAATTCAGACAATTAATCTTCACAGAAAGCGATTGGCATTTTTTATTTTACTTTACAGACTGGAACCCAGTCCGCCAACTTACATACACACATTAATAAATCTTAGAGTAAAAGACTGTAGAACATAATGAGGTATAGAAAAGAAAATAAGTCAAATTATGAGCTTTACTGATAAAGATTTAACAATAAAATTTTATATTTTATGCTGCAATGAAAATATTGAGAATTTTGAATTTGTACAATTCTCATAATTTCACTGTTTTATTATTAGTTTCTATATTTTTCTTCTCAGAAAATATAAGTTTAAATAAATTGTAATTCTAGAGCTCATTTTTTAAGGCAGACTTTGAAAGGGGGCAAGATTTTATAATATAGTCCTAGACAGAAAGGGAGGCATGCAAGACAGGTGTTTTGAAGCAAATATAGATGAACTAGACATTTAGTAGAATAGTTATAATAAGCTATAGTATGGGTAAGAAAGTAGTTTTAGATGTTTTATAGGCCACCTTACTGTATCAAGTATACCCACTGTCAAAATATTATTGTATTCTTGGTCTCACATAGGCAAGTTTTTATACTTAGATTCAATTTAAAGAAAATAAGCTAATTTAGAAAAAATGTGTGTGGTTTTAAGAGGTAAACATTTGTACAATCTATAATATCAAATGGTTTTCTTCCAGAGGTATATGAAAGAGAATGGCTACCAAGAAAATCACTTCCAATTTTGAAGACTGTTGCCCTAAACATTTCTTTCCAGATACATATTATAAGTAGGTACACAGGAAACATGAAACTAAAAGAATTGCAACAACACTTTAAGGCATAATGTAAAAGGGCAAGATCTCATTTTACTTAGGCTTTTTACATAGGCAAATAGAAGAATCCAGAGTAATCATTTTAAACAGAAAAGGATATCTTATATTGGGCCAATTTGCCTAGTAAATTTCTAGCAAGGAAAGTTAAACAAAGCTGAATACTACATTGTTCAAGAGTACCTCTTCCTTCTCTAATTTTCATGAGTAGTAGCAGTAAAAGACATATCTGTGTATTGAAATAGTTTGAAGGACCTTAACACTAGAGCCTGGATTATCACATTTTTATATAAATAACAATTACACACGTGAGAGAGTATATTTGACTACAGTTTATTCTGACAAGGCAATAAATAAATGTAAAAGCATTTTTTCAAAAAAGCTCTCATAGTTTTAGATGACAGGCAGATTTATAGTGCCATAAAAATCCTTGGAATTGATTGAATGCATCAAATATTAATGATGTCTAAATGTGGTCACCTTATTGGATATATTTGCATGTTCATAAGGGCTTTGGGAGTCACATATTCTTAGTAAATTATTTCACTGAAGAGGCCTATTAGATACTCAATTACATTACAGTTCATATTTTTGGTTTACTATAAGTAATTGGTCAACTTATTAAATTACAGAGGAACAAAGACTGTACACTCACAGTATATGAGGTAGAAGTACAAAAAATGTTAAATTTAATACTTCAGGAAAAATAAGGACTTACAATTTTAGTAAGCACTACTTAATTAAAGCTTTTTCTGAAAGCTTTTTTAAAATGTAAGTCAAAATTATTTTTTATTGTCAATATTTTAGACTTCTATTTTAGGCATTTATATATTTTCTTTAATTTTTTATTTTTTTGGCATTTATATATTTTCATAAAGCCATGTGATATTCACTGAGTTATATTCTCTACATCATTTAAAGTTCAACTTATAATCATAAAGTCATCTTATATAGTGAAACCCTTATATGTTGAATAAAAGAGGATTAGAGCTTTTAAAATAATTAGTCTTCCTTCATACGTACATTTTTATTAATCACATTTAAATTGAAAGTGGCTTTCTCCCAGAAAGACTAGCCATAGGCAAAACTATAATTTAGTAAAAATATGTCATATTTTACACCAGATATGCTACATCCAAGTCCTTAGGATTCCAAGTTAATCCATGATATTACTTAGCAAGTTTTACTTAGCTCTGACTGTGCCAATATCCTTACTGAGTTCTTTATATGTGGTTTATATCCAATTATCACAATCATGTGAAAGAACAATGGCCGTCCTTTTTTATAGGAAAAAAAAAAAAAAACTGGCTTTGGATTAAGTAAATTTTCCTTAAAGGCATCTGCCTAAAAATGATATAGCCAGTAATCTAAACAGTGCTGTGCAATTACAAAAATCTCTCCTCTTTTCCCTGCTCTGTAATTCAGTAGTTCTTCCTTATCTGCTAATCTTCTTCAAATGTCTGACACCTAAAGCACTAAAAGACAGGGTTGAGCTCTATAGTAATAACAACGCTATAGAACAAGGCTTCTGCTGAGATGCCCTGTTCATCTGGGTTCCTTGAAAACACATGTCATTTCCTCATTTTGGTCTGCCTGTTTTGATTCATCTGATTGTAGTGCAGTAAATTCCTTTACTTGTAAGTGATGATCCACCAAAATTACAATTTTTAGTAGAGCAAATTCTTCAATGAAAAACACAATTTTCCTTTTCTTGATCTCTTTGTCCATGCTTTTTTTAATAGTATGATCACATTGTTGTAATAATCATGATAATTTCAAAACCCCAATAAGTGGGTTTTCCCTGTGGATTCTGAAAAGCAGGGACTAGGTTTTTTCATTCTATTCTTAACTCCTAGGAAGTAAATGGATGGATAAATGAAATAACTGGATGGAGTACACATATAAGACACAAAGCTACGGGAATTGAAAAGGGAAAATGGTTAGCCAGGTACTCCCCTCTACACCCTCATAGTAGGGATGACTTCAAGGGATACTTCACAGTGACTGTGACAAAGGAATTGAGGATATAAAACCTTCATCTCTGAGATATCACATCACTTTCAGCACCAAAACCTGCAGAAACAACCAACACGAATACAACAATAATATGTGCAAAATATACACTTAGTACTCTTGTGGCCTTACCTTTAGGCATTCTATTTCTCATTCCTTAGGTTCTGTCTTACTCACCTGTAAATTTATTCTGACCATATTTGCTTCAACATGATAGGTACCATATAACATTATGTTCCCACTGCTCATGTTTAAGGATATTATTCTGTAAACTGGATCTACAATGCTGTACTCTGCTGCTTTCTTTTAAAAAGCAATTTGCCTGTAGCATTGGCTGGCTTAATTCAATAAGATATGTTACAGTCCTCAGCAAACAACCTGTCATCTTCATGAGAAATGCAGGCCCAAGAGTCTCCTCGCTTCTTCCTTCCTGCCAATACGCAGAACATAGGTTACACTGAAAAGGGAGAGAGGGGCACTTTTGTGACCCTTACACAGATAAGATTCAGGAACTCAGGGGATATAATAATTAGAACTGGTCATCAGGGGCTAAATTTACTCATAGTTGTCTTGGATATTTACCATGTGTAGTAGGGTCTTGAAAAATTGAAGCAATTTTGCTGTCAATCAAAAGTCAAGAGGTGGGATTGGGTGGGACTCTGGAAACTTCCTTGCAAGTTCCAATAAAACTGGAGTGCAGAAAGAGTGCACCATACTTCTCTCTGAGAGGACCCATTCTCTCCCTTGTGAGTGTCCCCTTCTTCCCTTTTCCTATCCCTTCTAATATACTCATGCCTGCTATTGAGTGACATGACTAAAAATCTTTCCAGTGTGATCACAAGAACTGGGTATGGAAAACTTCTGCGTCTACCTCAGCTCTACAGCAGATCCTTGCTCTGTAACAGACAAAAGGGTCCCTAAAAATAATCTAATCAGTTCACTTAATGAAGACAATAAATAACTGGTAGGATCTGATATTGCCATATCAGCAAATGCCAGGAGTATTTATGGGGAAAAAAAATCGATGTGGGATTTTAGATCTTAGGGAAGTTGAAGCAGATGACAACAAAGAAATATTTCCAGTTCCCAAAAATTCACTTCACTTTTAAGAACAGGTAGAATTTGCCTTTTGTGTAACGTGTGCTCACTTTTTCATGTCCCTTTCCTGACCTCAGGCTGTTCACTATTTCTCTCTCCTGAAAAATCTAAATCTATTTTCATAAAGCTATATGATAAACTTGCTCCAGAACAGTAGTCCTCAATTTTTGCTACATGTCAGAATGATCAGAGAATTTCTCTCAGATTCACCAAGATGAATCTGATGTCATCCACCAAGGTGGTCTTACAATTTCCTCAGCAAGACAAAACTCTAAAGGGGCTTTTTGCTGAACTCACTTTTCATAGAGCATGATTAGAAAATTTCTAAATGTCAATTCTTTCCATGCCCATTTGAGATGCAAATCCTCTTAAAAGCTTCTCAAGTTTTAGAACACATGAATGTATTTTCTTAAAAACCCAGGGTCCACTTCTTTGAAATATAATCTTAAAGGAAGACACCATCCCTGGTTCCCCATCTCTTTGGTAGACTAATAACTTAATTTGGGGCGGTGCCTTGCTCAAAAGGTATAAAACTACTTTTTGTCATGAATATACAACATGGGAATGTTTTCCTTTCCTTTGGGTAAGGCCCCACTAACAAACACAAGTATCTTACATTTCTCCTCACTCCAGCTCTTAAAAATTGTTTCACAGATGTGAGCTCAATCTTCTCTTTTGTGTGGAAGAAATCGTCCTTTCTTGCTTAACTTTGGTGCAATTTTTTTCTTAAACAATATTTATATTTCTATTATACTGCCTAATTTTTCCTCAAATTTTAACTCTATAGATCTAGATCTGATGATTTGTAGGTTTTTAGAAGTTCTACAAGAAATTCTGATGTGTAGCTAGGCTGGTCAACCATTGATTAATGTATTGGACTAAATTTAAATATGTTGGATCCAGGTGTATTTGCATTTCATGAATTATAAATATTAGATGACTATAAATATGCCCTAATTTGTGTGAAATTCCAGCCACATGAAGTTTATCAGAGACTGTTCCGTAGAAGCAAAGAGAGTCATAATGGCTCTGATGTCACTCATTACAAGGAACAAAACTGAAAATTTCCTCTGACTTAACTAATTTTAGTTGACCACAAACTAGATATTAACTAGATAGGAAAATGATATATATCACACTTCCAAGATTTTTCTGAGGAAACATGTAGTAAAAAGACAAGGAAACGCAGTAAAAAGCATGGGGCCCAGTGGCTGCCTTGTCACCTGACCATAAAAACTTTAACTGGGCAATGACTAAAATATTGTTCAAAGCTGTCAGCTGTAAGGTGCTATAGTAGAACAGGTGATGCTGGTGGCAAATAACCAAGAGGCTAAGTAAAAACCAATCTGAAGAAAGTGTATAATACTTTTTTACTGTACAATGTGTAGAAATAAATCCAAAAATAAGTATTAGCACACCAAGTCTTCCATTTTAATTAATCAATAGTTTCTAATAACAGAAGTAAAGCCATTGAGTGGCATTTAATCAGTGAAGAGTTCTCCAGTATATTAAATATCTTTGGAGTTCTGTAAAAATCAGTTATAAGCCAGGATGCTAGCTGCTAAGTATAAATGAATATTGAAAAATTTAAATTATGTTTCAGGTGATCCTGTGATGTGTGTGTTCCCGCAGAGCAATCATCAGAGCATTGTAAACACACTGAACTGGTTACGATGAATAAATCACTATCAATGGCTTAGCAGACAGATGGAACAAAGTCAGAACATGGTCTCTTACACTGTAGAGAACCATTAGATGCTAACAGATTTGTTCCTGGCATTATGAAAAATTAAAAGGGATCACTATAAGCACAAAAGCATTAACATCCTGGCATAGGGGTTTTGATGTAATTTGGTACATTGCCAAACAGATTAACACATTGGTTGCCACATTTTGTAAATTAGTATGCTAGAAATAATTCCTTTTGCTTTAAGAAGTTTTTGATACACACACACAAAATGAACTTCCTGATTTAGGTCTATCTCTTGTTTTTAAAAACATGCATAAGTCAAATCAGGAAATTTCTGGAGATCATACAAGTGTTCATGAGTCTTTCAAAATTGAGTTCCATTTTGCCAACAATTTAAGAAATATACATTAAATAATTAAAACAACTTATAGACTCAATATAATAGAATCTTTATTAAAAGGAGTTACTGCAAAAAACTCTTTAGATAGATTATCTTTTGAGCTTAATTATGTTTATTTTCACTAACCATTCTTATTTAGAGTCAAAACTGTAAAATGCCTAAGATGAAATTAAAGTCTTATTACAATGACATCTCTGTGGTGGTAAAATGATGATGATGATAAGTTTGATAAATTATTAAAGCGATTTGGCACTAGCAATTTAAAAGAAATGACTTTGTTTGCAGGCCAAATGTGAAACTGTTACTTGGCACAGAAGCTAATGACCCAAACTGACTGGCTTGAGTCTGATTCAATATCATCTTGTCAGCATTCTCCTCTCCTGCCAATACAAGAAAACAAAGCAATTCCCAAAAGAAGGGAGAGAAATAAACAAGTTGTCTTCTGGTCAGGTCTCCTGGTCAAACTAAAACAGACATCTGATACAAAGTTGGGGAGTACAAAAATGATTTTTTAATAGCTCATACTGGTGACACAAATGACAGAGTTCAGAAGCAAAATAAGTTTTCTATGTGTATAGTTTGAGAAGTAATTGATTTCTCCAGATGAACTAGGATATTAAATCCTTCTACTTCACGATAAAACAGGAAATATTAACAGATATGTAAAATTACCGGGTAAAAATCTAATGGAAGAAGAATATTATTTGACTAATAAATAGTCAGCAAGTAGTTGTAGTTTTCCAACTCTGATCTTTAATAGATATATATATATATATTTTAACTTTCAAGATTTGCTTCTATTATGGTTAGGACACGAGATGTCATGTGGCAATGTAACACTGTTCAGAAGTAACGTGATTAGAGTAAGAGAGCTGTTTGTTACCTAACCAAGGTATTAATTCATTTGATGTATTAACAATTTGAATGGATTACTGGTTAGACGGCAAGGGGGCATGACTAGAGGAAATAGGTCACTGGGGTCATTCCTTTGGAGATTATATATTGTCCTTGACTTCTTGCTCCCTTTGCTTCCCAGTTGCCATGAGCTGAGCAGCTTTCTTCCACCATACCCTTCTGCCATGACATTCTGCCCCCGTCTCTGACCCAGTGCAATAGAGATGGCTGACCATGGACTGAACCTCTGAAACTGTAAGCCCAAAATGAACTTGTCCTCCTCTAAGTAGTTCTTGTTAAATATTTTGGTCACAGCAACAGAACCTAACTAGTGTAATTTCATATTTATAAGACTATTACCTAGTACTTTTTAAATTAGGGAACACCCTTGCAATTGACATGGACAAATATAATTCCAAACAAAATATCTATATGACATAGATATGCTTAAAATAAAAGATATATTTTAAAATGTTCTGGTATCTGGGAAATTTTTTGTCTTGTTTTTTTTT
The DNA here is from genome assembly GCF_001458135.2 of Marmota marmota marmota. Lineage (NCBI taxonomy): Eukaryota > Metazoa > Chordata > Mammalia > Rodentia > Sciuridae > Marmota > Marmota marmota. Next base: position 9,179,619 of record NW_025999942.1, on the reverse strand, counting down.
TTTTGGTAGATGAAATGATGAACTCTGAATTCAAGACTAGCTCTGAATTTCCTTAACAATTATTCATTCATGTGTAAATTGTGGGAATCAGCATAAGTTTTTTTTTTCCACAGTTGTGAATACAATGTAGTTCCTATATACTCACATCAATTTCTCCTGTTATTAATCTGTTATATTGCCATAGTACCTTTTGTTAGTTTTCCATTACTATAGCAAAATAACTGAGATAATAACTTTAAAACAAGGAAAGTTTATTTTGGCCAATAGTTTTGGAGGATTCAGTACATGGTCAGTTAGCCTTATTGCATTTTGGCCTGTGATGAGGTATTTCCTTTTAAGAGCATGTCTCCAATGACCTAAAATCTCTTGACTTAGATTCCATGAAAAAGTTTCACTAGCTACCAGTAGAGTTAGTCTAAGTAACAAAATTTTAACACATGGTTCTTTCAGGAACATTCCAGATCTAAACTAAAACAGTATTTTTTGTCAAAGGGAATGATCAAATATTGATCTATTCTTTTATTTTTAATATTTTTTAGTTGTTGATGGACCTTTATTTTATTCATTTATTTATATGTGGTGCTAAGAATTGAATCCAGTGCCTCACTGTCTTCATATATATATATATATATATATATATATATATATATCTTTGATAATTTGAGGAGTATTGGCCAGCTCTTTCTGAGGAACATAACTCAATGTTTGTTTGTTTGTTATGTTTTTTCTGATGACTAGGAGATTTTTAGATTTTGATGACTTACAAAAATTCAGGATTTTTTTATAAACAGATGAAGTATATCATAAAAGACATGGAATAATATAATTGATAAACATTGTGACAAATAAACCAGATGCATAGTGCACATTCAATACATGGGCACAGTGTTAAAATCTGATATTTGCTTATAGCTTGTTGCTCGTCAAAGAGAGCTTGTTGCTCGTCAAAGAGAATATCCGTTTGCACAACCTAATTTGTTCATTTTAATATTTTGTTCAAGCATTCATTATTTGTGCTTATTTACCATGAATAAAATTAATCATTAATCAGCCTAATAGATTAGTTTTAGTTAACAATAAAAGTTTAAAATTTTTGGATATGTTTTCTATAGGATATGTCTGCTTCTGATTGTAATTTGATCAAATCTGAGCACTAGAAATTTTCAGGGGATCTATTTGTTTTCTTTTTTATACCTTTTTAATTTGTTTTAATTAGTTATACAAGACAGCAGAATGCATTTATGTACTTTGATATATCATACATAGATGGGATATAATTTCTCATTTTTCTGAGTGTACATATTGTAGAATAATATTGGTCATGCAGTCATATATCTATATAAAGTAATAATGTCTGCTTCATTCTACTATATTTTCTATTCCTACTTGCCCTCCCTTCCCCTCCCTTCCCTCTACCTAATCTAAGGTAACTCTATTCTTCTCTAGTGCTCCCCACCTTATTGTGAATTAGCATTTGTATATTAGAGAAAACATTTGGCCTTTGGTTTATGGGGACTGGCTTATTTGCTTAGCATGATATTCTTTGACTCCACCCATTTATTGGCAAATGCCATAATTTCATTCTTCTTTAAATATTCCATTGAATATATACCACACTTTCTTTATCAATTCATCTATTGAAGAACACCTAGGTTGACTCCATAGTTTAGTTATTGTGAATTGAGCTGCAATAAACATTGATGTGGCTGCATTACTGTAGTATGCTGATTTTAAGTTCTTTGGGTATAAACTGATGAATGGAATAGCTAGATCAAATAGAGGTTCCATTCTAAGTTTCCTGAGGAATCTCCCTCCTGCTTTCCACAGTGGTTGTATAAATTGGCAGTCCCACCAGCAATGTATTGTGGTACCTTTTTGCCCACATCCTCACCAACATTTATTGTTGCCTGTATTTTTGATGATTGCCATTCTGACAGGAGTGAGATGAAATCTTAGTGTAGTTTTGATTTACATTTCTCTAATTGCAAGGGATGTTGAACACTTTTTCATAAATTTGTTGACCGATTGTATTTCTTCTTCTATGAAGTGTCTGCTAAGTTCCTTAGCCCATTTATTGATTGGGTTATTGTTATTTTGTTAATTTTTTTGAGTTCTTTATATATCCTAGAGATTAATGCATTATTGGAAGTGCATTTGGTAAAGATCTTCTCCCAATCTGTAGGCTTTCTCCTCACATTATTGATTGTTTCCTTTGCTGAGAAGAAGCTTTTTAATTTGAATCCATCCCATTTATTTATTCTTGATTTTACTTCTTGAGCTTTAGGAGTCTTGTTAAGGAAATTGGATCCTAGGCCAACATATTAAAGATTTGGGATTACTTTTTCTTCTATTACGTGTAGAGTGTTCTAGTGCCTAAGTCTTTGATTTAATTTGAGTTGATTTTTATATAGCATGAGAGATAGAGATTTAATTTCATTTTGCTACATATGGATTTCCAGTTTTGCCCATATTATGTGTTGTATGGCTATCTTTTCTGCAGTGAATATTTTTGGCACTTTTGTCTAGTATGACATAACTGTACTTATGTGTGTTTTTTTCTGTGTCCTCTCTTCTGTACCATTGTTCTACAAGTCTATTTTGGTGCCATACTATTTTTTTTTTACTGTAGTTCTGTAGTATAGTTTAATGTCTGGTATTGTGATGCCTCCTGCTTCACTTTATTTATTTATTTTTTTGCTATGGATTGCTTTTGTTATTCTGGGTCTCTTATTTTTCTGAATAAATTTTATGATTTTTAAAATTTCTAAAATAATGTCTTTGGAATTTTAATAGGAATTATGTTGAATCTGTATAAAGTTTTTGGTAGTACGGCCATTTTGACAATATTAATTCTGTCTATCCAGAAGCATGGGAGGTCTTTCCATCTTCTGAGGTTTTTCTTCAATTTCTTTAGTATGTTGTAGTTTTCATTGTAGAGGTCTTTCACCTCTTTTGTTAGATTGTTTCTCAGGGTTTTTTTGTTTTTGTTTTTGTTTTTGTTTTTTTGAGGCTATTGTGAATGAGGTAGTTTTCCTAATTTCTAATTCAGTGGATTCATCCCTGATGTATAGGACCACATTTGATTTATGGGTGTTAATTTTATATCCTGCTACTTTGCTAAATTCATTTTTTAGTTCTATAAGTTTTCTGGTGGAATTTTTGGGTCTTCTAGATATAGAATCATGTCATCAGCAAATAGTGATATTTTGAGTTCTTCTTTACCTATGTGTATCCCTTTAATTTATTTCATCTGCTCTGGGTAGAGTTTCAAGGATGATTGTTGAGTAGAAGTGGTGAAAGAGGACATTCTTGTCTTGTTCCCATTTTTAGAGGGAATGCTTTCAATTTTGTTTTTCATTTAGAATGATGCTGGCCTTGGGTTTAGCATATAGCTTTTAAAATGTTGAGGTATGTTCCTACTATCCCTAATTTTTCTAGTGTTTTGAACATGAAGGTATGCTGTATTTTGTCAAATGGCTTTTCTGCATCTATTGAGAAGATCATATGATTCTTGTTTTTAAATCTATTAATATGATGAATTACATTTTTGATTTATGTATGTTGAACCAACCCTGAATCTCTGGGATGAACCCCACATGATGGTGGTGCACTATCTTTTTAATATATTTTTGTATGTAATTTGACAGAATTTTATTGAGAGTTTTTGCATCTATGTTCATCAGGATATTGGTCTGAAGTTTTCTTATTGTGTTTTTGTCTGATATTGGTATCAGGGTGATATTAGTCTCATAGAATGAATTTAGAAAGGTTCCCTCCTTTTCTACTTCATAGAATGCTTTGAGGAGTATTGGTGTTAATTATTCTTTGAAAATCTTGTAGAACTCAGCTGAGTATCCATCTGGTAGGGAGTTTTTCTTGGTTAACAGGCTTTTAAAGGGGTTTTCTCTTTCATTATTTGAAATTGATTTGTTTAAATCATGTATGACCTCCTCATTAACTTTGGGTAGGTTTTATAACTCTAGAAATTTGTTTATGTCTTAGATATTTTCTATTTTCTTAGAATATAAATTTTCAAAATAGTTACTAATTATCTTCTGTATTTCATACATGTCCATTGTGATATTTCCTTCTTCATCTTGTATTTTAGTAATTTGAGTTTTCTCTGTTTTTCTTGTTGTTATTATGGCCAGGGGTTTATCTATTTTATTATTTTTTTTCAATGAACCAACTTTTTGTTTTTTCAATTTTTTTTCAATTGTTTATTTTGTTTCTATTTCATTGATTTCAGCTCTGATTTTAATTATTTCCTGTCTTCTACTGATTTTGGTGTTGATTTGTTCTTCCTTTTCTAGGGCTTTGAGATGTAGTGTTAGGTCATTTATTTGTTGACTTTTTCTTCTTTTAGTGAATGTGCTTAATGCAATCAACTTTCCTCTTAGTACTGCCTTCATAGTGTCCCAGAGATTTTGATATGTTGTTTCGTGTTCTCATTTACCTCTTAGAATTTTTTATTTCATCCTTGAATTCTTATACTATCCATTTATCATTCAATAGTGTTATTTAGTCTCCATTTGTTACAGAAACTTGTAATTTTTATTTTATCATTATGATTTCTAATTTTATTCCATTGTGGTCTGATAGAATGCAGGGTTTTATCTGTTTTTTTTGTTGTTGTTGTTGTTGTTGTTTTTGTGTGTGTGTTTACTAAGATTTGTTTGTGGCATAAGATATGGTCTGTTTTAGAGAAGGAACCATGTATTTCTGAGAAGGAAGCATATTCACTTGTTGATGGATGAAATATTCCATATATGTCTGTTATGTCTAAATTATTGATTGTATTATTTAGTTCTATAGATTCCTTATTTAGTTTTTGTTTGGAAGATCTGTCTAGTAGTGAGATAGATATGTTAAAGTCACCCAAAATTATTGTGTTGTTGTCTATTTGACTCTTGAAATTAAAAAGGGTTTGTTTGATGTACATACATGCTTCATTGTTTGGGGCATAAATATTTATAATTCTTATGTCTTGCTTATATATTCTTTCCTTAAGGTGTAGGAAATGTCCTTTTTTGTCTCTTCTGATTAACTTTGGTTTGAAGTCTACTTTATCTGAAATGAGATGGAAACCGTGATTATTTACACCATCCATTTGAATGATAAATCTTTTTCCATCCTTTCACCTTCAGCCTCTGGATGTCTTTGCCAATGAGATGAGTCTCTTGAAGACAGCATATTGTTGGGTCTTGCTTTTTAATCCAATTTTCCAGTCTTTGTCTTTTAATCAATGAGTTTAGGCATTTAACATTCAAGGTTATGATTGAGATAAGATTTGTATTCCCTAACTTATTTCTGGTTTTTAATATGACTTAGTTTCTCCTTTGGTTGAATATACCTTTAGTGCAGATTCTCCCTTTGCTGGTTTTCACTTTCTTTTTTCCATTTCATCCTCATGGAATATTTTATTGAGAATGTTCTGTAGTGTAGGCTTTCTAGTTGTGAATTCTTCGAATTTTTGTTTAACATGGAAGATTTTAATTTCATCTTCAAATCTGAGACTTAATTTTGCTGGATACAAAATTTTGGTTGCCAACCACTTTCTTTTAGAGCTTGAAATATATTATTTTAGGACTTCCTATCTTTGAGGGTATGGGTTGAGAAATCAGTTGACATCTGAACTGGTTTCCCCCTATATGTTATTTGAAGTTTTTCTCTCACAGTCTTTAAGATTTTATCTTTATTCTCTCTGTGTTAGTCATTCTCATTATAGTGTGTCTTGGTGTGGGTTTGCTATAATTTTGTACTCTTGGGGTTCTTTAAGCCTATTATATTTGATTTTCTATTCCATTATTTAAGTTTGGAAAATTTTCTGCTATTTTATCATTGAAAAGATTGTGCATTCCTTTGGTTTGTATCTCTCTACTTCATCTATTCTAATAACTCTTAAATTTGGTCTGGATGTTCTGTTCATGACTTCCCACCATCTTCTCTGCATCTTTCAAGATTACATATTTTGTCTTCATTGTCTGAAGTTGTCTTCCAAGTGGTCTAGTCTGTTGGTGATGCTTTCTATTAAATTTATCACGTGGTTTACTGTTCCTGCTTTTTTTTTTCTTTTTACAATATCTAACTCTTTATTGAAATGATCTTTCACTTCCTGTATTTTTTCTTTGATTTCACTTTTTATACTAACCTTTACTTCACAGATCAATTAAACTATGTACATACAGAACTCCTTCTTGGACATTTCTTCTACTGAGTTATCAGTGACTTCTGTTGTTGAAGCATGTTGGTTTGTTTGGGGCACTTTATTTCCTTGTTTTCTCATGTTGTTTTTGTGCTTTCCCATCTAGAAGTATGGATGTAAGGTGGCACAGTTCTGCCCTGTAGACCTATAGTGTCCCTGAAGTTTTCCAGTGCCTTCCCTTGAATGGTGAGATCAATATCAACAGTACCCAGTGTACATAATATATAGCCTTAAACCTAATAGCTCCCACTAAGCCATCTACTGCTTTCTTGAATTAAACCAATATGATGAGTTGAATAACTATCTATAGTATTACAGAAAATTTGTTAAAACAGTGTACAATTTCACATGGTGGACAAGAGAACAGAGGTAGCATAGTATACAACGTTTGTGAGGGAAGAAGAGAGAAGATAGAAGCAAATATTCACAGGAAGAATGGAACAGGAGCCAACAAAGACTGACTATCTGTTGGAGAAAAGTTGGAAAAAAATCCAAGAATACAGACAAGAGAGGGGAGTAATACAAAAAAAGAGAAAAAATTGAAAAAATGAGAATACAACAAAAATGCAAAACACCATTCATATATCATTGTCCTCGACACACTGATGCATAAAAAACACCCTGTAAAAATATGGTAGAGATAATATCAAATAAAAAAATAAAATAAAATAAATTTTGCTGGAAAGGTGAATTGTCTCCGTCAGTGTTCAAAAGTTTCTCAGCGCTGTTTCTGAAATCTATCAGGATCACAGATCCAGATTAGCTCTGGAAGACCCAGTTACTATCCCACCAATGTGGGCTCAGATACCTCAGGATCCACCACACTGTAGTCCCAAGAGGGGGGGCTCCTATTTGCAGAGAGACCACTAGGGATACACACATGCAAATCAGTAACCCCAAGATACAGCAGCAATACAAGGGCCACCAGCACTCCCAGCAGGAGGACCCCAGGTGCTCCATACCTGCAGGTTCCCCCACACTGGACCTGCAGGTCCTGGCCAGAGTACCCAGATAGAGGCTTTTGTGGTAAACTTGCTGCCACCCAAGCCCCAGGCCCTGGCTGGTGTCCCCAAGATGGGTGCAGCCACGTTCAGTCAAACCTGGAGTCTCCCCCACAGCAGTCCTCTAGGTGGTGGTAGAAGCAGTAGTAGCAGTGGTTGTTGGCAGCAGTCAGCGGGTCAGCAGCAGCAGCAGCTGCAACCTGCAGCTGTAGGGGCAGCATCACCAGGCAATCCCTGGGGGTCAGCAGTGGTGTCAGTGTCAGTTTCATTCCGGGAAGCAGTGTCTTCTGTGGCAGCAGTGAGTGGTTGCAGCTGCAAAGGCACCCAGAGAGAAGACCTCCAGATGATCTCGGGGTGGTAGAAGTGGCTTCAAAGGCAGCAGCCATTGTGGTAGCAGTACATATGGCAGCTGATTGGACAAGAGACCTCTGCTCCTCAGCAGCAGCAAGCTGGGAGGTAGCATTGGAAGTAGTGTCAGAGGTAGCTAGGCAGTGTCCACAGAAAAGACCTTCAGGAAGGGCAGTGGCATCTGGGACAGCAGCATCTGCAGCAGCAGCCAGTGGCATCTCCAGTGGATCTATTTTTAAAGCTGTCTAGCTAATCATGAGTTTTACAGTGAACACAGGAAAAGTCATCCCTTACATACCATCTTCAAACTGCTGATGTGGGACAGCCATATTGCTAATTACAGCTTAAACTCTAGCTTTGCAAAGTAGCAAGGGAGCATAGAAAATGTGTCTGCGAAGTTCCTAATCATTGAAAATACTCCATTAATGAAAAGCCTGGCCAGACTCTGAGGACACAGATTCAAGGTATTGCTAAGACCAGTTGAGTTTCCTCAAAAGTGAGGGAATAATCACAGCTTCTGATGAAATCTTTCCTCTTACTTATTCTCTCAAGTGTCTTTATTTTTCTCCACTCTTTCGATTCAGCTTGTCAAAGTTTTGCCTTTGGTAGTTTGTATATAACATTTATTTTTCAGAAACAGAAAGCAGATTCTTTTGGTTGTCCAGGTTTCCACATAGGGGTGAAGAATCACTACCAAGGTAGTCCTTTGAAAGCAATAATAGCTCAAATCTCCCTTTATGTGTGGGTCTGCATAGAGAGAAATTAAAAAAGAAAAAAAAAAAAGGAAAGCAATTAGTTAAAAAAAAAGATTTAATCAGGGTTTACCCCCTTATCAAGGAATCTGGGAAATAATTCGCATGAAGTTCTACAAAACTTACATGATAATGATTGAAATCTAATTTACAATAGGTTCCAATAGAAGTTGGATTCTAACAGTATATTTTTCTATTTTTTTTCTTTTTTTCTTTTTATTATTAGTTATTCAAAACATTACATATCTCTTGACATATCATATTTCATACATTTGATTCAAGTGGGTTATGAACTCCCATTTTTACCCTGTATACAGATTGCAGAATCACATCGGTTACATACCCACATTTTAAATACTGCCATACTAGTGTCTGTTGTATTCTGTTGCCTTTCCTATCCTCTACTATCCCCCCTCCCCTCCCATCGCCTCCCATCTTCTCTCTCTACCCCATCTACTGTAATTCATTTCTCTCCCAGATTCTTCATTGTGTTCAGTGGATTTTTTTTTTTACTCTGAGTGTAATATCTCTCATGTTTCAGAATAGGGAATAAATAAGAGCAGTAAGCATACTATCTTTTTAGTGACAGCTTCATTTAGGAAAATCTGGGCATTAACTTTCTTAAACATGGGCTATTCTGAAATTCATACTCTGTAACTACAGTTTTTTGTTTGAAAGTTTTTGAATTTTCATGACAAATATTTAAGTCTTGTTTATATTGTTTGATTGAACTAACTATAAATTCCAATATCATGTTGAATCAGTATGGTAAGGAGGACATTATTAACCTGTTTCCAATCTTATTGAGAACATTTTTCATATTTGCCATTAATTATGGTGTTAACTGTAGATTCCTTCTATTTCAAATTTGCTTAGTTTTTTACTGTGAATAAATGAAATGATGAGTTTGACTAAATTATTTTTAGTATCTTTTGAGATGATTGTTATTTTTCTTTAGTCTGTTAATAAAATGAATTTGATTTTTAAATTTTAAACCATTTTTGTTTGGGGGTTAACTTATTCTATGTTATAGTTTCTTAGGATGAAAGTTCATATTATTCTTTTGAGAATTTTATCTTTTCTAATTTAGCATCCACAATATAAATTTACCTTTAGGCCATGATTACCTGCATCCCATTATTATTTATAGTATGTATTTTTATTTTTATTTATGTCATATATTCAAAATTATTCCTTGACACTTTGACTCATGGGTCATGTTGAAAAGTGTGATATTTTTTAATTCTGACTTTACAGATAGCTATTAGAGATTCTAGGTTAAATTCATGGTATATTTACACTTTTTTAAATTTAAAATATGTGTTGATATGGTTGGATTAAGTTGACCTTACTTGTTTTTATTTGTCCCATAAGTTACTCATATATTTTATCTGTTTGTTTTGTGAATTATGTTATATATTTGATAATGTTTAGGTCTTCTTTTTATGTCATAATTTTCTCATGTAATCAATTGGGGAGAGGAGAGTGTTGAAGTTTCTGTCTAAAAGAGTGGATTTGTCTTGATCCATTTTTCATCTCTAACAGTTTTCAATGCATGTATTTAAAGATGTGTTATTAGGTAAATAGGTATTTAGAATTGCTATATGAGGAGTCTATATGGTTATGAAATACTTCTTTTTATCCTTGCAAGTCTTCATTGTTTTAAATTCTACTTTTCAGATTCTAATTTAGTTAGCTCTTCCATAGGTGGTCCAAATAAACCTACCAACATAATTATAGAGAAGAAAAAGTTTATTTGATGGTTCATACTTTTAGAAGTCTCAGTCCCTAGATATATGGCTCCATTTCTTGGGGCTCAAGGTGAGGCAGGACATTATGGCTGAATAGTGTGGCATAGGAAAATGGCTCACATGATGATCATGAAGCAGAGAGAAAGATTCCACTCTCTGGGTATAAATATATAAATGTATATACCCCAAAGCGATGCCCCCAATATTCAACCTCCTCTAGCCATATCCTACCTGCCTTCAGCTACCACTCAATTAACCCCATCAGATAATTAATTCACTGATTGAGTTAAGGCTCTCATAACCCAATGTTTCCCTCTCTAAACCCTCCTGCATTGTCTCACAGTTAAGTCTTTGGGGGATACCCCACATACAAACAATAAAATTCCTCCTGGCCCCCAAAATCTCACAACCATCTCACAATGCAAAATACATGTTTAGTCCATTCCCCAAAGTCCCCATAATATCAATAGTTCTGAGACTGTTCAAAGTTCAATTCCAAAGTCTTCTCTGAGGTTCAAGGCAATATCACATTTTGAGCTCCTGCAAAATTAAAAGCAATTTAGAAGTATCCAGTATATAACAGTACAGAGTAAACATTTCCATTCAGGAAAAAAAGAATAAGAGTATAGAAAGAGAGGATGAGACCAAAGCAAGACTGAAATCTAGCTGGGAAAACAAGTTCTCTAGCTCCACATTTGGCATCTGGGGCACATGACACCATGAAATTCTGTCCAAAGGCTTGAATAGATCTGCCCCTGTGGCCTTGTTGCTTGCAGCCAAAATGGCCTTTTTGTTGGTGTATCTCTATTCAATTTCTGCAGCTTTCCTAGGACAGCATCCCTTGCTCCTGGTATTTTTTAGTCTCAGGGGACTATTCAGCAACTTCTGCTTCTTCCTCACATCTCCGTGCTTTGCCTTCTCAGGGGCTACATGCAGAGACTCAGAGCCTTCTGCACTTTGCCTGGCCTCCCAAACCTTCCTTTGAAATGCTGATGGAAGCCTCCATGAACCCCTAACTTTATAATCCTGCATTTCTGCAGCACCATGTTGTTGATACCAAGGTCTGCTACCATCTTGAGCAGTAGACAAGCCTCCACGGATGCTGACTACATCAGCCTCTGAATGTCTAGGTGACTGAAAATGTTGAAAAAAATTCCCTAGGTTCCCCTTTTTAAGAAGAATTCTCCACTTGTCTCTTTTCAAGAGAACTTTCATTTTTTCTCCCTTGAGGCTGAGATGGATGTGGTCTTGCCAGCTACTGAGATGCCCCCAAGCCATCTTTCTTATTGTCTCTAGGCAAAGTCTTCAACATTTCGTTAGTGGTAGTGATGTCTTTAACAACTGCAACTTCCTTAGTGCCAGTTTTACTCCTACCTTTCATGTCCCAGTTTTTTGAATCTTTCTATTCAGCTTTCTTTTCCTGAATATCAAAGTAAACTTGACTAAACTCATCCAGCAATATCTGAATGCTATGCTATCTGTATATTTCTTCTATCAGACTAAGAAGTCCACTACTTTTAAAATCAGCATACAGTAAGTATCAGGAGACTTGAGGAGATGGGAGGAGGAAGCAGCCAAAATGCAGACAACTTCTCAGCCAGAACATAACACAAATGGTCTGCGGTCCAGTTATCAGTAGTGTCCTCCTTTTTCTCTAAACCCTCTTGAGCCCTGTCTTCACTGACTATGGTCCTATTGGCATTCTGGTCCTTTGAGATCCCACCAGAATTTGCCATTAAGCTCCACTTACAACATTGCATTTCCAGCTTGCAATGTTAAACATCTCAAAAACCCTCTAACCATTCCAAAATGCTCCAGAAACTTATGAACCGCATGGTCAGGTAGGTCATAGAAACAACCTCACTCTCAGTACCAATTTCTGTTTTAGTCATCTTTTTTGCTGCTGTGACTAAAAGCCATGACAAGAACAATTTTGGAAAAGGAAAAGTTGATTTAGGGGGCTCAAGATTTCAGAGGTATCAGTCTAGACAGCAGGCTCCATTTTTCAGGGCTCAAGGTGAGGCAGGACATCAAAGTGAGAGAGTGTGGCAGAGAAAACAGCTCACATGATGATCAGAAAGAAGAGAGAGAGAGAGATCTCTACTTGACACATACAAATATATACCCCAAACCACATGCCCAATGCCCACCTCCTTCAGCCACACCTCACCTACATTTAATTCCCGCTCAATTAATCCCATCAGGTAATCAATCCACTGATTGAATTAAAGCTCTCATAATACAGTCATTCTCCCTCTGAATCCTCCTCCATTTTCTCACATGGGAGCTTTTTGGAGATGCCTCACATCCAAACCATAACAAATACTCATGTAGATAATCAGGCTTCCTTTTGGTTAATGTTGTTGTTATATGTCTTTCTCCATCCTTATGTATTTTACCCATGGTTACATTTAAATCAAACTTCTTTTAGACAACATATTTTTCAGTCTTGTTTTTCCCCCTTTCTTATAAGATCTGACAAACTTGTCTTTAATTTGTATGTTTACTATTCTAAGTTAAAGTGCATCTAGATATGATTGAAAATGAGTTCAACTGCTCAGTTTTTATTTGTCCCATCTGTTCTCTCTATATATTTTATCCTACTTTAATGCCTTTCATTGGGTAAATGAGCATTTTTTTGATCCAGGTTGTTTTAATAATGACTTTGATTAAAATATACATAACTATGCCATTGATAGAATATCTACAAACAATATTTAAAAAGAAAAATCTATATTTAAGTTTTAACTTGCTTAAAAAGCATTATGTGTTCCTAATATCTAATTACCTATTTATTTAGAGAAGCTTTTAAATCTGCCATCATACACATGTACTATGCAACTAATAACACTTCACATTTCTTTTTTATTTCAGTTGCTTGGATCACAGCCTATATTTTCTCATATGACATTAGTTAACTAAAGCTCATTAACTTAGAGCTACTTCCATATACAGTTAAGAAGTTACATTTTACAATTTTTGGTGGTCACCTCACTTGCAAAAGATTTATACAGCTTTTCCCTTCTGTTTCTTCACAATCACTTCAGAGGTTTCTAAAGCCTCACTGTTTTTACAACAAAGGAAAGTAATATCTGGGATTCTAGCGAAAAGAATAAGACAGAACCAGGCAGAGAATTGGTCCTAAGTCCATCAGAGACTGCCTGAAAAGACTAACTTAATTTTGCTTTTGACAGCCCACACTCAAAGTAAAGGGTGAACTGGGAAAGACCTGGATGTGGGAGATTTAAGTTAATATTAAATGAAGTGTCTTTTAGTAACATGGCCATGAAAATACAATGTAATAATTTTCAGTAAATAATAAAAATGAAACATGAAGTATAGAACAGAAAATAGCAGCTTAATTTTAACACATGAACATTAGTAATTTTAAATATGCAAAATAATGCATGCTGATAAAATTATAAAGAACATAATGTAGCAAAAAGACCCTGAATTTAGTTTATTGTTATGAGAATATTTATACATTTTTTACCTTAGAAATGAAATGACTTTTTGCTTGTTTTTTTTTTTTTTCACTTGTAGCAATCTATTTCCTATGACTTTTACAAGAAAAGTATTTTATGATTGGTTGGATCAATTGCCAGTTTTTAAGATTATGTGTACTTAAACTAGCAATTTTATGAGTATATATTTTCTAGTTCCTGAACACTGAGGGCAAATATTTCCTTCTTTTAGGATTATATTTTTAAATGCTTTGCTGATTTTCTTTTTGAATAGCTTACTATATCTAATTTTAGCAAAAATAAAAAGGAAGATGTGATTTCAGGAATGATAAGGGGGAATCATTACCCAAAAGGATTTTCAGAAGAGAGGACAAGATGTATATCTGCTAGTTATTTGTCACAGTCTGGAAATTCTATAGACTCACATAAGGGACAAAGGTGATTCAGGACTCAGGCATTCTGTCACAGCCAATGTTCATTGGTCTGGAACATTTCACAGAAAAATAAAAAAATCATATAGTGCTCTTCCTAACATTGTAAGATTGCCTTTTTTATTGACTCTAAGTGTCTATGATATATATACAATTATATTTATCTTTACAGATATGAGATATATGTGACAAAGACAATATTTTTTTTGACATCTGAACTTTTTTTACCTACTTTGTTTAATAGTAGGGATATTGTCATGTTTTAGGGTATTATCATTCTTAAGACACATTAACTGAATTGGTAACAAAGCATTCTGATAAACGGAGATGCAGTTTCAAAGATAATTTATACATTCCACACGAGAGAAGTTAATGGTAAGCATATAGGTCAATAATGAAAATAAATATTTCCCTGGTGCTCCTCATGATTACTTGCCTAATTCAGGTATGCATATTTTGATGAAATTTGCTTCTACTTTTGAGAGAAAATGCTGCTAGGTTTAAAAGTTGAAATTCAGCAAACAAATGTAAATTTGTTTACAATAGTAAATTAGTATTATTATGAACCAGGGTGAGGACAGGGAGCATGCAACAAAAGTGTGATCGGAGAAGCTAAAAACCAGAGTATATAAGATGATAGATGCATTTCCAAAACTGGTGACAAGGTACAAAGTAGAGATTAAAATCTTCTTGACAGCAGAAATTGCATTTTATTTAATGATTTATCAATAATATCAAACACTGTGCCTAACACATAAATAAGAATTTAAAATTTTTGTGAAAGGACAGGAAAAAAGAAATGAAAAAAGAAAAGAAAGGAAATGAGGTGCTATAAAGTTCTAAGTAGTGTAGGAGGTGTATGTCATAAGACCCTTAAAAAATAGACTATGATTCTGGAGACTGAAGCAGCAGGATTGCAAGTTCAAGACCAGCCTGGGAAACAGGTCCTGTTTCAAAGGAAACAAGAAAGAATATAGGTACACATGAATATGTGTATGCATACACACACAAACACATACAGACACAAAGAGAGACTGGGAATATAGCTTAGTAGTAGAGCATCCCTGGCTTCCTGGCTTCAATCCCAGTTCTGGAAAAAGACAGAATACAGGAGGGGGTGAACAGGACTGCTAGTTAGATGGGAGTGGCACAACAATGCTCAATATTGAGGAGAGAGAGCATAGATGCAGCAGTTTCTTCTGGGAGACATGTTATAAAAGATGGCAGAAACTGACTCCATTGGTAAATGCTCAAAGATATGTGTATTCAAGTAACCAGGTTTTGCTTGTAGAAACAAAGCAGAATATGGCACAAAGGTGAGGTTCTGAACATAGAACAATTAACTATATCAGTTTTCCAATGGATATAGGATTCACTCAGTAAAACTTTGAGCTACAAACTGTCATAGCCCAGCAATTTAGTTTGAATCATGCTTGGCAAATAGTTAGGCCATTCTTATTTTGTCTGGCAGAGTAAATGTTAAAACATCACTGTACCCTATTGGACTCTATATTGACATTACAAGTTCAGGAAAAGTTTCACATTTTCCAAACACAAATGCTGGGAGGCCTGATACAAGTTAAGCTGATGATATTAACTCGATCATATGCCTGTGAATCTTTTCCCAAATCCCAATGTAATGTTATTATAAATTCACAGGTGCCACACCATTTGTTGTAAAGTACAGTACTTGTAAAGAAAAGCTTTGACATTTGAGTATTTTGACATTTACCATTGATATTAATGATGCTATAAAATTGCCATGCAGAATGCCATTTACCCATGAGGTAATGCTTATTAATTACAAACATTCTATAATCTATTTTAGATGTAAAAGGTTATGTGTTCCTTTTATTTTACATTCTGATTAAGTCTGAACCAGGACACAAGTAAAACCATTATAAACTCAAATGTGAACTTTAAATGGGATTTTAACCTTAGGGATTTACATGTCAGAAAGAATTTAAAGACATTGAGAAAATCAAAGATACATTTTCTGTAAATAACAGTGATGGTTTTGCAAACTGCATACATTCTTATATATACTGATGAAAAATAAAGACGAAATGGTTCAGACTATTCTCATACGTAGTTTTACTTAGACATGGTTAAATTAAAAGCAAATAGAAAAGCTTTCCTACGGTGTTGGAATTTAATGTGTCTTTTTAAAAAGTAATATTATTGACAAGATGTATTTCAATGGAGACTAACAAACATGCTTGAATTGCAAAAAATGATTTGAACCATAAGTGGACAGAGTCTTAGCAGTTTGGAAATGCTGTTTCATGACCCTTAGCAAGTATGCAAATTAGAAGAGATTATTTTTTATATTCATATTTTCATTAATGTTCTATTTTTTGACTAAGCATAAGCATACAAGATATATTCATTAATTTCATCATGTATTGTAATATTAGTTTTTATTCTGGAGTCAGACTGTACTATGTTGACATAAGTGTCTCATCCATGATGTTAAAGAAAACACAGCAGCTTCGTAGATAAACTCCAAATTTGGCATTTGGATTTTGGAAACACAGAGTGATTATGCTTGAAGTCCAAGTTTATTTTCATCTGTATGAGTCATTTATTTTAGTCTCACTCCTGTGGTTCTGGTAAAATGAAGAGTAAACATGATTTGAAATGTATTTTTGTGTTCAATCTTTCTGTTCTGGTATTAAAAACATGAAGTTGCTCTATTATTTTTGTTTGTAATAAACCTAAGGCTTAACCTAAAATATTCTGCATGTATAGAGATGAAAGACAGTGGCCTATGAAGAAATATATAAATTATTTAGAAATTTTAAAATCTTAAGAAAAAGTAAAAGAAACCTGAGTGTTCTTCATTACAATTTAAATGAGAATTGCAGGCAAGATGGTAACTGACTAAGAAGCTCCAGTGACCTCCCCAGAAGAGCAGTCATTTCAAACAGCTATTCACACACTGATCTGCCTTCACAAGAGCTAGGGAAACCAGGAAGTGAACACAGAATCTGGTTTTAGTATTTAATGAGAAAAGGCATATTGAAGAAGCCAGGGAAGAAAGCATTGTTCACCTTACCCTTTTCCCCATAACAAAACAGCTGAGCATGAGCAAGGGAGAGGAAGCTCATTGCAGTCTGTCACAGTGAAAGGTAGTAGCAGGAAGAGCTCCACAGTATGTATACTGAAGCCATACCTGTGGACTGAACTTCTGGATGCTGGGCAGCCAAGGTAATACTGGGATTCTCTCTTCCCCAGTCTTGGGCAGTATGGAAAGGAGCAAGGCTTCTCTCATTGGGTCTTAAGGCACTGAAATGGACACCTGTCTTTGCCTTAGAGCTCAGTCTTTACTGTCATGGTGATATCCAGCACCAGGGGATGTCCAAAGGTATATCCTCAGTCTAGCACGCACAGACATAGCTTTAAAAAAAATCCATTTTTTAATTTTATTTTTATATGGTGCTCAGGTTTGAACCCAGGGATTTATGCATGCAAGACAAGTGCTCTACCACTGAGCTACAACCCCAGCCCCAGACATAGCTTTTACATCTTCCCTGGAGTCAAACAGATCTATGTCCCCAGTGGGATTTATTCCAGTAATGAACTGCATCACTGCTGGCCATAATGCAAGCATAATGTATATTCCCAGACTGTACTGGTACCTGCATCAATGAAACTCAGGTGTGATATAGTGTATATCAGCTTACATAGCCAAGACACTCCACCCCCATCTTCCAAACTTGGGCAGAATATCAAGGACTAAAAGTTGGTGATAGGGAAGGAAAGTGAGGACACAAAGCTGTTTTAAAATCCAATGCTAGATTGGTAAAAATTCACAGTGGGCAGATCACAGTGTTCACTATTTCCTAGCCAGGTTAGTTTTCATGGGCAGAACCTCTGAACTTGCTCCAGTACCAGGTGGAGACTCATGGCCTCAGTGGGTTAAATTTCTGATGGTCTGTGTCACATGTTGTGGGTTGTAGAAATCTCAGGCCATTATCCCACTTCAGCAACAGGTACACATATTAGCATAGGTCTTAGTCTTGAGCTTGTACTACACTGCTCTCCATGATCTATGGGCTGTTTGTGTTATCCAGCATGGTATCATTTGTGGCCATGGGAATACTCATCTCATTTCTCCCTAATCTCCAGGCAGCACAACACAAAAATAGCAATTGTCTACTCAGGGTAAGACAAAGAATGTAGGCAACAAGTCATTGCATAGGAGCCTTCACTGTAATACCCAGAAGTGGACAGAATCACATGAAACCTGACCATATACCAATGGTTATGGTCAAGGCATCTGGGCCTATTCCAACCACAGGTGATGGCTTATTTTGGTGGACTACTCATTTTAGGTACTCTTCCAGTTCACTCTGAACAACTGCAGATTTGGGAGAAACTGGGCTTGGAGCACTCTTTCGTGGTGCAACAGCAAAACACTAAAATGAATTTAAAATGAGCCTGAATTAGGGTGCCTTTTAGTATTGAAATAGTAGAAGTATCCAAAGGCTCCAGGATAATAAGCACTCTGATTAGTATTTCTAGAAGGACAAGCACTAAGACAAATTATAAAGACTGGAATAACACTTAATCCTTCAATGAATAGATTATGTAATGTGCTAACAAGCATGAAGGACTTTCAGAGAACCATTTACCTCACCCAATGGTCAAAATAAGGTGCCAGTTACTAAGTATTTAACAAATAATAACTGCAAACTCTTGGATAGGGAACTCAAAATGGCTGTACTTAGGAAATTCAATGAACTTCAAGAAAACAGAAACAGTTCAATATTTTAACAGAGAAACTTATCAGAAAGATTGAAGTACCTTTAGAAAAAAAACTCAAACAAATTCTTGAGCTGAAAATACACTCAGCAAAATTAAAAACATGATAGAAAACAGCAATAGGAGAGCAGATCAAACAGAAGAAAGAGTTAGCTCAAAGGTAAGCTATTTGAAAATACACAGTAAGAAGGGGAAAAAAGAAGGAAGAGGAATAGAAAAAACATGGAAAATCTGGGACAGAATTAAGAGTAAACATTTGAGTTATTAGGGTTCAACAGGGACTCGAGAATTTCAGAGAGTAGAAGGCTTATTTAAATAGATAATTCTAGAAGTTTTCTCAAACCTAGAAAAAATTATAAATATTCCCAGCTATAGGAAAGTCAAAAGTCACCAGATTTCACTCGACTGAGTATGCCTCAAAACTACTACTTGTGACCCAGTTTTCCCACTCATTAGCATATATAACCAAAGGACTTAATCAGCATACTATAGTGACACAGCCACATCAATGTTTATAGCAGCTAAATTCACAATAGCCAAGCTATGGAACTCATTTGGGTGCCATTCAACGGATGAATGGATAAAGAAAATGTGATACGTATACATACATATAGATAGATAGATAGATAGATATAGATAGATATAGATATTCACAAACACATATACACACATTACTCAGGAATAAAGAAGAATGGAAATATAGTTTTGTGGGTAAGTGGATGGAACTGGAGAGTATCATGCTAAGTGAAATTAAGCCAATCCCCAAAGCCAAAGGTCAAATGTTTTCTCCGTGATATGGATGCTAACCCATAACCAGTAAGTGTAGGGAGGGTAAGTATAGAGTATATTGGATGAGACAAAGAGAAATGAAGGTGGGGGAATAGGAAGACAGTAGAGTGAATTGGACATAACTTTCCTATGCTCGTATATGAATGCATGACCAGTGTAACATCACATCTTGTTCAAACACAAGAATAGGATCAAAATCAAAATAAGGCAATTCCCCAAAACCAAAGGCCAAATGTTTTCTCTGATATGTGGATGCTAGTTCACAATAAGCAGGGTGCACTAGTGAATAGAGTTACTTTGAATTAGGTAGAGGGGAGTGAAGAGAGGGCAGGGGATACGGGGATAGAAGGAATGGTAAAGTAAAGCTGACATTACTTTATGTGCATATATGACTGCATGACTGATGTGATTCTATAACATGAGCAGTCAGAAAAATGAGAAGTTATACCTCATTTATGTATGATATATGAAAGTGCATAAATGCATTCTACTGTCATGTATAACCAATTAAAATATAAAAAAATTTACAATTATAATGGGTTGCACCCCATGTATGTATAATATGTCAAAATGCACACTACTTTTATGTATATCTAAAAATAACAAACAAAAATATAAAAAGACAAATTATCATCAAGCTCTCAAAGGCTAAAGATAAAGAGAAGATTCTCAATGAGGCGAAGGAAAAGAAAGATATTACATATAAGTGTGTCTTATTTCAAAAGACAACAGACTACTAAGTAGGATCTTTGTAGAACAAGAGGGATCAGGATGAGATTTTCATAGTACTGAAAGAAAAAAAATAGCTGTCAACCAAGAATAGTATAACCAGGAAGGATATTCTTTCCATATGAGGGAAAGATAAGACATTCCTAGATAAATAGAGGCTGAGAAAATTTGTCACAACTGAATTTTCCTCTGTAAAATGGCTAATTGTTTAAACTGAAGCAAAGAAATGTCAAGATGCTTAGAAGTAAGAAAAAAATATTGGAAGGTTTAAAACTCACTGTAAAGCATGCAAAGTCCAAATTCTCTAATATTATAAATATGGTAAATAAATCATTCATATTGTTAGTATGAAGACTAGAAAACAAAGCAATTAAACATAATAACTACTTAATAAGTTATGAAATAGGAAATATAGAAATATGTAAAATAAGACAATAAAAATTCATAATGTGAGGAGTAATAGATTTTTTTCAGTAAATTTTTTTTATATCTTTTGTTCATCTTTTCCTATCTTTATGATTAAAGTTAAGTTGATATCATTTCAAAACAACTTTATAATCAAAAGACTTTTGTAAGAAAAACAATGGAACTATAATAAAATTAGAAACCAAGGAAGTCCAAGTATTTGAATGGAAATGATTTATATTCATTGCCTTTAAAAAGACAAAGGTGTTTTATAAAACTAAATAGCTTCTACACAACAAAGTTAACAACACCGTGAAAAGAAAACCTAAAGATTTTGAGGAAATATTTGCAAACTGTACTTCCAGAATATACAAGCACTCCAAAAATTAAATAGAAAAAAAAATTCATTTAAAAATGGATGAATCAAATGTATGAAAGATGATATGTCATGAGCTTTGTAATGTTTTGAACACCCAATAAAAAAAATGGACAATAGACCTAAACAGATGTTTTTTAAAAGAAGACATGTTCATAGCCAGCAGGCATACACATACACACACACACTCACACTCAGCATCACTGTCACCAGGAATTGCAAATCAAAATCACAATGAGATATCATTCACCCCAGCAGAAATGTTTACTATGGGAAAAAAGGTGCTGGCAAATCTGAAAAAAAGTGTACACTTGCACATTAGTAGTGGAAATGTAAATTAGTATAATTATTATGGTAAACCTTATGGAGTGTTCTTTAAAAGGTAAGAATAGAACAACCATATGATCTGGAGTTAAGGATGTAGCTCGGCTAGAGCGTTTGCTTAGCATGTGTCCAGCCCTGTGTTCGTTCCTCTGCACTGCAATAAAAACTACAAAAGACTGGCAGTTACTGTACTGGGTATATAGCCAAAGGAAATTGAGTCAATATGTCAAAGATGAGTCAATATGATATGTTGATGTCAAAGAGACATCAACACTTACATATTTATTACAGGACTATTCACAAAAAAATGAAAATGACTTCAAATGATAAATGGATAAAAATTATATATATCAAGGGGGGTTACTGGGAAGGATGATCAATGGACATTAAGTTATAGTCAAATAGGAATAAGACATTCTGGTATGCTACTGTTGTATAATAGGATGACTGCAGATAACAATAATGAACTTTATCTTTCAAAAAAAGTAGAAGAGAGTTATAAATGTTTCACCATAAGTAAATGATAAATATTAAAGGAGATACACATATTTAACCAGATTAAAACATTTACAATGCATACACATCAAAACATAACCTGGTACCCAATAAATAGGTAGAGTTTTATGTTTGTATGCAAGTTTTAAAAGTAATGTAACTTAAAATACAAGACAAATTTTAATTACAATGATTTTTATAGATGAAAACTTTTTTAAAAAGATGATAATTCTATTTGGTTGAATTTTCCAGGCTACAGATAACATTTGTATGAATAAAGTTCAAATAGAAACTATATCTTTTTAGTCATTTTTAGTGGTATATTGTATTATACAAAATAATGGAATTCATTGTGATATTTCCACACATGCATAGCTCAAAATTTGGTCCACATCCTTCTCCTGTGTTCTATCATTTTCTCTCCCTTTCTCTCTTCCCTGATCTGCTTGCTCTACTCTGCTGGTCTCTCTTCTATTTTCATGAGGTCCCTTTATTGTCCATTGCTAGCTTTCATGTATGAGAGAAAACATAACAACCTTAACTTTCTGAATCTGCCTAATCTCAATGTTCTCAAGTTCTATCCATTTTTCTGAATTCTACATAATTTTTTTCTTCTTTATGGTGGAATAAACTTGATTGTGTATACTACCACATTTTCTTTATCCTTTCATCTGTTGACAGACATTGAAGCTATTCAATAACTTGGCTATTGTTAATGGTGCTATTATAAACATGGGCATGCATATGTCATCATAGCATGCTAATTTTTATTCTTTTGTATAAATATAGAACAGTAGTATAGTTGGGTAATATGGAGATCCATTTCTGGTCTTTTGAAAAGCCTTCATACTGACCCTTATAGTATTTACACTAATTTTACAATCCCATCACTGGTATGTTTATTCTTATTGTATATTCTGGATGATTGCTATTCTAACTGGGTGAAATGAAATATCAGTGTAATTCTGATTTGCCTTTCGCTCATTGCTAAAGATATTTTAGCTCTCTTTAGGTATGTTTTAGCCGCTTGAATTTCTTCTTTTGTGAACTGTCTACTTAGTTCATTTGCCCATTTATTAACTGCCATATGTGTGTGTGTATGTGTGTGTGTGTGTAGTGTCTTTAAATTGTGTGTGTGTAGTGTCTTTAAATTCTTTATGTATTCTGGACATTAATCCTCTGTCAAAAGGGTAGCTGGCAAAGGTTTTCTCCCATTCTGTAGGCTCCTCTTTACACCCTTAATTGTTCCCTTACTGTGTAGAAGCTTTTTAATTTGATGCCATCTCATTTATTCTTTTCTTTATTTTCTGAGCCTTAGGATCCTCATCAAGACATTTTTTTCTTGAACTTATATAACCAAATATTGACTCTATGTTTTCTTCTAGAGGTTGCAGTTTCTGATCTAATTCCCAAGTTGTTTTTTTTTTTTTTTTTTACCCATTTTGAGTTGATTTTTGTGCAGGGTGAGAGACAGAGGTCTAATTATCTTATTCTACATATGAATATCAACTTTTCCCATTTATTAAAACGTCTATCTTTTCTCCAACTCATGTTTTGGTGCCTTTGTCAAAGATCAGATGACTTTATCTGTGTGTGTTTGTCTCTGTATTTTCTAGTCTATTCAATTTCTAGTCTATTCCATTCTAGTCTATTCCAGATCTACATGTCTGTTTTTATGCAGAACTATGCTGCCTTCCTACTATAGTTCTGTATCATAATTTAAAGTCAGGAATTGTGAAGTTTCCAACATGGGTTTTATTGATCAGAATTGCTTACATTGTTCTGGAGCCTTTATTTAAAAAAATAATGAGCAGCTAGTATATAACTACATTTTTAATGTGATATTTTAGTTTTCACCATAATTCTGTATCTGTTTTTATTAATATCTCTATGTTAAGGTGAGAAACTATAGACATAGTTCAAAGATATTTGATTTACTTAGTTTTAGTATACTCTGATAGAAAATTATAGAATTCTTATTCAAATCCGATTTACTTCCATTGTGAAGTCTCCAATGGGTAAACTTAGCTATTTAGATGTATTAATTTTCTAGTCATGTAAGTGTTCTGCATATATAGATAAGTATAAAAATGTTATTTAATATTGTGTTCCTTTAATTGTTAGAGTGTTCAGGTAACTAAATCACTTTATTAAAAATAAAAACAGTTAATTATTTCATAATAATATTACTTTATTAACATGAAAACATTAGTAATTATTTAATAGTAATATCCTTTTGTTTTTTCTCTTTATCCTCTATTTATGCAGCTTGAAAACCATAATTTATCCTTACTTATTTTATCATATTCTAGACAATGTGTCAAGCTGGATGATTTCACCAAGCTGTTGATCACATTATGTGCCACCTTACTCTTGGGAATGTGCTGTTGTCTACAATTTAATTACAGAGTTATCACATATTTTCCATGCACATGTTCATAAATTGAATCTATTGTCAATCATTTATTTTTTCCTTCAGTGACAAAAAAAAATCTATTCCTAGCATATGCCTCTGAAATAATTTTTCTTCTTTATTGGCTTTAGGATTACAGGAAGTTGTCTTTATTGTTTGCTTCTGTTTGCAAAACATTCAGAAACACTGCTATTTGTCATTTGCACAAGACATTAGAAAAGCTTTATTGGTTATGAGCTCTTGTTCTAAGAAACAATTTTAAATGATTGAGAAAAGCTAATATTAACTTTAGCTTAGTTTCCTTGTTCTTAAATAATTTTCAGTCACATCTTCATTAAAGACTTACATAACATTCAATTTCAGCCACATGCAACCTACTGTGACAGGTTCAAGCCAAATGTTCTATTCAATATAGCTTCACTTTTATCAGAAACAGCTTTCCCTCTGTGTTATAATTGTTGTGGCTATTTTGATATAATTCAAACTAAAATGCCTCAAGTTTTAGCAATCTGACTCTAGGAAATAATATATAAAACTTGAATAGAGTTTTTAACAATCTGAGTTCATGAACAAATGCAGAAAGTAAAATAGAGTTTTTAACCTTTCTCATTAATAAATAACCAGTTAATGGTGATATGCATTGCTTCAGGGTGACAGCATTGTAAAGAACTGTTCTTCCTTTCTCCGTCTGACTTATTTTAGGTATGTGTGAGATCATTAGCCTCTGAGCTCTTGATGCAGAGACTAATGAGGCTGCTGAGTCTTTTAATTTATAGCTTGTTCAGATAGTGCATGATATCATCTAAGCTTCCCTATTAAATTTACTGGTCAAGATTAGCAAGTTAGTCATTTTATAGCATTGTATCTGACTTGAATTTGAGCCTACCAGTTTGACTACTTGTATATATTTGAAAGGCTCTTTTAAAATGTTTTGAGAATTCAAGAAATAAAAATGAGCCTAAATTGCTTCAAACACCCTAGTATTGATCTTGCAGTGCAATAAACCTTTCTTACCTGGAAGATGACCAAATCGTTTTTAACACAAGGATACTAGTATTTTTTAATAGCCCTTTTGAATTATAGTTTACAAGGAATAAATTAAACATAGCATGCTATATACATAAGGGCTAAAACCAATATGAAGGAATCCTTTTCACATTCTAAAACTAAAGAAAGCTGTGGTATTAGTGGCCCTAAATACTCTTATATTTGTCATATCAACCTCACTAGAATAAATTGATCTATCAATTGTTAGCTGCTCTTGCCACTCACTATAGTATATTCAAGGAACAAAAATCATCAATTTAAAAGAAGAAACAACTATTTAAATTTGATACTTGAGAATTTTTCTTAGAAAGAGAAAAATCTATTGCTTAAAATAATATATTTTTGAATAATCAAGTTATTTGAATTTAACTTGCTATTCTACATTTACTCAAAAGTGATTCAATTAAAACTCCAATGGTAGGTCTCCATCAGTTTATTGGGGCCACACCATTTTCATTCCAGATAGAAGAAATTTGTTTTTAATCCATCAGCCTATATTGATGGAGTGAATACACATCCCCATGAAGCTCTTTATTGTATTTTCTGTGGAACTATTTTTGAGGATATGACTCATTAATTGGCATAGCATCTTCTTTACATTGACCCAGGAGGGCCATTTCTCTTCTAGGACTGAGAGCAGCTATATTTCTCTAGAATTCTGTTTTAATCTTCAGCTCACTACTAATATGTATTTTGTATGTTAACATTTGATGATATCCTATTTTTTATATTTGTGTTTTCTTTGCACATATATACACATGTCAATCTCTCATATACTTTAAAAAATTGTACTAAGTCATTGCAACAATACTTGTGGAGGTAGAAGCAGGAGGTTTTCAAGTCCAATGCCAGCCTGGACAACGTAATAAGATCTTGCTTTAAAACAAAAATAACAAAGGTCTGGGGATATAGGTAAGTGGAAGAATACCCCTGAGTTTAATGCCCAGTACTGAAAATTAGTAATAATAAAGATAATTGTGTCTAGATATCAGTTTAATTACTAAGTAGTGATTAAATTGTGAATAGCTTTCAAAAATCCACTTTTTATGATGTTCAAAATAAAACTGTGGCTTGATTTTTCAAACAATATTTTTTTTTCAGGGTATGCTGAATATATACTGGTGGACAAACAAACTGGATTCCTAACACCAGGTCTATGAGGAGAGTGAAGGACACTTAATCATATCACTAAATCTTTAATTATAACTTTTGATAAATCATACAAAAGAAAAAGCAGTTGCTACAGATTGAACAGCTATAACATACCTCTCAGAAAAAAAAAATGACCCGAAGATTTATACCTAGTAAAAGAGAAAAAAATAAAAGAGATAAAAGTTCTAAATAAATGGAACCACATGTACAAGGTTCTCAGATGAAGAAAGTTCGAAATGTGTGAAGAATTGATAGAATGTCCAAAGTAAAGAAAGGAAGAAGTAGGATAGGTGAAGAAATTAGAGTCATAGGTGAAGCCTGTTCATCATAAGGCCTTTCAGCTTGAGTTAATAATTTCAGATTACCTCTAAGAGAATGTAAAGTCATTGAGATATTATCAGATTTATATTTACATCTGACATTATCAAATTTATATTTATCAAGATCATTGTGGCTACTGTGCAGGAATGCTTTTAGTAGTACAGATGCAAAAAACATGGGGATCAATTAGAATCTATTGCTGCTTCCAAGGTCAGAAACGGTGACTTGCACTAGGGGAGGACAATCACAAGCAATTTAATTTCAGTTTTATAGGGATAGAAAGAAAGCTTGTTATGATAGAATGAATGTCGAAGACTAAAAAGAAAACAATATGTCATCAAAACTGACTTTTATATTATTGTCCTGATTAATTCCCATAGATTGTAAAAGACTATGGAAAACGAATAACTAAAATTAAAACAGAAAATCATACTATAGCAGATGACAATATTTCTCCTGATTTTTCAGACTTACATGTGACTTAAGATTTTCCTAAAGCAAGTTTTACTCTTAGTGTCTTGTTTGGAAATACTGTATCCAATTTATTGAGTACTGCTGCTGAATTACATTATAGATTTTCTTGGTACCTAAATTTATCAAAGTGAAATCTTTTATTATACTCCCAATGTCACCTGAAAAAGAGAACTACTGAAGAGTGAAGTAAGCAGTTGATACTTTGTGGAAGGGTTAAGTGAATGACTTGGCTTGTGATACCTTTGAATGTTTACACATTTGCAAGCAAAAATCAGCTTACACAGCACTGTTCCCACAAAAACCTAAATTGGCATGCATGAGGCAAAATAAACCTCAGTAAAGACAAAGAAATGATTAGAAATATTCTCTTCCAAATTTAAAATAGGAAAAAAGAACAATAAAATTTTAAAAATACTATTACTAAATAAAAATGCATTTATTTGTAGAAGACAAAACACTTTTTAGAAATAATAAATATATTGCATCTCAGTAGCTAACAAAATTAAGAACAATATATATGAATCATTAATATGCAAAACATTAATGAATACTATCTGGAGAAAAAACTTTTTAAAAATAAACTTTGGATATTAGTATTATTTCTTTTACAAATATTTTTTAATAAACTCCAAACTTTCTAGAGAATTAAACAATTATTTCACCAATTAGAAACAAAATAGTAGCCATTGAAAGATAATGTAAGATCAGTAAAAATACATCACGATCAAATGAGGTTCATTTGTGGAATATAAGGAGTTTTCAAAGTTCATTACAATGTCTATTATATTTTTAGTTCAAATAAAGTCATTAAAAGAGAAAGATTTGGTTTTAATTATATGAGGTTTTAGTAGAAAGAAAATAAATCAGATCTGTTTAGGGGAACCTATACTTACCTTTTCTTTATATTGCATACCAGTATCATAATTTGTGATTTTATATATTATGATACAAATTTTCTTTCAAAGCCAAGCTCTCAGACTAGAGTTTAAGTCTAATATAGCAAGAAGTCTGTCTATTCATTTCATCATGATGGTCTTTATAACTAATCTAGTTACTAGTATACAGTATTGCTCAATTAAAATTTGCCACAGCAATGAAGTCACTTAAACTTAATTTGTTATCTCCTATGCTAACAATCTGATCATTGTATATTTGTTTGTGAATTCCTTAGTGTATATACACATAAAGTCAAAACATGCAAATGTACTCTTTTCATTCTTAAATATCTTGAATTCAATAATAAAATTTATGACTGAGGAATAAAAAGACATTGCATAACAGAAAGCAGAAATATTGCATGCATAATTCTATTACTAGTGTTTAATATAAAATTTTAAATTCAAGTGCATTAGAACATATTTATTTCATGTAATTCTCCCATGTAGAAATGAGTCATTTCTATAACATTTCAAAATAAAGGGAAAACGTAGGTTTTGAGCATTTGTTTTTCCAGAATTTTTAGATAATGAAGATAGATTTGTGCACATTTTAACATTGTAGTATGGCATTATTTCTTACAAATTATTCAAAATTGCTTAATCATTTTAAGAATTTCTGTTATTTAGACAAATGATAAAAAATAGTATGGAAGTGAAATTATCTTGAAACATACTTAAAAATTTATTATGAGAAATCATTTATTAGTGTTCTTTTTTAATATTTAGCTAATGCATATTTTTATAAAGCCTTATACCTCTTAAAATGTGTAGAAACATTATCGATACAGAGAGAAATAAACTACATCATTAGGACAATTTCTTCTACATTATTTCCATTGAATTATTTCATATAATAGCTAACATGTACTTTAGCTTAGATCCCTGCTGTATCATATGGCTTTGCAGTTGTAGAAATTTGGCTCTATCACAAACCAACTTTATGAGTCAAAATGCCCTTGTGATTTAACTCTCTCAAAAGTTATTAAGGAGCATTGCAAGTTTATTGTGAACAAAGTATCTATTATTACCATGGGAAATAGAATTGCTGAGAGAACAATGTGATATAAATGAAACTACCTAATAGAACAGATAAAATACTTCCACATGTTAATTTCCCTTGCTCCTTTCTTCTTTCTTTGAGTGGCAAAGTCATATTTACTGATTATAAATTAAAAAAAATATCATTTGGGGTAAGGGTATGTCTTCTTTAATTGAATTTTACCTTGTCCCACTGTGAAGATGGCAATAGTAATTGCATTAATCATCTTTCTGTTACTATAACAAATACCTGGGATAATAAACTAATAAAGAAAAATATTTATTTTGGCAGACAGTTTTAGAGGTTTCAGTTGGTCTTGTTGCTTTCAGGCTTCTGACGAGTTTGTTAGGAATAGGAGGCCAAAACCCCTTTTCCTCACAGGTGAAAAAGAAGGAGAGGAAGAAGGGTACCATAATCCCTTTAAAGGTCACACCCCCAGTGAACCCAAAACCTCCCACTAGGCCCTATTTCTTAAATTTCCACAAACTCACAGTACTGCCAACCTGGGGACCAAATCTTTAACACATGGGATTCTGGGAGACACTTAACAATATCATTTGAAAGAAAATGAAGTTGAAAATAGTATTACATAATCATAATGCTCAGATTTTTAAAAACCAAAGACCAAAAAAAAAAAAAAGTAGCATCAGTACTAATAATAAGGTGATAGAAATTTGTTCCTGGTTATCTCAGTCTCTCATGTTCATGTTCATAGATCCTTAATGTACATTTTTTAGTTTCATGCTCCAAGTCTGTCCTAAAACTATGGTTACTGAGTTGTTTTTGTTTGTTTGTTTGTTATGGATCTTAATATTATAGCTCTTTCATTGAACTGGGAAAAAATTCTAATGTAAATCTCACTGGATAATTACATTAGTAATAATATAAACAATGGCTATGTTTTGTAGAACTCTATTGTATCTTACATACTATCATTATTTCAATTGCTGACAGATAAGGAAAGTTTTTGTGAAAGTTTCAAAAATTTAAAACTCTCTGATTTCATATAATAATAAATGACAGGGTCAGACTTAAATACTTTTTAACTGACACTAAAACACTTGGCAAAAAAATGAGCTATAAAACAAAACACAATCTCAGGATAATATTGGAGAATAGGAAAGGACACTATATACGTGAGAGCTCTAGATATTAGTAATTGGTTTGCAATATGATCTACAGAGGAAAACATGCTTATAGAATGGCTAATGATTTATTCTAAAATAAAAATAAACAAAAGTCATCTGTAGACAAAAACAAAGATAAAAATACACTCTTACAAAGAGATATTGTAAGTAATTTAAATGGTCAGTAAATATGTGGACTTCACTTATGAGAACGCAAAGTTAAATGGCAATATGTGGAAATAAATTCATGAGGCATATTCAAAAAGGTCAAAATATGTGAAATATCAAGGTCCTTTCCATTTTTTATGCATATTTATTATGCTAACCTTGAAAAAACAAGCAAAGTCTTTTGGAGTAGAAATAGGTTTAGACTGAGAATGGGTCAGAATAGATTACTTTATCATATTTTTCCTGGTTTATAATATTCTCATTTTAAATTTTAAAACAGATGTTTCTATTTTGAATTCCCATAGCAGTCTCTTATTTNATATATATATATACACATTTGTCCAGGTTTAGGATAAAGTTTGCTCAGTAACTTGAATGGGATTAGACAATTTATACTGCAGAGATTTGACCAAGAAGCAAGGGAAAACAAGGGTAAAAGGAAAGGCTAATTTTAAATAGCTTTGTAATTATATTCCAGTGTTTTAAAAGGAATTTTGCACTATGTTTTAATAAATTCTACCAGTTTTGATTGATTAAGTCAACTTACATTGGCAATTTTAGAGGAACTCTATTGTCATGAGGATATTAATTTTAATGCTTTTCATGAAAAATCTATATTTAAAAACAATTTTGCATTTCTATCATGAAGAAATAAATGAGTGAAATATACAATGGAACACTGTACAGTCACTAAATGTGAAGTTACTTATTTGTGATTGTTTCTATAAAAGATGCTGTTTGAAATACTATTGTGAAAAAAATGCATGAGAGAGCACCTGCTTGCAACAACATATACATATATATGGTGTTTCCTAGACATATAAATTTTATATTCTAAGTATAGAATTAGCTCAGGCATGATCAATGACTATTTCTCTATGGTAGGATTTTGCCTGTTATTTATTTATTGTTTCCTTCTTTAGAGACCTGTAGAACTCAGGAGTATTTAGGTAATGTTTTGGTGATTTGGTTTTCTCAACTCTTGAGTTAGAGAAAAATAATAAAATGTCTCATAGGATTGTTTTGAGAATTTAATAAAACTAATGTCAAACTATAGTGTTATGATAAATCTTAGGCAAGGAAGCACATACAAAGTTTACCTCAATGAATATTAAGTCTTACTACTGTTAATTATAACTTTTCCCTGATATTTAAGTTTTCATACTAGGTATATACCATTTCTAATAAAAATAGTTATATAAAACTAAAATTCATAAGAAAAAGAAATAAGCTTAAATATAATTTATTTTATGATGCCTTTTCTTATCTCTTTGTATTCATATGCCTTGAGAAGTGACTGAGTCCTTCTAACCTGGGATAAGAAGTATTGAATCTAATAGGGCATCCCTTATAAACGAGTCTCTCCTCTAAGCATCATGTGCATTATTTTATTTAATCTTCAAAGTAACTCTGTGAAGTGAGAGATTGTATTAATATTTTACAGACGAGGGATCACTCATCTGTACATAAATAGCTTTTAAGATTTTGACTTGGACTTCCTGACCTTGAGAAATAGTTTTCAAGTCTCAGCACCAAGTAACTAGCATGCTGGGCACACAGGAGACATTATACACATTCAGTCAACAAGATGACTAAAGTAGACATCCTACCATTATATTGAAGGAATGTAATCATCTGGACATTCCTGTTTTATTCCCCTATGTTGCCCAATGCCTATCTTTTGATTTCCTTCTTTTACTTGAACTTCAGTACCATTAATTTATTTTAAAATTACTAGAATGACATTTACATGGCATATTCCTGGTGAATTCAAAGGAAGAAGAGTCCACAAAGAATACCAGATTGAAAGGTGTGAACTTTTCAATTTGTGCCCTGTATATAACAAAACACATAGAATAAATTTACTTGTTAGAGAGTTCATGCCATCTGTACATTATACTTGAAAAGATAAAAATGGGATTTATCTGTTGGGCTCACTTGAAGATGGTGAGGTAGGGAGCAAAGTATGGCAGTTCTGAGGCCCTCCTCAGCTCTCAGCATCCATATCCTACTTAATTCTCTTTCAGCTCCTCTCCCACTCATTACCTTTCCTGTACATAACTTTCTAATTATTCTCCATTTATCTTTTACCTTTTCTGTTCACAGACACAACTTTCCTAGGTTCACAGATATAAGATCTTTTCTAAAAACATAGAATAAATGTGACAATATTACTGTATTTATTTCAGCAACTTTCATTACCTTCTGATGTGTTCCCACATCCTCTTTACTTAGTATTTAGTTCTGAGTTGTATATGAACACAGCAGGTGTAGAAGGCTAATATTTAGATGATACTCACCAGAATTCGCTTTCTTAAATTTAGTATTTTTTTTACTTGCTGTTCAATGGGAAATAGACTTATGTATTATCTTTAAAAAGACATATGATCATTCAAAAAATGAGAGAAAGGAAAGAAAAAAAGAAAGTTATGAAGGAAGAGAGGAACAGAGTGGAGGAAAAAGAAAAGAGGGAAAGGAAGAAAAAGAGGAAGGGAGAAACAGAGATGGCCCTGGAAGACCCATAAGAAGATTAGGACATATACTTATTATTTGTTTTATGCTAATAATATGGAAATAAGAAAAGGATAATAAGATTTGCAAGTTTCATAAGAAGGATTCTTTGTTCTTCTCTTTGGTTAAAACTTTGGAAAAGCAGCAAAACACTTCTAACCCTAAACTCCCACAAAAAGAAATCTATATTGTTCATGTATGTCCATAATATATTTCAATACCTTAGCATGACATTGAAGTAGCAAAGAGAAGACCATATTCCAAAGATATGTCAGAAAAGCAGCAAGCAGGGAAAACACATTGGAAGAAGCCAAAAGATGCACATGGAGCATCTTAAGTCTGTACTTCTGTGAACCAATGACTTATGCTGCCACACCACCCCCTGCCCATTTCCGTGGATACTGTACTGACATAAAGAGACTCAAAATATATGTGAATTTGACTTGTCTAAAATTCAGAGATGTTGTACATTTTGCATAGTTAAGACTCATACCAATTTAAACTTTAAAAAATATATAGTTAGTTTCATAAACCCACAAGCAAAAACTGCTATGAAGAAAATTATGAGAATATAAGATCCTAAGACTCTGAGCATTAGCTTCCTTGGCTAGCAGAATTTTCCTATTTAAGGAAACCACTTGATGTCTAATAAGTAAGGAGTTTAAAAATGTTCCAAGAAAAAAACTTGACACATGTTTAATCATGAGAATTATAGTAGCATTATTGAACTGTTTATCAGTTCTTATACTTAGTACATTGACCTCCCAAGTCCTGAATATTACACAAAGTTAGCCCCAAATAACTAAATACATGGTTTATCTTAGGACATTTATTGAACTTTACTCTGAGTGATTTTGACTAATTTTCATGAAAGTCCTTCTGGAGAAATCATGCAAATACAGATCTTAGATTCTAACAAATTATCTTCCTAGAGAAGTTATCCCTTAGGGGGAGAAACAAACAAACAACTTTGAATAAGGATACAGCTGGGATTGGAAAAATAGAATCTATGTTTCCTCTTTAAAGAAATAACTTATTCTTAACTTTCAAAGTATTTAAAATTTTTGTTGCAATTCCTGAACTAAATAATATATTATCATATTTCATGAAAGAAATAATATATCTTTTTGTTATTGAAATTAAGATTTCTGCATATGCATCATGACTTTCATTTTTTTCTAAATAGGAAAAGGTAATAACCAAAAATTTAAAAAATGATACTCTACTATTGAAATCAGAATCCAATAGTTTATGCCAGTAAATATAATTCCATATTCTTCTGACTATATGTCATATTTTTTTCATATTTTAATATCACAAGCTGGGACATATCTTGTAGTTGATGGCATACTCCAGTGGCCTTCTTTATATAGTAGTGAAGTGGATGTCAGGGACTGCACAAGTTTCCAAAACTTCAAACATCAAGGATTACAGAATAAGTATCAGTGGCATTGAGTAAAATCTCAAATAACAGTATTAATCCCAGGGGAGAAAATAGCATGAGGACAATAGAAGTGGTGATTTAGAAATCTTTGGAAATGCTCCTGGAACAGGAATTAAAGTTCTCTGTGTCTACGTAAGTACAAAAGAGCTTGAGAACCCAGAATTAATACCTACTAGTTCTTTATGAAGTGTTAGAACATCAGTGTTCTTGATGGAACTGTCTTATGTGGAAAAAAAACTTACCTTAGTAGTAAAGTGTTTTAGAAATATTTTGCCCTAAATGTCAAAAGGGTTAGAAAACACCTCACCCACTGTATTCTATTTGCATTTTTCTGTATTGTTTGTCATTAAAATAATACAAGATGAAATCTATATTTAAGTAAAGCCAAATTTTTTCAATAAGTATAAAATAACATAAATTATATAAAAGCATTTCATCAGCTATTTTTCCTTACCTGAGTGGTATGTCAATAATGGGGTTTCCTGAATTGATTTTGTGTTAGAGTAGATGAAATATATAATATGTGTCTCTATATAAAACAGGGTAGAGCTGGATTGATAGTAGCATAACTCTATGTATGTTTGTACCAACTATTAACCTATGTCTAAATAGCCAATGTATTTCTATAAGGTTTATTTTATAGTCTTCTTTACATCAATTGGTAATTTTTAACACTTGTTTAAAAAGATATTATGTTACCGAAAACTCAGTCCTTATGCCAATCCAATAATAAGGAAACAGTTTTGAGAAAAAGGGGAGTGGAGCTTATTTCTTTGCTAGCCAAGGAGAAGCACAGGAGACTCCAATCCAAAGGCTGTGATTCTGCCCATCAGAGACAATAGAAGGTTTTTTTAAAGGTTCATTCAAATGCCACATTCCATGTGTGCACTGATTTGGATGGCAGGGGTCTAGGATGGTCACAGGTGAGCCCTGATGATATTTTAATTTGGGAGATAGTCACTTCCTGGATCTTCAGGGTGACTTCTTCTTCATGTTGTGGGTGTGTGCGCAAGGACAGAAAACCAGGCCTAAAATGGAAAAAATAACCTGTTTCCTAGATCTTCTTAGAGCCTGCAAATGGGAGAAGAGAATGGAAGACCAAACAAAGCCCTTTTATCTATCTATCTATCTATCTATCTATCTATCTATTTATTTTAGGTAAATAATTTAATGACAGAACACTCAAATTTCTTTAACACAGTATTTCAAGTTATTATATTTTTGTCTGGAGTACAGATATGAAATGGTACACACTGTACCCAAATAGTGAATTACAATGTAAGCAAATAGAAAGAAAAATAAATTCACCAGACTTAGGTTTCCATTCCTCATTTCCACTTGCTGCACACAATTTCTATGGAAGATATTTAGTTAAAACTTAAATGAACAGCCCATGAGAAGTTCTACTGCCAAATGAGCTAACGTGGACTAGCTCCTGGGCACAAGGACGGAGGCTGTGGACTGTAAAGCAGTGCTCTGCTTAGAAGCCAGTCCCATGTTCTGTTTTGCTTCAATTCATGCCTGTTCAGATGAAGTGCCATTCAGTAGCTACTGAGCATTTATGTATAGAGAGAAAAGTAGAAAAAAAATCTTTTTTTCATAAAGAAAAAACAAATGCAGGACCAGCTCTAGCTCTGCAGCACATTAGGCATGACAAGCATCTCCACCCCATATGTCCCTGGCTCTCCACTATGACCATTTGGTAGCACCTTGATTCCCTGACCCTGTTCTCATGACACCATGGCTAAGATTTGCCACAGGCTTGGCTGATAGCAGAAAGCTGAACGAAACTGGAGGCGTTGCCCAGCTTTTACACTCTGCCCACAGGACAGACACACCAGGTAAGACTAAAATTAAATTAAATTTAAAAACTAAATTAAAATTGTCAGCCTGCCTGACTTCTGCTCTATAGGCTGTCTAAGAACACTTCTTACTGAGAGTGCCCCTGCTGGTCTTGGAGTAGCATGGAATGATAAGGCTGACTTTAGTGGTAACAAAAATGACCCTCTTAGGCCACAGCTGCCCATCCCAAATCTATGGAGATTAGATGAACTGTGGGCTTTGTTCTGGTTGGCACCTATATTACATACCACCTAGTTTAATAAAATTGTTTTTCTTATGTTACACTTCTTTGTAAATTCACACCCATCTATACTCATTAAAATTTAAACCGCCAGCCCCAAATGCAAAAGGCTCCAACACTGAAAAAGCATGGAACCTTTCTAGGTGTTGTGAAAAATGAAGGAATAACAGCCTTATATTCTGGACTGAAACCTACTATGATTCGTGCATTCTCTGCCAACGGGGCACTATTTTTGATGATGTTCAAGGATGTGCCAGCTGGAAGCATACTGAAAATGTCCTGGTGGACCTGGATCTAGGCACAGGAGTTTGAGGACTCCTGTTCATCTCAGAGCTTCACGGAGTATGAGAACAACGTGGAATTATTTTGAATTCTTGGGAATTTTGTTTTTGTTTTCCTTTCTTCTACCCTACATCTTAAACTTTATGGAAGGATGTATAATCTTACATCATATAATTGTGTTGCTCTTACCCTTGATAGAATATGCAGGGTGGTTGATGGCCCAATGCACCTAATTTGAAAGGCTGAATATAGTTTTATCAGGGCATTATTGCTTCATAAATCTGTATACATGCATTTTGGACAGTTATATGTTGATGGAAATTGGTTTTATGTTTAATTTCAAATATCAGAAAACCCAGAGGTGACATTTTTTCACTAAATGGTTATAAAGGATTGCTTAAACCATTCTAGATGTAGGATCTCTAAAGTCTGCTGAATCTGTGTACTGAGGTTCAAGTTTCCACATGGTACCTGAAAACTAAAATATCCATCTAGATTTTTAATAGATTATACCTGCATACTGGTGTGGTTTCTACATTGTTACTCAAGCTTCAGTATAGGTATCTTGGATTTTCCCAAAAAGCTTCACTCTTACAATAGTGCCATTCATTTTCTATGTAGGCTCATATTCCACACTTGACTGTGTTGCTAGGTGTACCCCTAGAAGATCAGGCCTTTGGGAAGCAGGGATGGACTTCACCAACTTCCCTTTTTCTCCTTTCTCAAAGAGCTTTCCCTGTGCTGGGCTGTAGAACAAGGAAAGGGCCCGGAGATGGGCTGTGCTGGGCTGTGCTGTTTGATGATGGCTGACAGCAGCTCTTAAACTAATTCTGTCTCTGGGTCCTGGCCTAGGTATTATGGGTGTTCTATTGGCCCAGATTCAGGGCTGCTGATCCACTTTGGACCACACATTGTCCTCTCTGCCCTGCCCGTCACAAGGCCTCCTAGGGAATAGAGAGTGCCAAAGGCCCTTTTTAAAAGGGCTATATTCAAAAGGTGAAG
Source organism: Marmota marmota marmota (assembly GCF_001458135.2). Classification (NCBI taxonomy): domain Eukaryota; kingdom Metazoa; phylum Chordata; class Mammalia; order Rodentia; family Sciuridae; genus Marmota; species Marmota marmota. Next base: position 9,141,781 of record NW_025999942.1, on the reverse strand, counting down.
TGGACCATTATTACAAAAAGGTGAAGTAGACCACTGTTATATTTCCCCACTGTGAATTTCTGTCTTCCATTTCTATGGCAAAGTGGGTGATAACTGGTCCTTAGGACTTCCTACTGAAAATGGAAGATGAAGGTTTCTTTACAATGGAAGCTTTTTTACTTCTGTTGCCATTCTTTCTTCTTGTGTTTGGTTGCATAATTGCAAAGGGAGAAACAGCTACAGAAAAGTAAATAGAAAGACACATACACAAAAGCAATGATGAATAGCATAGTTAGAGTGAGGTGGAGAAGTCCTGGTAAAATAGACTTAATCCTTGGTCTCCAGGGAAATAAAAAGCTAGAAAATAAGTCAGTTAGATCTGTTCCCATCCCATCCAAGGGATGTGTGTTGGTCAAATGTTTGTTGTACCTAAGTTGCTTGCTGCCTAATCTGTGCAATACTTGTATCCACTTGTGTAAAGGAACAAGTGGATATGTCCTTCTCTCCAAGGACATTGCTAAGGAAACCAAATAGTGCCTGCATAGTTGTCTTATTACCTCAGAGGGAGGAGGCTGGGCATTCCAATCATGGGAATCAGGATGCCAGTTACCCACCCCCCACCAGCCGCCAGGAGTTTGCTCACTGGGGGAATGCTTCCTTGTCTATTTCCATGGTCAGAATACCTACACACTTGTCTTCACAAGTTTTAATATAAATGCAGTAAGATGCATTAGCTATAACACAAACTCCCCCCTTACTCAGCTAACAGATAGTCTCAAGCCATGAGTTTATCTAGAACTATTTTGGCCAAGGAGTCCAGAGAGGTTTGTAAATTTGAAAGGCTGTTTCATTGACCAGAGTGATCAAAGTTTTGGCCAAATTTCAGAGGACCCAATGATGTGCCCCAACTCTTCACCAGGGTAATAAGGTGTAGCCAAAGAAAAATTCATTGCCATTAGGGATCTCCCCTGGGAGGTCTCTGGTCAGCACAGTAAAGAGCTTTAGCAAGCTTGCCCAATAAGAGGATTCATTTAAGGACTGATTTGAGAATAGTGTCACTAAATTTCCTAGAAAATATTGTATAGGAGTTGTGAAGTTTCTGAGGCGTTCTGCAGTCCACAGTTAATTATTAATTTTACAGATAAACACATGTCCCGCTAGGGCACAGAATACCAATATTTCTCTAATGAAATCCAGTAGGTCCCCAGTGAGCAAGTAATCCCCAATTTTAAATCCTATGCATTCCATCCAAGAATAATCTGGGAAGAAATAAATCACTTACTACTGTAATTTTCTCTGCAGGAAACTGTAATCTTTTTTGTACACACAGAGGTAGTTGCTCGGGCTCAGGAGGGATCTCATTTTGAGATACTCTGGAATTTGCATTCCCCTATGGACCAGGTTAAGCAGTATTAGTTGCTATAAGAAGAAGAGTGAAACAGGGAACATTAGAAACAGTTTTACCTGGGTAATCTGTTACTCAAACCCAGTACATAATGTTTCAGGCTTTGAGGTCCTGTGTTGGCATCTAGTCTTCATCTGGGATCTGAGTAAATCTTGTAACTGGATATACAAAGGGATCACCATGGTCCACAGAGAATTGGGTCCAGGAGGATAGATACAGCCATCAACTGCATGAGTCAACGTGGCCAAGTTTGTGCTATTCTGACCAAATTGTCATCTTCTCAGCCTAGAGAGGGAATAGGGGGAAATAATAGAGTTAGTAAAACATAAAATCTCTCATTGAGTTTTCATGAACAAGTATTTTAGGTCCCCTAAGAATTGTTATGTCCCTGTAGGTGACGTAGCTTCCAGAAAGTCCCTTGGTCACTTCTTCATTATAGTTTGGTGGATCCAATGTTTTATTCCAGCGAGTTTCAGGGATGTGTGAGTCATCAGAAGCATGTCATAAAATCACATCTATATCTCCCCCAGTTGTTACTCTGGTATTTCTTCTTTCTTCTTTCCAAGTCCTGAGGTTCCCAGACTGTAAGTGTCCCTGGAGGGGACTTGAAAGAAGCACACTTACACCCAGTAGTTAATATTTGACTGATCTGTTGTACATACTGCTTTAGTATGGTTTCTCCTTCTATAATCTATCCTCTCTCTTTTCCCCAGGGTGCCAGGAAAGGTCTCTCATACACTGTTTCATAGGGGTTCAATTTAAGTGTATTTTGGGGGCCATTCATATTCAGAGGAGAACAATTGGCAACACCTTTACCATTGCAGGTGAATTTCTTGGCATGATTTTTAGCCCTATTAACTGAGGTGTGGTTCATATTTTTTGTTTTTTGTTTTCGTTTCTGTTTTGTTTTGTTTTTTTTCTTTTTTGTAGATTGGGGTCTCTAGAATGCATGTAGCTTCCACTGGATATCCAATGCTTTGTTCACTTGTTGGGTCATCTTGGCAATAAAAGATGATCCATTGTTGCTTTGCATAGATGAGTGGAGTCCATATCTTGGGATCAACTCCTTCAAGAGAACTCCAATTGTTTCTGAGGCCTTTTCTTTTTTTGGAAGGATAAGCCTCTACCCACCCATAGAAGGTGTCAACCAATACATGCAAATATCTGAAGTTTCAAGTGGCATGGGATATTTGAGTAAAATCCAGTTGCCAATCATCAAAGGGCTATATTCCTACATGTTGTGCTCCTCTTATAGGAGGTTGCCTTTCAGTGTTTGGATTGTTTGGGACATATAAAGCACAGTTCTGAGTTACCCACAGAATGATTTTTTGGGAGGCATGATCCTTGAAAATGGGGCTTGATGAAATTCACAATGGCATCCTTCCTATAGTGTGCACTTTCATGTAGATGTTCCCCCAGGGGCCAGAGCAGTCTTTTAGCAGGAGAACAACCCTATGGTAACTTTGTCTCCATCTGGCAGTGCTATCCCAGGAATTAAAACCCCTTTCCTTTGCCCATTTTTCATCCTGCTCAGTTTAAAAGTGTTTGTATGGCTCAAGTTCAAGCTGAGGTATTAAAGCCCCAGTAAATGGTTTCCTTCTTGTAGCAGTTTTGGCTGCCCTATCAGCAGCTTGATTCCTCCTGGCCACATAAGTATCTATGTTCTGTTGACCAGGAAAATGCATGATTGCCACCTGCTTTGGTTCTGCCACTACTTGTATTAATGCCAGTGTTTTGAAGGCATTTGATGTCCTTGTTTTCAGAAATGAGGAGCCCTCTTTCTCTCCAGATAGCCCCATGTGTGTTTCCTGTCAATAAATTATATTTTGAGTCAGTATAAAGGCAAAGTTTCTTTCCTTTTGACAGTCTGAGAGGTTTTTGTCAGAGCAATTAGCTTGGCTTTCTTGGGCTGATGTTCCCAGTGGTAAAGCCTCAATTTCTAGTACCGTTGTTCTGTAACTACAGCATATCCAGCTATTTTTCTGACCATTATTCATGATGCTTCTCCCATCCATGAAGAGGTCCCAGTTTGGTTCTGTGATGGGCTGATCACACAAGTCCAAACAGCTGGAGTAGACTATTTCTAAGATCTCCAGGCAGTTATGATGTATTGTCCCATTATCATCTAATGGCAACAATGTTGCTGGATTTAAGGCAGACACAATTTTAAGATTGACATTGGCTTTTTTTAATAGGATGGCCTGTTATCTTCCCATCTTCCCAGCTTATAGCCAGGAGATACCATTATGTTGTAGTAGGAGAAAGACTTGGTAAGGGACAAACACAGTAATGGATTGTCCTAGAGTAAACTTTTCAGCCTCTTATATTAAATCACAAGTGGCAGTTCCTCTCCACAGACAGGTGAGCCATTTGTTTGCTGTGTGGTCCAGCTATTTTGACAAATATGCCACTGGTTATAGGCCATGGTATATCACCCAGTGTCTGTAAGAGAACTCTAAGGGCTATGTCTTGTTTCTCATGAACATATAATCAGAATTTCTTTTGTAAATCAGGTAGGCCTAGGGCAGGGGCTGTGTTTTAATTTCTCAAAAGCAACTGGCATTCTAGGGTCCAAGACAAATGTTCTATTTGTGTGCCTTTCAATGCCTCATAAGAGGTTTTGCTATTAGTCCAAAATGAGGGATTCAGATACAGCATAATCCTGCCATTCCCAGGAACCAATGCAATTGTTTCTGGTTCTTGAGTTCTCTAAGGCTCAAGATAGCCAGATTGTGATCTGACATCAAACTTCAGGTACGTTGGCTAGAACTTGAAAGATAGTGTTCATAATCCAGGCTAGCTAGAAGTTTGTCATTTATGAAAGAACGAACAAGGCTCATCGTTGGAGAAAATGCCCTTTTATTGAGGAACAGCTCTGCATATTTATAGAGCTCTGCATATTTATACAGTTATGACACTTTAATGGTTGAAGGGTTTGACAGTTGGCATGGAGTGCTTTCTGATTGGTGGGTAAGGATCATGTGAGTCAGCAGAGCTAGTCTGATTGGTGGGTAAGGATCATGTAAGCCAGCAGGGCTCACCATTGGATGGCTCTTCTCTGGGGATGGGGAAGTTAGTCTTTGGAGCTGAGGAGACTCCCCAAAATTTACATACTGTAAAAGGTTCCTTGATCCAGCTATAACTCTCATAATTCTTTTGCTTGATGCTCATTTTAAAAATGTAGGAGAGTTTTTAAAATCCTGAGGTAGGACAGTCCAGTAATACTGGGTAGTTACTTTGGTATTTGGATCCTGCCATTCTAAAGCAAATGGTAATTGGGTCTTCATTTCCAGGTGGACACAAAATAATTCATCCTTTAAATCTAGAACTCTGAATGAGCCATAGTTACCTGGCATCATAGACAATAGGGTGCAAGGATTATGTACTCTATGTGGTGAATATCTTGAATAATAATACTTATAGCTCTCAAGTCTTGTACAAATAGGTATTCATCAGTGTGATTTTTTTTTTTTTTGGACAGGGTGAATATAGAGAGACTGGCAAGGCCTAATCAATCAATATTTTAAGAATCTGTCTAGAAGAGTTTGGATATCTATTAGGGCTTCTCTTCTGAGTGGGTATTGCTTTTTCTTGAGGCAAGTTACCACCTTCCCAAGCAAGATCCTGATGCGGGTAGCATTGCCTGCACTCTCTGGGGCAGCTTCACCTTATAGCTTCACTAACTTTTTTTGGTGGACTTCCAGTGGAATGTGCTCAGTATCCTCTTCCTAATTCATGAGCAAAAGCTGGAACCAGAGCACATTTTCAAGAGGCATTCATAAATGAAGCTTTTGCTTTTGGGATGAACATTATCTGTTTGTTTAATTTACACAACAAATCTCATCCTTCAGGAGAGAGGGAACAATCTGGCATATACAAAAATCTGTGCCTTAATTTTTTTTTTCTTCCCATTTGCATTCCAGGGTGGTAGAGCAAGGGATAATGCTGAGGTTGGCCTGGCACTCCAACTACTGTCAGGGTGTTATTACTTAAAGAGGTCAGTCTAGAATTTAAAATGGAATAACTGATACCAGTATCAAACAGAAAGTCAATTGGTTGGGTCCCCACTGTCAATTTTATGCTGAGTTCCTCTCAGGCTATTGATATGGAGGCCACTCTGACAAGTCTAGAGCAACAGGCCCCATCACTCATCATCTGATCCTTGGATTTGGGAGACCATTTTTTTTTCAGGGGAGCAATCTGGTCCTGTGTTCTTTACTTCCTTGGACAGTGCTATTTCCAATATCTTTCCTCTTTATAGTAGGCACACTGATTCTACCTCAGTGGGAAGGTTTCCATTCTTATCCTTCCCTTTTGACTTATTTAATGATCCATTTGCAGGGGCTGCCAATGAAAACCTGCTGACTTTTGTTTCTATTCCTCCTGGGAATTGTATACCTTAAAGGCAATATCAATTAGCTGTGAGGGGTTAATATCAATTGTCCTTCCCACCCACTATAATTTCTTCTTTATGTCTGGGGCTCTTTGCCTGATGAAAATCATGTAGACCATATAAAGGTTTTCAGGGGCTGCTGGATCAGCATATGTGTATTTCCTGTATGGCTGGTAAGTTTTCTCTAAAAATTCAAATGGGTCTTCATTGATCTTTGTTATAACTCCTAAATTTTATTTAAACATTTTTGTTTGGGTACTTTCCTCCTGAATTCATTTCTGATAATGATTAATCATTGTATTGTCTGCTGCCACATTTGGGTTCCAACTGGGTTCCCTAGTAGGAATGGCTTCTGCTAGTGCAGGAGTCTGAATTGGATTCACACTGTGAAGCCTCTGAGCTTCTTTCCTTGTTTTAACAATCACTAGTTGGCACTCGTCAGCCATGAGTAACATATTAAGCAGAGTTTGTATGTCCACCACCCAAGTAGGGTTCTGAGTGGCAAAAATAGTAGTAAATAGCTCAGTCATTTTATGAGTCTTCCTGATAGAATAGGTTTGAATTTTTCCAAATCATTAAGTCAGAGGTTGAGAAGGGACTATAAGCTCATCAATACCCTGCAGGTTGCCCTTGTGCATTCATGCTGATGGGGTATTGCCTTATTAGGAATTGTCCTGCCCTGGAAAGAGGTGCTCCTTAGCCCAAAAAAGTACATTGGTGGGTTTTAGAAGGGCAGAATATCCCAGACTCTGTCATAGTCCTGTGATGCCAATAATGGGGAGTTCTTTGTTTCCATATTCTCCTTAGCTGAAAATTTCCCTTTGAGACTAAGTAAGACAGCTAATAGGGGCCAGAGGTGGTACTTAAACAGCTGGCTGGGCAAACACTGGGTTAGAATAAGGATCAAAAGTGCTCATTATAATTAAATTTATCAAATCCTTCTCAACCAACTCTCTGCTATCCTCACAAAACATACAACTAGAGACTGTTCTCCGTCATCCATCTAGCCCCTGATTGTTCAGATCCCTTATTATACAGCTTCATGAAAGCCTGAACATATGCAATTTCTTCCCATTTTCCTCCCCTCTGGCATAACAGCTCCAACTGCAAGATCATATGGTAATTAAGAGTAGCTGACAGGGCCACCTTTCTCCCCCTTCTAGAACATGCATCAGCCATACTGTGTTACAGAAAATGTCATCTTTTTCTTAGTCATAGGCACATACTATATTTGACCCATTCAACTAAAATTTTTTTCCATGGGGTCATCAGCAGAAATTGACACAGTGTTGCCCATGTCTCATTAATGGATACAAAGAACACACAGAGAGATAGATCACCAGAAGAAATTACCAAACCCAAGGCCTATGAACAGATGAGAACATAGAAAATAGCAGAAGGGAATAAAATCCTGAGCTTCTCAAGTCTTACTTAACTGTAACTCCTATACCTGTAGTGCCACAGATGTTCCCACAAAGAGGGACCAGATGTTCCCATAAAATGGAAACCAGATGTGGGGAATCAAGAGTCTTGATGTGCACACCTGGAAACTTAGCAGGTGGTCAAAGGTGCTGAGTTTACCACATGTGGTTTCCTCTTTCTCAAAGTAGACTACCTGGAGCAACCTGTACCATTCAGGGAGAGAAAACAGGAGTTCCCGAAGCAAAATGAGCTTCATTCAACAGTTGCTGGGACAGTCCCTCAGTCCTTCCTTTTACTCACCAGAATAGCTTTCTGTTTTTACCCCAGGCAAATTCATCTCCTAATTCTTCAGCAGTAGGCTCTCCACAAGCTCACTAACCACCTTGTATCTTAAGCGTGAAAGGGGGATTTCCCAGACAGCTAGGCCTGCCAAGGAAAACTGGGCAGGGTCTGCTTTCAGGTCCCTTCATGCTTCCCTTCGTGGGTTACCAGTTTTGCTACTGAAAGCTATCCTTGTCCCCATGCTATCCAATAATGAGGACACAGTTTTGAAAAAAAGAGGAAAAACAGTTTAATGTTTTGCTAGCAAAGGAGAAGCTCAGGAGACTCCTGTCCAAAAGCTGTGATTCTGCCCATCAGGGAGAACAGAGGGATTTTTCAAAGAGGATTCAAAGAGGATTCAACATTCCTGATCAGAGGAGGTGGGGTCCCAGGTAAGCCCCATGGTGTTTTAATTTTGGAGATAGTCACTTCCTGCATCTTCAGGATGACATCTTCTTCCTGTGGTGGATGACAGCTCCAAGACAGATACTAGACCGAAGATGGAAAAGGTAACCCTCTTTCTCTAATCCTGTGAGGGAGAGGGAAAAAAATCTCCCTTTCAAAAGGGCTGTATTCAAAAGATGAAGTGGAACACTCTTGCACTTGGATAAATAAATCACAAGCGCTTATATAGAATATTAATTTTATTAAAAGTATCAATTTAAAATATCAATTTTTTAAAATTTCTTTTGTAGTTGTAGGTGTGCAGCATGGCTTTATTTTATTTGCTTATTTTTTTGTTTGTGGTGCTAAGGATCAAACCCAGTGCCTCTTGCGTGCCAGGTAAGCACTCTGCCACTGAACCACAGCGCCAGGCCTTATAACATGGGATTTTAGTTAATATTATGTTGCATACTGGAAATTTTCTGAAAGTGCAGCTTTTAGGTACTCATGTCTCACACACACAGACACACGCGCACACACACACACAAAAAAAAAGGTGGGGGGGAGAAGATAAATATGTGAGATGATGGCTGTGTTAATTTCCTTGATTCTAATAATCAGTTCAATATGCTTTGGAATATGAAAAATCATATTATATAATGTAACCATATACACAATAAGCATTATTTTATATTAAAAATAAAATGTTCTTTGATTTATTATAAACAGTACAATAAAATATTTCAGAAATTAAACTACACAGGAAATATTTTAGTCTTATTGCATTTTAAAATAGACCTGCAGCTACTGAAAACTAAGCATTCTTTGCAGGTTTACACAGAGTAGATTTTGCCTAATGACATATTGACTCAATAGGGAGGACAGATGCAAAAAGGAATCTCATTCAAAATGTATTGAGCACCTGCTATGCTTAGCACTATGTTATGGGTTAAGGATCCATAAATAGATATATAATACATATACTGCTTAATTTCAAAAACCTTACACTTTGGACATGGAAATGGTATAGTGCTGCTCATATTTCAGTGTGATATAATGATATTCCAACTGGTTATGAAAAAGTTTAACACAAGAGACAGAAGTATAAAATGTGCCTCAGGGAGAGAAAAAGAAAAAAAAAACTAAAAAGAGAAATGTTACAATGAAGCTAGTCTTGAATGATGAGTTGCATTTCAGTGGGTAGAAACATGGAAAAGGCCATTCATGGTAAAGTACAGGAATATAAGCAAGCATGTGTGTTGGGGAAATGATCCATGTGACTGGCACGCAGGATACAAATCAAAGATTTTATACTTGAGCCGGCAAAGGTATACAAATTTTCTAATGTACTTGAATTAGAACCATTTACTATTTGTCTTAAAGTCCTTAGTGGAAATATTTGGTCAAACAGATGCACAGTATGAGAAGTTTTGCATTCTATTTTATATGTTTTATGTACACATGTACATATCTCTTTTTAAATAAAATTGTTTTACTTTTGTTTATATTGTTACCTTAAAATAACATCATACAATGATACAACTTTATGTTTGTCCCAACAAGAAATATTAGCAATACCTAATATTAGTATATGTATGATGGGCTGAGGCTCAACCCCTAGGAATCAGATTCAGAATCCCTGCAAGTGGAAGAAGATGTGAGACACAGTTGTGATAGCAGACATGCTTTAGCCCTTAGCACCCTGTCCCCTGAGACCATAGGCTTTTTTAAAAATGTAGACAAAATAAAGAAGGTCTTTACTTCTTTATTTGGTCTACATTTGTACACAAGGCTACATCAGTGGCATATGCTCACAAGCAAATGTTTATGACCTTAAATACATATGCTGAGTGAGGGTGTTCATGACCTTGACTACACATTTAGAAATAGCTTGCTGGAGGCCTCAGTGAGGGAGCCAAACTATAGCCATCTTGGGCCTGCCCTACAATGTGGTACAATAATATGTATACTTTCATATTGACTAAGTAAATATACACTTACAAATGCATTTGAAGTCACATAGCATAGTTAAATATTCTTTTTATTTATTGTGGTGTGAACACTTTTTCAATGACCACTCTTAATAAAACATCTCAGGATGAATAGGAGGGGCACCAGACCAGTCTGGATATCAAGTTAGAAATTTGTTACAAAAGTTCATGTAGGCAATATAACAGGCCACAAATAAGAGAACTAAACTGCATTTGGAGAAAGATAAATGTTAGGGATCAAAATCAAGAGAAGTATAAAAGTTTGGAAGGAAAAGTGGCTGATTGCTTGTGAGAGATGAAAACATATCTACTGCCACAACTTAAAAGCTGTCTTTCAACATCTTGTATTTCTCTGTCTGCATCAATACATAGACAAACAGATATAGGTAACAAAAGGTGATGGAAAGTAATTCCCAGTAAGAAATCTATCCATGTCATAATTTCTGAAGGATTCCAAAGTGTGTCTTCGAATATGAGTCACCTGGATGGTTGTTACTAATTGCTATTTTCCATGCCTATAACATATCTTAGAGAACTTTACTTTTACAAAATGAATTCCAGCAAAAAATGCAATTTTACACTGCTATTGTCTGTGCTAAGGAAGAAAGATAAGAAAATAAAACTAAATTTCAGTAATAAATTCATTTGCGCCAAAACAATGTTTTTATCAGTAAATCAACATCTTGATTCACATAATACTTTTCTCTTTCCAGATACACATACTAGTATTTTTCAGGTTTGGTAGCTGTTTCTAGGCCATTTTTTAATAGAAAAGAAAAATAATTACCACTGAGGCTAAGTTAATGAACATATAGCCTCGAATACTTAATAAATGATAAATCTTAGAAATAGAATTCTGTTTTTAAAGCCTTTATAGGCATTTGTTCCACTAACTCACATATGTGGTGATATTGGTATATATATTCCTTTTCAGGCAGAACTAACCTTTATAAAGCTCTGAAAATATCTATGAAATCATACCTTTATTTCTATGGTTTGCAATTTTATACTATTCAAGAATACATATATTTGATTTTCTATAAAAGAGAAAAAAAGGTCTTAAAGTAGTTCTTAGTCTAAGAGATGTGTGATTTTGAGATATATTCATATACAGTATTCATTATTACATTTCATCTTGAGAGTATAATTTTATCTGAATTTGTTTTAGTGAACCCACTAATGTAAGATGCTTTTCAGTGAACAGAAGCTAATTAAAGGAGTATGTTATGTGATATTTGATTTCTAGTGTATTTATTTCTGAGTCCCTTGAGGCTTATAATTTCATTTCCTAAAACATGATTTTTTTCATCATACATAAACATTTAGTTTGATGCAGCAAAGTGCATTTTTATTACAGCTACTGTTTTCCCATTGGTAATACTGGTCTAGTATCATGGAAGGATTGTTTTTATCCCTCTGAGTAAATAAGAGAAGCTCTCCATCTTTCAAGGAAACTCATAAACCTGACTCCTTTTAAAGTGAGCTCATCCTATAAATCTTTTCTGGTCCATTACAATCTCCTACATTGTTCTTCAAGATTGATAACTGTTTACCTCAATATAACTGAAAAAAATTGCTATGTGTACTTACTAAGAAAGAGTGTTTTGAGATATTTGGTTTCAAAATTTATATGCATCTTATATTGTTTGATACAATCAATGCATGAGAAGGGCCATTTCCATCATTACGAGTGTACTTGGAGAGTTCCTAATAAAGTCAAAGTGACTAAAGGCAGTGTTTTGTCCTCTGTGGTTTTGCTAGGGGCAATATGAATTAAACTGTTTTCTACCATCCTTGTATTTAAGTTATATAAAAGTTAAACAGATTTTAAAGGATATAAGTTATAACAATCCCTTTCAAATAAAACTTGTGATCAATTTGATCTATACTTGGAGATCACTGATGGTGATAGAAAACAATCTCAGCTTGACTATCACAGATACCTTCACCATTAGTGTGCTGAATAAATTGCCTATTTTGCCTTTGGGCTCATGCATCTGTACTTTCAATCATAATGACAATATGAAAGAAATTATTGGGTCAGGAGAACCCTGAAATCCATAGTCATTGTTTAAGACACTATCAACTGATTGCAAGAAAGCTAAATAGTCAGTTATGGAGATTTCAGAACACTCCTGTTAAACATAAGGTACTCCTTTTTTACCATTAGCATGTTAAAAGACATTTGCAACCCCCCAAGAGGTATGGAGACTCTCATGTTGGTTTTGGCCAACATCTATCTAAAACTACTAAAGGGAGAATTCCCAGAATAAATCATATGCTTCCAAATAAGACACTGTTGCTTAGTTTTCTGCCTTTAAAATTGAAATATGAATCTTCAGTAAGACTTGTTTGCCACGGATTTCTCCCACTGCAACTGAAAGGATCAAACTTTTAATACTACATACAAGATCAACCCCAATTTACAAAATATTGTTCTGTTTTCTCATTACTGTGCTCTTATAGTGTTGAATAACTGTGTGTGTGTGTGTGTGTGTGTGTGTGTGTGTAATACAATTAGCCTGGATTAGTCATTCTTTTGACTCCTCTATACTACTCCTATTTTACTAAAATTATGTTTATAAATCCATTCTAATCATATCTCTTAAACACAGATCTATATTTTTTCAATATAGTACTTGGTACAATATATTGTCCATACCAAATTCTGTAAAAATGTTAATTAGAGGTACTGAATTATTTCCAATAATGTTCTACATGCTTTTTTTTAAGCATTCAATAACATAGCTATGCTATTTGCTTTTTCCATGTAAAGTTTGGGAAGGCTAGTAGTTTTTTGTGTAGGTGTCATATATTAAAATGTCTATAATAAGAATATAAGATTTTGAGGGCATTTGAAAAGTTGGTTTGTATCTTGAAGGCAGACATCACATCAATAAAACATTTTAGTTCTTTCCAAAAAATTAAAGTGAATTTTAATCAAATGTGAGGTCAATGCTTCTTGGTGACTCTTTATAAAATAACTCCTAGAGCAAAATATTTCATCTCATCTCTGTAATTCCATATATAAAATTTATTCACTAATTTTTTTTGCTAGTTAATCTGAAAAGAGGGTTTGGGGTGGAAATAAATAGTAAAGTGCTTTCCTAACATGTGAGATACTGAGTTCTGTGTTCGATGCTCAAAACCACCACCAGGAAAAAAAAAAAAAAAAAAAAAAAAAAAAAAAAAAAAAA
>NW_025999942.1:9104905-9124478 GCF_001458135.2 Marmota marmota marmota | reverse complement strand
GCCCGCCCTACGAAAAAAGGCGTCGGCTGATATGGGATCAGGTCTGGGGAAGGCGCCTCCTTGGGACTGAACCATACATTGCAGCCACTACTGCACAGTGGGATAGGACCTCTACTTTCGCCTGCATTGTTTTATAAAATAGAAGGGGGAACTGTGGTGAGCCGTTCTAATAGACCGTGGCCGCCATTAGAAGATGGCGCCGGCTTCCACTGTGGCCTGTGATAAACAACTCCTAATATGGAGAATTGGCACGCAATCCCTTACCACCCTATGAGAAAGGTCCACGTGGCAGCTTAAGATTGGTATGCTGGAGGCTTTATTAGGCTGTGCTTGGGCACTCGGCGACGGGTCACTAGAAGATGATACATGAATCAAGGCCTGAATAAACTGCTGAAAGAAGAATCCTGTGTCGTGTTTTCCCTTGCCGGCGAGGGGTCGCGGCACAAATAGAGTATCAAACTAGGTGTTTAGGCCTCTATTACTCTCTAGCTGAATTATGCATCCTGTAAATATCAAGCACATAAGCTGCAAATTAAATCTTTGCATTTTCAGTAGCATTTGTACTGAATTTAAACTTTATTCAACTAATGATTCACTAGATCTTATTCTCTTCTGTTATGAATATATAAATGATAGTATATTTTATAATATTACTTGTAATTTAATTGCTTATTAAATGGAACATGGTACATATAATTTTAAGATTTTATATATTTTATATAATATTTAATAATCACTTTAAAGTGTATATAAAGCTTAAATTCTAATTTTCTTCAAAAGATTTGTATGTTCACATAAAATTTTTAGAGTATATTTACTAAATAATTTGTTTACTTTTTCAGATCTCATAGCTGCATTCTCAAATGGAAATATGCTCTTTCAAAGAATAATTTAAAGAACATTATTTATTTATGTATCTTTAGTTTTAGGCGGACACATTTGTTTTTATGTGGTGCTGAGGATTGAACCCAGTGCCTCATGCATGCTAGGCGAGCACACTACCACTGAGCCACAACCCCAGCCCCCAAAGAATAAAATTTTAATAACACAAAATATATTCCTTATGAACTTTACCACTTAGTGAAGAATATTTAAATAGTTAATAATAATAAGTAAGATAAAAATAGATTGGATTAAAAATAATGGCAAAACTCAACTACATGCTGTGTACAAAACACTTTAAACATAAGAACTATTAGGCCAAAAGTCAAATGATAGAGAAAATATACCCTGCTAATATTATACAAAAGAAAGCTGGACTAGCTATATTAATATCAAAAAAAGTATACTTTGAACAGGAATGTCATCAGGGATAAAAATGGTCATTACGTTATTCTTTAAATCATTAATTCTTCAAGATTATATAATGAACCTGGAGAAATAAATAACCTGACTTTAAAAATTGCAAAATATTTGAATAGATCTTACCCAAAATAATACATAAAAATGGCCAATAGTATAAAAAAATTGCTTAAGTTCATTAACCATCAGAGAAATGAAAATCAAAACCATTATGCAATACTATGTTGGACCTGTTAGGAAGGCAATCATCAAATAGTCAATATATAATGATATAATGATGGTAATGATGTGGAGGAAAGAAAAGTTTTATACACTGTTGGTGAGAATTTATATCGGTGTAGCGATTATGATAAATAGTATGGAGAATTTTAAAGAAATTAAAGATAGAACTGCAACATGACCCTCCCTCAAGGCTGTTTCAAGGCATGTGCCCAAAGGGAATAAACTCATTACCTCATAAAGATAACTAGTGTCTTGTCCATTTTTGTCATTATAATAGAATATCTGAGAATGGGTAAATTATAAAGAAAAGACATTTGTTTCTTTCAGTTCTTGAGGCTGGAAAGTGCCGCAGCCAGGCGCCATCTTGACTTGTTTACAGAACCTAATAGGAAAGTCCAAGGTCAACCAACATCTACATCAAGTGAAGACCTTGTTGCTGGAGACTCTGTAGAATCCAGAGGCAGTGTAAGATATCACATGGCTATGCAGAACAAGCTTGACAGAGAAAGCTTACTTTTACAACAAAACCACTCTCTCAATAACCCATCTGTGATTGAATTGATCCTCTCATGAGAACACAGCTCTTGAGATCATTCACATCCTCAAAATTCTACCTCTTTAGAGCATTAATATATGATTTAGGGGATTAAGTTTTTTGTGTTAGTCAGTTTCAAGAGCTATGGCAAAGTACCTGAGATAAACAAAATTATAACGAAGAAAAGTTTATTTAAACTCACAATTTCAGAGATTTTCAGTCCATGGTCAGCTGGAGCCATTCATTTTGGTTTCATGGCAAGATAAAGCATTATGGTATGGAGTAGACAATAGACTCACCACTTACCTTTTATGGAAGCCAGAAAATTTTTATTTAAAAAAAAAGAGAGAGAGAAAAAAAAAGGAGTTAGGTTAATAGTATCACCTTCAAGAACCTGCTTTCAATGACCTAGTTAACTTTCTTCAACTAGGCCCCTCCTCTTGAAAATTTTATCATCTCACAGTAGCACCACAGGCTCACAAACAAGCCTTTAACCTTTGGAAGAAGTTAAGATTGAAAATATAACAATTCCCAAAGTATGAAATCTGGTGTACATATTTTAAAAATAGCATCTTCATTTCCATTTTTTACAGTATACATTTGCATTAACCAAAATTAGTAAACAACTGAAGTGTCAGTGGGTAAATGGAAAAAAAAAAAACTGGGTACATAAATAGACAGAATATTATTCAGCCCTAAACAAAATAAGGTCTTGCCTTTTGCATAACCTGACAATGCAAACATGTATAGGCCCAGATAATGTTATGGTAAGTGAATTAAGCAAGATTCAGGAAGGAAAAATAAATTCACAATCTCACTTATATGTGGAATCTAAAATACAAAATTCAAATGTATGGAGAAAAAGAAGAAAATAGTCATTATTGAGGGTGGAGCAGAAGGAATAAATGGATACAAATAAATGTATTCAATGGGTACAAAGTAGCAGATACACAGGATGAACAACATGAGGACTATAGATAATAAATATACAACATAAGGACTATAGATAATAATATTGTACTGTATATGGAACTCATGCTAAATGCTTACAGTATAGTTGCCTTTGCCATAATGCCAAAAATGGATAACTTTGTGAGATGATAGATGAGTTAATTTGCTTCCATGTAGTAAACCTTTTTGTTCTATCTATATGTATCCATAATATCATATTCCATGGCTTAGAAATACAAAGTAAAATTTATTTTTTTTAAAAAAGTAATCTACAGACCAATAGTTATCATCAATCTAAATAGAAATATTCTGAACAAAGTATTTACTAATTGAATTCAGCAATATGTAAAAATGAATATGCATTGTGACTAAGTACAGTTTATTCTAAGTGAAAAAGGGTAATTTAAGATTCAGAAGTCAATGTTATTCATTATATTTACATAATAAGGAAGATAAACTATATCTTCTCAGTAAGTGAAGAAAAATCATTTGATAAAATTTATTTTATGTTCATAATGAAAATACTCCACACACTGGGAATGAAAGAAACCCTTAAACTATTAAAGTTTATCCATATATAACCTGCAGATAACACCATACTTAATGAGAGATGGTGTTTTCTCCCAATGATAGGGCAGAAGGCAAAACATCCCCTCCTCACTTCTCTTTGTTCATCTTAGAAGTTTTAGCTACTTTGATAAACACACAGAGGTCAATCATGTACAGCACATACAGCAGCATTTTGGATAGTCAATTACATTTCAATTCTTCCTAAGAGATGTGGTGACCCATAATTGTAGTTATATTTTTATTTTCATAGTAACTTATGATGTTGAGAATTATTATGTGTTTGTTATTAGTATAACTTCTCTGGTAAATTGCTTACTCAAATTTTTACAATATTTTAAATTGAGATATTTGTTTTCTTCTTATGGAGTTCAAAGACAAAAACTTGTTTATGAATATTTATAAGAGCTCTCTAACTCCAAACTGAAAACAAGTCAGGTATCTCTCAAAGATTAAGGACTAAATGAACCATGAGAAAACATATAATGAAATATCGTTCGGCAATGAAAAGGGAAAAACTGCTGATTCAGACAACATAGATGAATGTTAAACGCATTTTGCTGAGAGAAAGAGCCAAACCACAGTGCTACCTACTTATGATTCCATTCAAATCTGGAAAAGGCAAACATATTGGAACAGAAAACAGATTAGTTCCACATTGGAAAGAGGATAATTACAGAAGAGCTTTGAGGGATGACAGAACTATTCTCTGGGGTATTATGCTGGTGGATAGATAATCATATGCTCTCTTGACAATTTTTAAAACAGTACGCTTTAAAGAATGAGTTAAAACTCATTACATGCAAATTAAAAAAATAAATCATCAAGGATGTCTGGGGAAACCAAGATGGAGTACAAGACAACCATGGAATTGTCACTGAATGGAGAAGACTAAGGGAAATGAAAACTGAATATAAGTTGTTGGGTAGGGATGGGTGAAATTAGAAAAGCTGGGGAAAACACATAGCTTAGTTAATGTGGTGCACTCTCCTCATGTGCCACATTAGGCATGTGCTAATGTTAATCCCCTAATTTTGATATTTGCATCATGATTATGTAATATAATAATATTGGTAAAGTTGAGTGAGAGATATATTAGGACTCTATCTTTGCATCTTTTTTTGTAAATAAAATTGTTTCAAAACAAACTATCAAAAAGGCTTAGTCAACTTTTATGAGAGTTGAATTCCAGAAAATCTTTTGCAAAAATATTTATAAATGATTTGTAAAAAATTATTTTCATATAGATATGAAACAATGCCCAATGATCTAATTTTTCCCAAATATATTTAACTTGGAAACACCCAGAAAATATTGAAAAACTAATCTTTTTCCACTTATATCTGCCATCAAATATGATAAAAAGTAAAGATAATTTTCTTAATATTCAAAATAGATTTTATGATTTTTCAGATACTTTAATAACCATGTATTTTAAATAATATAAGGCACCTAACTCACTATAACCAAAACTTTAAAAACATAATTTGAGTTATACAATTATCACTTTTATGTGTCTGTTGGATATAAATTTATTTTGTAAGAAGAAATTTAGTTGGTTCAAATGACATGACAATTTGCTACATTTCCTTATCTATGTGAACTCTATATATCATCGGTTGAATATTTCATTTTGAAAAATGAAGTTCTTCCCATGAATTAAGCAGATGAAAATTTTCTTCTTTGGAAGCCAATGAGTTTCACAATGAGAGAGAAGTTGCATGTTAGTTTGACTTATCTCTTCACAAAACTGAAGATCAAAAATGTATTGCCCTGATCTTTTTATGATTGGAAATTATAATGGCATTATTAGGTACCTCACGTGGATTTTCTTCTGGGATATTATGATAAGTCTGTTCTTTACATACCAATGTGAATTTTTGTTTTTGTTTTTAAAATTTTCACTTTTAAAATCTTTTATTTTCAGCACTGGCCCAAGATTGGCTCAACAAAAAGAAAGAAAGAGAAAACAAAACAATCAAAACCAGATCGCAATGCAAATTTTAGTTTTAAATTGTAAATTCTTACACAGGGTCATAATACTAATAACTGACAGTAATTTTAATCACCCAATGATTGCTAGTTAGCATTCTAACTTGCAGACACTCTCACATTCATATCTTATAACAACTAAATCAGGGAGATTCTATAATCATTTTCATTTTATAAATTGAAAATTTGAAGTATAAGACATTACATAATTTGGCAAAGAGTACATAAATGAATAATATTTTGAGTGTATGTAGCAGGAATCCATGATCTCACTGACTGTACTTAGAATGCCTGGCTTTAGCCACTAAACAGCTGTCAAGTATTGTGAAGTAATAAACTGGTGAAGTATTAAGAAAAAAAAAAGGTATGGTGACAATGCACAGAAAATAGCATTATTATATTCTTATATTTCAATCAGATTTTTCACTGCTGTGACCAAAAGACCTGACAAGAACAATTAGTGGAGGAGAAGTTTATTTGGAGGCTCACAGTTCATAGATGATCAACTCTATAGCTCTGGGTCTGAGGTAAGGCAGAACATCAATGGCAGAAGACTATGGTAGAGGAAAGTGGTTCAGCATGTTGCATTAGGATGCAGAGAGAGAGAGAGACTGTACATCTCAATAAGGACAAAATATAAACCCTAAAGCCATGCTTCTAGGTATCCACTTCCTCCAGCCCAACTCTCCTTGCCTACAATTACCATCCAGTTAATCCCTATCAGGGTATTAATGCACTGATTAGGTTAAAACTCTCATAACCCAATCTTCATCTCTAAACTTTCTTGCATTGTCTCACACATGAGCTTTTGGGGGACATCTAGTATGGAAACCATAACAATATTATTGCATTTATTATATGTTAAAGTAGTGTGCATCTTAACTAGTGTGAACTATAATAATATTTCTAAAGATACATGTTTATCAAATGTTAGTTTAGATACAACTAACTGTTTGCATACCACCTTGAAAAACACATCTTTAAGCACTGGGAACAATAGAAGAATTTCATCAAGAAGTAATGAGATTAAAATTTATACTTTTGTGAAAAATAAACTGATAGAATTTATAGGAATATAAAAGAAAAAGTAAAAAAATATATAAAAGTCAACCGATAAATAGGGGAATGAAATTTTCCAACATGGATTGACAAAGTCTTGAATTAAAGAGGAAGCAGGGTGAAGAAAAGGGGTAAACAGATGTGGAAGATATGAGTAACAAATGATACACCTAAGTTTGAACTGGAACATGTTGGGATGATGTCCATGCTGGATGTGGTGGCACGTACCTACAATCCCAGGTAATTAGGATGCAGAAGTAGGAGTGTTACAAATTCCAGGACAGTCTTGGTAATTTAGCAAGACCCCGTCTAAAGATAAAAGATAAAAAGGGCTAGGGATATTGCTCAGTGATGGAGCACCCCTGGGTAAAATAAAAAAAATAAAAATAAAAACAGAAGAAGAGGAGGATGAGAAATTATTATGTCCACAATTATACTAAAACTATAAAATTGCAATCCTGAACATTAAAAACTTTGTCTAACAAAGACTCCATATAAAAGATCTAGGGGAAAATGATGTTTTTTTTTTTTTTTTTTTAAACCTGATGATTAGTGGAGATAACCTCTATCAGGGAAGAAAAAAAAGGCAGTGATATCAGCTTGGGAGAGTGACTTGGTAGCTACTCACATGGACATGGAACTGTAATTAAACAATTATTCTGAATCTTGTTAAAAACAATATGATAGACTTCATTTGGGGACTGTTGCCATAGATGATATAATGTTGCAGTAGGGGAAGAGTTTGAACTTCCTACTGACAATAGAAAAGACCACTGGATAATAGAGATGGCAGAAATTGAATTGAATCAGAAAGTCCTTAAATATTATTGAATAAATAGTGCCAAAGAAAAAGGCATGAAGGAGTTGGAGGACAGACATCCTCTTATTAAATCATTCTTTTACCTCAGTAACGGTGACTCTAGGAATGAAGATGTTAACTGTGAGTTTTCCAGGGAAACATAAAAATTGCTGAAACAATCAAGCTGCTGGATAAATAGTAAAGGGCGGATGATTACAGGAATAGTAACTTAGAACAGATAATTATCAAACAAAGAATTACAATTATCCACAAAATCAAGAAACATCATTTGTAGAGACTAACTCATTCATATCATGCATGGAGTCATATATTTTCTTATAGGTCAAATTTAGCATAATTTATTCAGAATTGATAACTCAAAAAGTAATACAATATTTGAAGACAATTTATATATAATTACATATAATACACACACAGAAGAGGGGTGTGTGTGTGTGTGTGTGTGTATAATCTGCTTTAAATACAAAGGCTTTGGGCACCGGTAATTTAAATTTTAGGTTCAAAATAATTTTATATTTACAGCTCAACATTTATTAACAAGTCTCAATTGATTGTAAAATAGAAACTTCATCTTGATATGACTAATGTCTTTTTAGATATTATTACATTATTGGTAGTCAAGTCTGCCCTGGCTTTAGGATCTCAGCATCAAAGAGTGCCGCAGTCTGGCTGGGCACAAATCACGAGCCACTGAAGCAGGAACAAACTTTATTTTTGAACTGCAGGAAAACACTTCACACAGCTCCCGGGGAATCCTCCCGAACGCCACGCGGCTCATCCAGGAACCCCCAGCTGGAAATATCTCTCCCGGAAATCCCTCCTCCTGCACTTCCCCAACCAATGGGAACTCTCGGGGAATCCCCGGAAATCCCCACGAGAACTCCAAAATAGTGCGAGAACTCAAAAGTTGTGGCAGAGGTGGATAGTAATGCCTTGCCTGTCAATCAATACTGTTGGCAAAATGCCAGGGGCCATACAGACTCGGCCATGGCTCTCAGCATCTCCCCCTTTTTGTTTAATTAAACAACAAGCAATGTGGCTTAGGGACCGTGCCTGTTAGGCAGTCCAATTCAACATATGGTCCTTACCCATCATCGGATGAACTGACCTCCAGGCGTCAGGACTACTGGTCCAGCATACAGCCATACTTGTGGATAGGCCTTTGCACCAGTGGGGGGGTGAGGTTCTTTGCCTCACCTCTGTTGGCCCCCAAATTTTAGCTGGACGATCATGACAAGCAGAAGGGAGGAAGATACACCAAGCCAATTGACGGCTCCTTTTGGAAAAATTGTACCACCGATGACATCATCAGCAAAAATACCCCAACACTACCACAAGTCGCTGCACCAACAGATAGTTCACAATGCATACAGGTGAGCTCACAATGTGTCCAGGCAAGTTCTGCAAGCAGTTCAGTGATGGCTATTGTAGAAGCTGTAGATTGGTTTTATCTTTGTCTTCACCAGCACTGGGATGAAGATAGGAATTCTGGCAATAATGGCTAAAGAAAAAATTATGTAACATTACAGAAGGCACTAAAAGAAAACAATTTTCTTAACAATTTACATTATCTTTAAGAGAATTATTAAATATAATGAAAAGGAAAGGTGAAAGTAAACAAACAGATCTGTTAACCTTCTTTTGTGTTCACATATTAAAACAATCTTTAACAGCTGTTTACCCAATTAAATTAAACCATTTAAATCACGTGAATTAAAAAAAAATATTTGGATCCATTTTATCATGAGCGCTCATCATATATGATATATGGACATACATACATTCAAACATATAACACAAAACACAAGTGTGCACACATAATATAATACATACAACACATAACATTATAGTAAAGGCCTTATAACTTTTTACAGGTGAAATCTCCATTGCAATGTTTAAAAACTCTATAGTCAAAAAATAGAACTGATCAGCAAAACATTAACCTAGGTCTGTATGAGCTCAAAAAACAAAATAGAACTTCATGATATGGCAAAGGGCAATAATAAAATAGATATTGAAAAAAGCATCCTGGTTCTGTTGCAGATGTAAGAATAGCCAAACTGGAGTTTTGGATATCAGTTGTTATGGATTTGAGCCAAATCATCTTCTTTTTGGTCTGTAGAAATCGCTTTAGTTAATCTCTCTGGAATCCAAATCGGCTGCTGTTCTCCCTGTGGAAACACACAAACAGACCCCCGACTCCAGACAATTACTGGGTCAGGACCTTTCCATTGTCCTGTTAGAATATCCTTCCAAAGTACCTTGGGCTTATGTACATTTTTTGGACACATATGCCTTTCCGCAGCACTAAGTCCTGATGAATCCAAATTTAAAAAGTTTAGAGTAAAAAGGGTTATTTTAAGTTTATCTTTGGGGAATATATACCCCTTCCCAATTCCCTCTTTTTGCTTTAATAAGTACATTTTAATAGTTTGATGAGCTCTTTCAACTATGCCTTGTCCCTGTGGATTGTATGGAATTCCTGTTATATGAGTAATGCCAAATGATGAGCAAAATTGTTTAAAAGAGGTAGAAGTATAACCAGGACCATTATCTGTTTTTAACTGTTTTGGAACGCCCACAGTGGCAAAATTTTGTAAGCAATGAGCTATAACATCTTTAGTTTTTTCTCCGGCATGAAGGGAGCCCATCAAAAATCCAGAAGAAGTATCAACTGTAACATGCAAATATTTTAATTTTCCAAATTCTGGCAAGTGTGTGACGTCCATCTGCCAAATATGGTTAGGTATCAGTCCTCTAGGATTGACTCCAAGATTAACTTGTGGTAAAAAGGTCACACAATTTTGACATTGTTTTATTATTTGTCTAGCTTGTTCCTTAGTTATTTTAAAACGCTTTTGTAAAGTATTAGCATTGACATGGAACCTTTTATGAAAATGTGTAGCTTCTTCTAGTGTAGAGAAAATATGTATGTCATGTGTAGTTTTATCTGCTAAATCGTTGCCCAAACTAAGGGCTCCAGGCAATCCTGTATGTGCTCTGATATGTCCTATAAAGAATGGATCTTTTCTGTCCCAGATTAGACTTTGTATAGCAGAAAACAAAGAGAAAACAGTAGAGGAAGGGGAAATCCTACCAGCATCTTCAAGGGATACTATAGCATTAACTACATACTGACTATCAGAAAATAAATTAAATACAGAATCTTTAAACATCACAAAAGCTTGTAAAACTGCATTAAGCTCTACCTTTTGAGCTGATTGTTTGGGTACTAAAAATGTAAAAGTTTGATCAGGGGTAACTACTGCTGCTGTACCATTATTTGACCCATCAGTGAATACATTTGGAGCATTCATGATAGGGGTTTTTCTTGTCATTTTTGGAAAAACTACAGGATGCGAAGACCAAAAAGACAACAAAGGATTAGATGGTAAGTGATTATCAAATGAAACATTAGATTTACACATGATTATTGCCCAAGTATTTAACTCATTAGCTAACTCATCAATTTGATCCATAGTATATGGAGTAATAATTTTATTGGGAGAAATTCCAAACACTCCCTTTGCTGCTTTTATTCCTTTGAGTATTAATTGTCCTACAGCCTCAGGATACCTAGTAAGAATAGTGTTAGGAGAATAAGATAAATGTATCCACAATAATGGACCTTCTTGCCAAAATACTCCTGTAGGAATATTTTTTGTTGGTATTACAATAAATAATAAAGGCAAAGTTATATCAATTCTATCCAAATGCATATTTTCCATATATGTTTCAATAATTTTTAATGCCTTTCTTGCTTCAGGCGTTAACATGCGGGGTGAATTTGGATCTGATGGACCTTTTAGGATATCAAATAAAGGTCCCAACTCTCCTGTTGGTATGCCTAGATAAGGCCTTATCCAATTTATGTCTCCTAATAACTTTTGAAAGTCGTTAAGTGATTTGAGTTGATCTACTCGTATTTGAATTTTTGGTGGACGGACCATGGTTGAGGATAATAGAACTCCTAAATAATTAATTGGAAAATTTAATTGTACTTTATCTATTGCTATCTCTAGATTATAATTTTTTAATAAATTTGTAAGTGTGGCATAACATTCTAGCAATGTGTTTTTATCTTTGTGTGCTAACAATACATCATCCATATAGTGAAATATTTGTAGTTTAGGATTTTGATTTCTAAGTGGCTGGATTGCTTTGTTAACATAAATTTGACACATAGTTGGGCTGTTAGCCATCCCTTGAGGGAGTACTTTCCATTCATATCTCTGATCAGGACCTTCATGATTCAGTGCAGGGATAGTAAATGCAAAATGTGGACTATCCTCAGGATGAATTGGAATTGAAAAAAAACAATCTTTAATATCTATAGCTAAAACGTACCAGGTTTTTGGCAAAGCAGACAATTGAGGAATCCCCGATTGAGCAGGTCCCATAATAACCATCTCATTATTAATGGCTCTTAAATCTTGCAATAATCTCCATTTACCAGATTTCTTTTTAATGACAAAAATGGGAGTATTGTAAGGAGATACGGAAGGTTGTATATGTCCCTCCGCTAATTGTTGTTTGACCAGGTCATGGGCTGCTTGTATCTTTTCTTTAGTCAGGGGCCACTGAGGAACCCATACTGGTCTATCTGATTTCCAAGTAATTTTTATTGCCTCAGTGACCCCTTCTGAAAACCCAGTCCATGTCTATTTATTCCCTGATCTATTTGAATTGGTGCTGCTATGCCTTGTTCTCCTAATCTTTTTTCTTTCCTGAAACCTTGTCTAGCCCTAATAGTGGGCGCATTTGGATTGATGTTATTTGTTAATGTCAAACCTAATTGATCTAGGACATCTCGTCCCCATAAATTTATAGGAAGATGATCCAATACATATGGCTGTATAGTTCCTTCACATCCTTCAGGATCCTTCCAATCTAATACCATTGCACTTCTATGGGGATTAGTTGCCACTCCTAGGCCTCGAAGCGTTTGAGTGGCTTGTTGTAACGGCCAATGTTTTGGCCATTCTTGACAAGATATGATGCTAAGGTCTGCACCCGTATCCAGTAGTCCATTAAATTCATGTCCTTGAATATTTAGTTTTAGCATGGGGCGAGAATCTAAATTTAAAGACAGCATAGCCCAATCTACACCTGTGGAGCCTAATCCCCTGGAACCTCTTTCTATAGTACTACTGGAAAATTTATCATGTAGGCTGGGTATTATTAATAACTGTGCTATTCTATCTCCTGGTGAAATTACTGATATACCCTTTGGAGAACTAGCTATAATTTTTATTTCACCTTCATAATCGGGATCAATTACCCCGGGACTTATCATAAGTCCTTTTAGCGTAGAAGAACTGCGTCCTAACAATAAGCCTACTGTTCCTTGGGGAAGAGGTCCTTTTACTCCTGTGGGAATGATTTGAACTCCCATCTCTGGAGTTAGTACTGCTCTGGCGGAGGCGCAGATGTCCAACCCTGCGCTCCCTCTGGTTCGTCTGATGAGAGATCTGATGGATAATGTGTCCTGGGTACTACCCTGATGGTGTTGCTGGGTTCCTCCATGGTGTTTCTGGGTTCCTCCAGTGCCCCGTACATTTGTGGTCGTGGGCCCCGGAGCATTGGGCCCCCCTGTCCGTTTTTTGGCAATGGAGCCTGATGCCTTTCTCCACGATATCGTGGGTAAACACTTGGTCCTTGTCTGTTTTTTGATAACGGAATACCCTCTATGGTGGTTTGAGAACGGCATTCATTAGCCCAATGTTTCCCTCTACGGCATCGTGGGCAAATACCCGGTATTCTATTCGTTTGATATCTAGCTTTGTTAAACCCTCCTCCTATGGGGCAACTCCTTTTAAAATGTCCTGTTTGATCACAATTATAGCATGTTTTTGGCCTGGCATCTAAAGCCTGTTGTACTGCTGCTAAGACTTGCCCTTGTTCATTAATGTCTCTACATAATTTAATATATGTGTTTAAATCTTCATGTCTCCATGGTCTAATGACCTCTCTGCAACAACGATTTGCTTGGTCATAAGCCAGTTGTTTTATAAATGGCATTGCCTGTTCTGTATCCCCAAAAATTCTGGAAGCTGCTTGAATAAGCCTATCTACAAATTCAGCGTAAGGTTCATTAGTTCCTTGTATTACCTTAGATAATTGACCTTGTAAACCTCCATGCCCCTGTAAAGTTTTCCATGCCCTAACCGCATCTACAGCAATTTGTGCGTATACGCCAGGATCATATTCAATTTGTTGCCGTTGACCCTCATAAGGTCCTTTTCCTAACAACATATCTAGATTTCTTTGAGGGTAACCGGCTGCTGCATTTCGTCTAGCTGTCTCCCTGCAAAATTCCTCATTGGCAACCTTCCATAACAAATATTGTCCTCCATTTAGCACAGATTTACACATACTAGCCCAATCTGCTGGCGTCATGTCCAAGTTGGTAATGGATTCGACCATGCTTACAGTGAACGGTGCTTGAGGACCATAGGTTGTTACAGCCTCCTTTAACTGCTTCACTGTTTTGAAATCTAAAGCACGGTGAATTCGCTGCCCTCCTGCCTGCTCAAGTACAGGGCATGCTAATCTTTGAGGTCCTGTCTCAGGATCCCATCTATCAACTACGGGGTTTGAGGGCCACTCAGCTATCTCCATAGGGGGAGCTGTTGGTTGAATTACGCCCTCTGGTGATAGAACGGTGTTAGTAGCAGCCTCCTGTTGTAGCTTTTTCCCTAATAGCTGTTTCTCCTCTAAGCTTTCTTCCTTTAAATTTTCTTCCTCTGTCTGACTAGCTTGAGAGACCTTCTCTTTTGCTTGATCTAAAATGTCTTTCTCCATGGTCTGAACCTCTAACAATTTACTTAACACTCTTTCAGTTTGTTTTTTACTAATTTCTAATCTGTTATAAAGATAACGCAACCCAATAAGATAACACAAAACAAAACCAAAACAGAATGAAACAAAAACGGAACAAAAAATCGTTGTATCAATTTTCCTATTTTCTTGATATGTGCATTTGTGGTCTATTTCTATCTCTTCCTCAGGGGCGAACAACTTCAAACCTTGAGCCAACAATTTTTCCCAATCTGCCTGAGAAAATTCTAGGGATAGGCAGCTTGAAACAAACACAAAACAAATCAAAACAAGAACACATTGTTTTTTAAAATGGTCACCCTTTCTCTCGCCTTCCCTTAGGGGCAAGAAATTTCACTTACCCCGAAGCTTCAGACGTTCCCCACACGGGCTGCCAAATGCTGCAGTCTGGCTGGGCACAAATCACGAGCCACTGAAGCAGGAACAAACTTTATTTTTGAACTGCAGGAAAACACTTCACACAGCTCCCGGGGAATCCTCCCGAACGCCACGTGGCTTGTCCAGGAACCCCCAGCCGGAAATATCTCTCCCGGAAATCCCTCCTCCTGCACTTCCCCAACCAATGGGAACTCTTGGGGAATCCCCGGAAATCCCCACGAGAACTCCAAAATAGTGCGAGAACTCAAAAGTTGCGGCAGAGGCGGATAGTAATGCCTCGCCTGTCAATCAATACTGTTGGCAAAATGCCAGGGGCCATACAGACTCGGCCGTGGCTCTCAGCAAAAGAGAGAGTTGGGTATGCCTAGTTTGCTATCCCAGAGTATTAAGTTACCTGGGGAATTTACCATCTGAAGACTTTAAAAATTTTACTGTAGATGATTTGAAAATAAAAAATATGGCAGATTAAATATGTTTCATTTTATTAAATTGGATATCTGCATGAATTATAAATTAATACTCATGGATAATACTTGTTAGTTGGGCATGCACACCTATAATCCCAGAGATGGAGGCAGGCAGGAGGATCTCAAGTTTGAGGTCAGTCATAGCAACTTAGCTAGACCCTGTCTCAAAAAAAAAAAAAAAAAAAATAATTAAAAATGCTGAAGTTGTCGCTCAGTGTTTAAGTGTTCCTGGGTTCAATCCCTAATACCAAAAACAAAAACAATAAACAAAACCAATACCTATTTTAATCTGATAATCTCTTCTCATTATAATAATAATTAAATCCTTAATTGGGATTGACTCCTTTTCCCCTTTTTAACATACTTGCTTCTCACTGACCAGTTATACATGATTGATTCTCATGAGATCATTTTCCAAATCCCTCCCCTTACCAGACTGTATTACAAATATAAAAGTTTTTCATATATTGTACATTTCTATGTTCCAGGCTAGTACAATATTGCTTGCCAAGGCTAGTTTCTCAATGTTCTACCAACAAATATTGATCAAATAATTTATATTTTGTGTCTGTTTATGATTGGTTAGCTGTTTAGAGTGATTATTGCTGTGCATCAGTGTTCAAAAAATAATAAATGAGAGAATGAAAATTCTCATTCCTCTCAAATTAATCATTGGAAAATAATTAAAACACACATTATAAACCTATTGCTCTATTTTTGTTCCTTTTTTTAAGAGAGAGAGAGAGAGAGAGAGAGAGAGAGAGAGAGAATTTTTTTAAATATTTTATAGTTTTCGGCGGACACAACATCTTTGTTTGTATGTAGTGCTGAGGATTGAACCCGGGCCGCACACATGCCACGCGAATGCGCTACCACTTCAGCCACATCCCCAGCCCCTATTTTTGTTCCTTTATAACAATTTATGTGCTGAAGCAATTTCAGGAAGTTTCTTAGGTGATGTTCTAGTGAGAAAATGTTCTATCAAGTCCATTACAGAAAGCCTTGGCTGAGGTGTTCTTCAAGAAGAAGGATTCTTCCTTATCACCCAATTCGGGTTGAAAAACAGAAACTTCAAAACAGAGGTATATTTTAATGATCTCCCTCTACTCCTTAATTTTTTTTCTTTTACAATGTTTCTTCTGCCTCACAACCAAAATTTATTTCCATATACTTATGCTGCTATAGAACAGTTAAGAACTGTGAATCTCTGACTTTCTGGGCTTTTGATTCTGAACTAGGTTACAGTTTTGACTTTCCTAGCATAATCTCCTGTCTTTTCAGAATACTCTTATCTTAATAATCTGCTCTCAACATTTCTGTCTTCATCTGATTATCAGTCTCAGCTTCCTTTTGGGA
The DNA here is from genome assembly GCF_001458135.2 of Marmota marmota marmota. Classification (NCBI taxonomy): domain Eukaryota; kingdom Metazoa; phylum Chordata; class Mammalia; order Rodentia; family Sciuridae; genus Marmota; species Marmota marmota. The sequence continues at coordinate 9,107,989 of NW_025999942.1, read as the reverse complement.
GAACAATTCACTGAATGGTTCTTGGTGCATGCTCCCATGAATGTGTGTGTGTGTGTGTGTGTGTGTGTGTGAGAGAGAGAGAGAGAGAGAGAGAGAGAGAGAGAGAGAGAGAGAATAAGTATGCGTGTTTCTCAGTGCTGGATAATCTCTTCCAAATCTGAGGTATTTCAGTGTTTCTTCTGCCTCTCTTTCCAATATGGAGTTTGTTCTTGTCAATACTAAATCTAAGTTCTCGACTCCATATAGTATAAACAGATTTTGTTTTATAAGATTGAAAACCAACATTGCCCCATATCAATACGACAACCATTTAATCTTTCTCTGGTTTTGGTAGAAAAGGATTGATGCACCAGGGGGAAGCACAAAAGAGAAAAACATTGCAGGGAAAATCGAGCTTTCCTGAGAGTAGGATATAATGTTGCATGGTAAGGTGTTTCCAACAGTGATGGAATTACAGGTCATAATGCATGAAGCTTTCTTAATTTTGTTCATGTAAAGGAGAGGGTATCTGGGAGTGTTAAGATTCTTGTCTGATGTCCCAAAGTGAAGAGACTCTAGTTATTGTCACTACAAAGTGACAATCTCTTCATACACCTAATTTGGTCAGGAGTAAATAGTACCATTCCCACAAATTACCTTCAAACTGAACTATGTGGGTCTGGCTAAAGATCAGATAAATATCCACAATTATAAACTGAAAACAGAATGTTCTTCACAAACACTAGAAACTGTTTAATCTTTCTGGAACTGGTGTATCACCAATGAACTAAAAGTTGTCAATAGAATACCTAGTGTCTCCAAAATGTGTGCAATTACATTATCTACTCCCCTGCCTGGAAAAAAAAAATACAAGCTTAGAGTTGGCTTTGTTTAATTTAGGAAAATAAGAAGCTCTGTCATGTAGCAGCCTTTTATAACTCTCCTACTCATTTGTGTGGGCTGCTCTACTCAGTGGTAAGTTTTGATTTTTCACTCAGTTATGGTATGTATTTTTATTCTTTTGATCTCATCTTTGTTTTGGATGTTCACTCACATTCAAAAACTTACATGTAGATAGATTTGCTGTTTACCAACTCATATCATTATTTTATTTCTGACTAAATTTTATCATAAGTCATTATTAACACATAGGTATGATCATTTTTAAGAGAAAAGTCTTTATAAATATTGTAATATTAGATTACAGTTAATTATGTTAATTTGATGCTGTATTACAATATAACAACTATAAAATTTGGATTATAACAAATCAAAATTTAGGAATGTTATTTACCTCATCATATCTTTCAGCCTCAAGAGTTTCATCTCTTAGCTAACTGGGGCCCAACCAAGAGCTTACAGGAGGTAGATCTGGAAAAGCCCTTCATAGAAAAAGAAATTAAATGCACTAGAAATAGAAAGAGAAGTTATGTTGTGCATATACAACATTCAATCAAGTATAGGGAAAGAAAATATATCTAATGTATTTTGAGATAAAACAGGTATTCTTAAAATGTATCCAAGATTTTTTTTTTCTTGTTTGATATTTGTCATTTAATACAGCTGGGGAAGTTGAGATATGGTAAAAGATAGGAATAATATTTCAGAAGATTTGTATGAGGATCAATGAAATTTAAATGAATCAAAACGTGTGTGTGTGTGTGTGTGTGTGTGTGTATGGGTGGCATGTATCAGAACAGACTAGGCATATAAATATTCTTCCAAGAAGAATCAGAAAGTACAAATAAACACATTATCTGTTACAATGCTTCAAAAGATTAAACCTGGATAACTTATCTCTTGATATGTTTACTTTAAATGAAAATGAAATAAAATTTTAACTTACATACATCATTGTTACTTTGAATTTTTGGTTACCATCAGATAAATATATCCTTACACAAAGAGATAGTAAACAATTTTACCCTTTTCTAAATCTCTGAATGCATCTTTAAATGTACTTAAAACCCTATTTCCTATGCCTTAATTCAAAAGACCCTTTGAGTTACTACTCATTTTGTAAACATGATGTGCTTATGTAAGTAGATGTAAAATTCAGTGCAGGGAAATAGACAAGAACATGAATTTCATATCTCAGTCCCTACAGGATAGATGTTGCCTTCTTTCTCCATATATATCAGATCTGTGGCAGATCTAGAGAAGCTGAATCAATCATAGGAAAGAAATTTTAGTTTCTTTCCATACATCCTGGTTATTTCTCTTCTCAAACCTAATATTGGTAAATATAATCTGATTCCATTTGAAATATTTCACATGAGAAGTTATTCCCTAATGAGTACGCTGAGACATAATCATTTTAGTTGCTTACACTTAACCCAATTTAAAGCTATGTTTTCAACATAAAAAAATTACACAAAATGGCAGTATTTTGCTTGTAAGATATCATCAAGATTTCTGGCTCTGAGTTCTACAACCGAAGAGTAAAAGAATATGAAAAACAAATAATCAGGGAACCAGTTCAAATTTTTTAACTCATTTCAGATATAAGAAGGTTCTATTTTATGCGAGGCTAAGAAATCCAGAGGTGTAAGTAACTATCATTTGTATTCTGTCACTGTTGAGAAATCTACATTAGCTCGCTGTCAAAAACCTAGTTCTGAGGAGGAACAGGAGGAGTGGGGGAGGAGGAGAGAGTTAAGGATAACAAAGAAGAAATAAATTTATAAGAAGCACTTTATTGAAGGCCCAGCAGCGGCCCGCCAGGGTGGAAGACACATCGCCCCGGTTGGGGGAGGGGCAGAGCCGCCATGCGCCTGCAAGGTAGGCGGACCTGCGACCCACAGGCAGAACAAGTCCAGCAACCTGCGGAGGGGCAGAGCCACCCGCCGCCTGCAAGGTAGGCGGACCTGCGACCCACAGGCAGAACAGGCCCAGCAACCCGCAGAGGGGCAGAGCCACCCCAGCGCCTGTAAGGTAGGCGGACCTGCGACCCACTGGAAGAACAGGCCCAGCAACCCGCAGAGGGGCAGAGCCGCCCCCACGCACCTGTAAGGTAGGCGGACCTGCGACCCACTGGCAAAACAGGCCCAGTGGCCTGCGGAGGGGCAGAGCCGCCGCCCGCGCCTGCAAGGTAGGCGGACCTGC
>NW_025999942.1:9070818-9102661 GCF_001458135.2 Marmota marmota marmota | reverse complement strand
GAAGAGCATGAGAAGAAGATTAACATTAAACAGGGGTGAGAGGTGGGAGGGAAAAGGAAAGAGAAGGGAAATTGCATGGAAATGGAAGGAGACCCTCATGGTTATACAAAATTACATACAAGAGGAAGTGAGGGGAAAGGGGAAAAAAACAAGGGGGAGAAATTAATTACAGTAGATGGGGTAGAGAGAGAAGATGGGAAGAGAGGGGTTGGGGGATAGTAGAGGATAGGAAAGGCAGCAAAATATAACAGACACTAGTATGGCAATATGTAAAACAGTGGATGTGTAACCGATGTGATGCTGCAATCTGTACACGGGGTAAAAATGGGAGTTCATAACCCACTTGAATCAAAGTGTGAAATATGATATATCAAGAACTATGTAATGTTTTGAACAACCAACAATAAAAATTAAAGGAAAAAAAAACAAACCTAGTTCTATTTTTACCCCAAGAACTAATTTGTAAAGGTGCTAGAAATTTTCCTTTTCAAGAAAATGATTTTCAATGAGTAATCCCTCATTCCTTCATCATAAAAATCTTTCTTAATGTATATTTAAAATATATGTATTCTAGTTAGTATATCAGTTAAATTTATTGTAGTTATTTATAATAAATACCTAGATCCAAAGGGCAGCACGTGAATTCAGAAAGCACCAAAATCACCCATCAAAGGTAGTTTGTTTTCTGATCATAAGAGGACATTCATAAACCAAAGACCTGTTTACTATTTTTTTATATTCAAGAAAACAAAAAAGGAAACCCATAGAGTGTAAATGCTAATAAAAATATAAACTTTCCTTCCTTTGAATTGTTCTTGTCAAATATTTTGGTTACTATAATGCACAGCTAACTAACTCACATATAATCTGTCAAACTTTCTTCAGAAAATAACTGTCTCTAATATGAAGGCCCACAATCCTCTAAGACCTATCTATTAAAATATCTTACTTTAATCAGAGTAATGATGTATAGGAGTGTGAATAATCTAGGAAGAGGAGAAAATCACTTGGTGGACTCAGTTCCATTAGGTAAAACTGAGGTAGAAGTCATGCTGAGGGAGCAATGACAAAGTATTTTGAGTAGTGTGGGTCACACTTGGAGAATACATTGGGACTGTGAAGAGCTTGGTTTGCCTTGAGTTGAAAGGCACAGGGAACAAAGGATCTTCAAGGAGTTTAGATGAGCATGATATCTATCATAGCTGTTTAATTGGCAAGCTGTTAGTCTTCATAGATAAATTACTTTAATTAGTTGATAGTCTAATCTTTCTCAGCAAGCATTTTCAAGAGCAAGCAGCTGCATCATTGTTTCCTTGTTCTGGGTATTTTTTAATATGGAATCAGAAAATTTAGCTTAGTTTCTGTACCTAGTGCCAACAGAGTTGAACTATTTTGAGTAAGTCGATTTTTTTCTAAGCCCCTATCATGCAGGTGGTTTAGAAAAAAATGAGGTAAGAAAGTAACTCCAAAATTCCATCACACAATGATTATAATTATAACACTTTACTGTGAACCATAAATTCACAAATGTCAACAATCAAGGGGGAAAATGCTACAATCTGAAGGATTTGGTGAAGGGAGCTCTTATAGGAACAAAAGTGAGTATAAATGTAGTTGTCCTGACTCATCTCTAGTTTGATTTTCCTAAGTTTCAATTACCCATGATCAAACACAATATGAGCACATTAAATGAAAAAGTCTATAAACAATTTATAAGTTTTTGCTCTCATGTCATTCTGAGCATCGTGGGAGAAGAGCAGGTGATGAATTTGAAAGCATGGTATAGTGCAGGTCTTTAGCATTTTATGTAGTACTTTCTTTTTTTAACTGTATCTTTTTTTAATTTGTTTTAATTAGTTACACATGACAGTACAATGACCTTGACATATAATACATTTGAATCAGATGGAATATAATATCTCATTTTTCTGAGTATACAGGTTGCAGAATCACATTGGTCACATATATACACACAGTAATAATAATGTCTGTTTCATTCTACTATCCTTCTTATCTCCCCAACCAGAGCAGTTCCATTACAGTCTCTTTCTAAACCCCAGGCTTAGTACCACTCTTATTCTTCTCTGATGATGCAGAGTGCTTTACTCCTTCCTTAGGAAACCTTCTGCTGCTAATAAAGTATTTTATCAGCAAAACCAATGTCTCCCTATCAAAATTTATCCTCCAGGCTTGTAAAATGGTAATTTTTGCCAAGAGAAGAATGGGTGACATATTAAGTTAAATATCAAAGAAAGCTAAGAGCAGCCATTCCATGTGTATTATATGATATCTTTCCTTGCACAAAATATAAAAGATATTATAAGGAAATAACTGGTAAATGTTTTGTAAGATTGAGAGTGTTTTAAATTTTCCTTTGCATAGGTAAGAAATCTGTGAAAACCCCATTAATGTTAAGTTCCCTGAAAGCCAGTACACATGCTCATTTTACAGTCTTTTCTGACTCCCCAAAGAATCTATGAACATAGATTTTCCTTTTTCCCTTTTCCTTAATCCTATCTCTTTGTACATATCTCTCACTGGGAAAAAAAATGTGTTTGCAGGAGAAAGCTGCACTCTTTTATTACTCCTCTGCTTTTATAGTCTTAAAAGCAAATTGATATTTTAAGCTTATGTTTTATATTTCTTTTGATAGTCACAATGGAAAAATAGAGTTTTAAAATATGTAAATAAGTTGTAAAGATTTATGTGTTCTTATATTATTTGAAACTTTCCTTAGGGTGATATTCATGACTTCCTTGATGGATGGTAATTGAAGGCTTTACTGTCCTCTCATCCTTTGCTTTCATTAAGACAGGGTCATGCTCTGAGAATGCAAGCTGCAGAAAGGCTCTGGAGGGAGAAACTCTATATAACTAGAGAGGCAGCAACAGTGAGGCAGCAGGTGTATAACGGAGGAAGACATCTTCAGCTGAAGTTTGATTTTTCCATCCCCATTCACCTCTTTACTCTGTATTGAGCAGAGAAAAGCTGTCCAACCAAGACCTTTCCAAATTCCTATATGTAAAATCATAAGCACAATATATATTGGCATTTTAATTTATTTTATAATAATACATAAAAACTGCACATATGTGTCTTATATTATGTGATGTTTTAATACATGCACACAATCATATAATGTTCAAATAAGAATAAACATATCTATCTATTCAAACATTTATCATTTCTTTACAGTAAAAGCAAAATCATTTCTTTAAGGCACTAGATTTTTCAGAAAAACTGAACACAAATATAGAAATTGAAAGATAAAAATTTCCTTAATCTCTTTATATTTCAGTTTCATTCATTGTAACATGAAGAATTATAATAATACTTCTAAGATTATTGTGATCATTGAATTAGACTTAAATGGCACACATACAAACACAGGCACACATGCACATCAACAAAGATGTACTATAATCATGCAGTTTTCCAACTTCTTTCTCTAAAAATAAAATTGTATTGATTACGTGAGCAGCTTCCCAAGGACCTCATTAAAAAGTTTTACTAAATATTTTGCTCTGTATAACATGGGTAATCATCTTCTAATATTTTCTATAGAGTTCTAAAGAACTGTTAACAAAGCTGTAAGATGTCAACCTACTTTTGGTAATAATTTTTACATTGATCAGTATAAGCTAGTTAGGTCGTGTTAACAAGCTTACACCCCCCAAATAGTGAATTAATGCCACAAAGACGAGTATACAAATTATTTTCTAAGTTAATTATCATTTGGGAGCTGAGAGTCTATAGAAAGGGGTGGTGTCTCTAATACACAAAAGCAATCAGAAATTTAGGATTATGGAGGAACCACCAATTTATAGCAAACAATATAGAATATGTGTCTTTCTCAAATGGCATAGCAGAGGAGGAAAGGTCCTAAAGCATCATTCAGGAACTTTATACTACCTCACCATATAAGACAATTGTAATTTCTATTCATAACCTGTTAGTCAAAAATAGTCAGATGGCATTACATAATAGAAGCATAAGTGACAAATCAAATATTTATAAAATACTACTAATAAAAATTATTGAAAACCTGGAAATCAATGAGAGTACTGCATGTCCTTCTAATGTGGTATTTGAGCATGACTGTTAAAGAAGTCCACCTAAGGATTATTTAATTCTTTAGAATTTCATATTTGACAAAAGCCAGATCCAGTTATGCTACATGTTAACTTATAGAGTCCTGAAGAAAAGATGATTGCCAAAGTTGTATTTACTGTCCAAGGGAACATTAGCAACATCTTATTTAACTCAGGAGATCTGATGTCACATGCCTTATTTTCAAAATACTGGAAGAAACTAGATACTCAAAATACTTTTTGGAATCAACTTTATCATTTTCATGGTTTCCCCAATAATTAATAAGTTGAATAAAATCATTGACATATATTTAGTAGTTATTTTTGAACGCTATGTTCTTGACTTTTTTGTCAAAATATTTTGACAGCATATATTGTGACTAATGAGGACATGTCTTCTTCCCTAAGTTTTATTCTCCACAAAACATTTGCCATTTAATGTATCAGAATTTTATTTATTTATCATAAATCAGTGATCCTCTACTATATTTGGTATACCATAAAAGCAATAATTCTATTTTCTAAAATTATGCATCCTTAGATTAGGCAAATGTGCTCAACAAATATTTGTGAAATAATTTGTTAAAAATATTCTCTCAGAAAATTATCCTGTGGTTTAAGATTAGCTATATAAATTTTTAATACAACATAGCAACTAGTGAAAACAGATCTAAATTTCAAAATCACCTTTAAAATCTGGAAAGTAAAGTAAACTTTAAAAAATATTCATGTTTTATGTGTTATGCGAACAAGTATTTTATATAATAATGTCTTGTAATATCATATAGTAAAGATGGTCCAGAAATACTCCAAAGTACACTAGTCTGAGCATTAACTTAATTCAGTGGCTCTTTCAATTTTGTTTAGTATGTTTTTTTTCATATTAAAAAATAGCTTGTATATATATATGTATACATATATACATAGAACTTATTAGCCAAAAGTAGCCCTTTGGCATTACATAATACAATATATGTACATAATACAATATATGTACATGCTCACAGAGAGACTATATACTCTTTTTTTTTAATTAAATTAAATTTCTTTTTTTTTAAATTTTTTATTGTTGGTTGTTCAAAACATTACATAGTTCTTGATATATCATATTTCACACTTTGATTCAAGTGGGTTATGAGCTCCCATTTTTACCCCATATACAGATTGCAGAATCACATCAGTTACACATCCATTGATTTACATATTGCCATACTAGTGTCTGTTGTGTTCTGCTGCCTTTCCTATCCTCTACTATCCCCCCTTCCCTCCCCTCCCCTCCCCTCTTCTCTCTCTGCCTCCTCTACTGACATTCATTTGTCCCCCTTGTATTATTTTTCCCTTTCCCCTCACTTCCTCTTGTATGTACTTTTGTATAACTCTGAGGGTCTCCTTCCATTTCCATGCATATATACTCTTAAGATTTATATATTTCATTAATTTATCCAGCTCTTTAACTGAGAAAAGTAAATATGAGATTTATTGTAAAGATAGAGAGCTCCTTCTGTTGTTAGCCTTGACATGAGGTTCTAATTTCTAACTCCATATCAGTTCTACAAAATGAATTCTGTAGAACAATGTTATTTACACAAACAAGCAACAAGCAACTCATTACTCTTGGTGCTTTAACTTCTTCTTCTGCCACAATAAATCTTTCTGTTCTACACAAACTCATTTTTCTCTTGCTCTTCCTCATTTATGTCGATATGCTTTCAAATTCATTCCGACCTGTTTAGAGGCTTGTTTTGAGGATGACACATTTCTTATATTTTGCTGAGAAGAGAGTAAGAAGGATTAATATAGTGCCGAATTCAAGATTAATGCACTCACATACCAAAAACTGGATGGAGGTGCAACTTAGCTTTTTAGGAATCACTTATCATGAAACTTGGACACCATAATATTCACATAAATATTGCCAAGCAACATAATATTTGTGGGAGCTCATGAATTTAAAATTTGCTGAGCCATTTCCTTTAAGTAACTGATATTTTGCATCTATCACCTTGATATTCCTAATAATCATATATCAGATTGACAGAATAACTACCATGTTGCTCTATTAGCATGCTCATTTTCACTTTCACCTGTGGCAACGTAGGTAAGTGTTTAAAATACTGCCAACATTATATTATATAATGCATTTTTCGTGGACAAAAAGGAAATTGTTTGAAAAATTTCCCACTGTTCCAACACATTTACCCAGGGCTCTTTTTCTTCTCAAGAAATATTGTTTCAGAGATACCTGCCAGAAAATATCTTATAAGAAATAACTACTATATTAAATTTAACACATCTGTAATTGCATGTGTAACTTTAATCAATAGATAATTAATAAAATCTATAGGTCTATATTATGTATTATATGTAAACATGTTAAACAGTGCATGGAGTAAATGTCTGATGTTCTTTTTTCTCCATAAATGTTAGTCATGATCTAAAATTCCACCTACCTCTCCAGGCTATTTCCCTGCCAATGATCTCATATTCATCCATTTATCTTGCTGTACAATTCATTAGAACTCCCTAATTATTCTGTTTTCTTTCACATCAAAGAGCTTTGAATAATACTGTTTTCTAAATGCAAGGGCTTTCTTCCACTTCTGATTAAAATGTATTTTTAAGATCCTAGAATAAATACTAAGTTTTGGTAAGGTCTTATTTACTGCCAGCCTGAGTCAGATATTCTTCTGCAGTACTTAGTCATCATCATCTATCTCTCCTCATGATTGTTGTTGAGATACCACATCATAATTTATTTGCCTGATACCCACACCCCATTTAGACTCTACCATTTTTTAAGGTAGTGACTGCATTTAATTAATTTTGATAATAAAATACTTTGGGGACTTATATTTTTTATTTGCAGTTCTTGTAAAGTGAAAAGTAAAAATTTGAAAGTTTCTATAAAAAATATAGCACAGTGAACAAAATAATTCATCAAAACTAATGGCATCAAATAGTAGAACTGGGTGGAATATTTCCTTCTCGCTGTTTGAATAGTATACATTTGCAAATGCTCAATGTTTGATAAATAGAGATGAATATTGGATATCCGCATGAAGAAGAATGAAAACTGATTCCTATCTTATCAGATACACAAGTCAACTCTAAAAGGATTAAAGACTTAAATGTAAGATATGAATTTATGAAACTACTAGGATAAGACAGGGAAAATAATTCTGAACATTGGTATGGCAAGTACTTTTGGAAAGGACCCCCAAAATACAGAAAACAAAAGCTAAAATAGACTAAAAATATCTGTGTCCAACTGCAAAGATTGTGCACAGCAAAGAAAACAGTCAATGGAATAAAAATACAATCTACAGAATGGGAGAAAAGATTTGCACAAAGGATATATCTGACAAAGGATTCATATACAGAATATATAAGGACCTCCAAAACTCAATAATAAAACAAAGAAAAATAAAACAAATAACCCAATTAAAACAATGATTCACTGGCCTAAATGAATATTTCTCAAAGGAAGACATAAACATTGTCAATAGGTTTACTGAAAATTGTTCAACATTTCTAACCAACACAGAAATACTAGTGAAAGTCATAACAATATCTCACTGCAAAAGGGATGAGTATTATATAAAAACAACTAAAGAAACAAGTGCTAGTAGTGACTTGGAAAAAGGAAACTTTTTGCACAATACTGGTAGGAATATAAATTAGTACCCCTATTTTAGAGACCATTAGAAATACTTTGAAAATTGAACATATAAATATCATATGATTCAGCAATCCCACTACTTAAATGGAAAGCTTATCCAAAATAAATTAGATAAGCATATCAAAAAGACATTTTTTACTCCTGTGATTACTAGAGCATTATTCACAATAGTAAAGAATGGAAACACTCTATGTGTTCATTGACTGATGATGGGTAAAGGAAATATGGTACCTGTACACATGACAAACTATACAGACATAAAGAAGAATAAAATCATGTCATATGCAACAACATGGATGGAACTGGAGATTTTTAGTTAAATAAGCCAGGCACTGAAAGACAAGTCCTCTGTGATCTAGAAATTGAGAGTAAAATGATGGGTACCAGAGGTTCTAGACAGTAGCAAGGCAGGTAAAATGAAAGAGAAGCTGATTAATGAATACTAAATGACAGTTAAGTGTAAGAACCTTTGTTGTGCTATTGCATATTAGAGTAACTACAGAAAATGTACTCTATACTGTAATATGCTAAAAGAACATCATTACTCTATTATGGACATGTATGAAGACATGAATGGTGTGACTCTGTGAGCAACCAGAGTTATAAAAAATTGTGCTCTATATGCATAATTTGAATTGTAATGCATTCTGCTGTCATATATAACAAATTAGAATAATTTTTTTTAAATGCTCAAAGGAAGGATTTTGAATGTTTTCACCATAAGGAAATGATAAACGTTTTAGGGGATATGTTTATACTTGTTCAAACATTACACACTGTATACATTATGTCAAAATCTCACAGGATACCCCATAATATGTAGATCTTTTATCATTTATATATAATTTTAATAATGAATTTAATTTCAATTAAATGAAAATAAAAAGAAGTGACACCTCACTTCCATTAGAATATCTACTGTCAAAATGACTGAAGAAATGAAGCCCTGTGTGGATTTGGAACAAGGAAAAAATACAATGGCCATGGAAAGGCAAAGCTATTTCTTGTAGTGAAATTAGACGTTATTTAGATGAAGGAATGTACATGCCATGTGATGTACAGGAAAGACATCATGTATGGGAAATTCAGTTTTATTCATGACTTTTTTTTTTTTTGAGAAAAAGGAAAAAGAAGGTTTATTGCTTTGCTAGCAAAGGACAAAAACAGGGAACTCCTGTCCAGAGGCAGTGATTCCGCCTATCAGCAGGAAACTGGGGGTAACTCAGTCACATCAGTGAAAAATAAATCAAGCTTTCCAATGTAGGAGGCTAGGAAGATTTGTAAGTCTATATGAGATCACGCTCCAATTAACTCAGGAAGACTTGCGACTCTAGAGTCCTTATGATCATTATTATTAGGCACTCCGACACAAGAACCCTTCCTCTATAGCCTCCCCAGCTTTACTCTTTGTAGGCCTGCTGGGTATTTAAAACACAAAATGTGGAGACCAGAGTCAAGGAAGTAAAAGGGCCAAGGAAAAAGCAGCCAACATTTGCACTTGCCTTCTAACGTTGGCTGTGCAAGGCCCAAGGTAGGTACTGTCATTCTCTGGACCCAGTACCAGAGAATGACAGTACCTACCTTGGGCTTTGCAACTTCAGTGATTCACCTGATCTGCTGATAAGGGAGACTGAGAAGACCTTAAGGAATAGGAAGCCATCCAGTGTATATTCTGCAAAGAGGAGGGCATTTTAGAGGGAAATGTCCCTGATTCTTCCAAGAGAAACCACTTATGGTCAGCCAGACCCTGACCCATGCTGGCAGATAGCACCACTGGTAGAGGAAAGCTAAAGGAGCCAAGAGGCTTCCCACACATCCTCAAGAGATCTCTGAGGAATATATATATATATATATATTTTTTTTTTAATGCAACTTCAGATATACACTTGTGTCAGCCCTACCAAAGTAAGTAAAGCTGGAGGTTATACAGGAAGGGTTGCTCCATGATTTTGATCAGTATTGTCTGACTTGTGTTAGGAAACTACCTCAGTAATAAAAGGAGTCAAGGGGTAATAAAATTGAAAGTTACAATCTGACTCATGTTTTTCTTTTCTGTTTGTCTGATAACCTATGTCCCAGAATTTGCTAAATTATCCTTTGAGAGTAGTCATTGATCTTTCATAGTCAATGTATCTAGGGTAAATCCTTGCAACAGCTAAGGCATTTTTAAATGCTCCCAGAAAGTCTTATTCAAAGAATCCAATAATGATTAAATGATATTTTTTTCATGTCTTTCAAGAATAAATAAGATGCCTCCTGTGTTTTGTCTACTATGTAATTGTTTCTTTTTTTGGAAAATTTATAATGCACAAATAATTGATATAATAGCATTTAATACACAATATGATGCTGCTAAGCCAATTTTAATTTTGATACAGCCATAGATTAATTTGATAGGCAAGATTTCATCACTTTTTATATAAATGATAATTTATTCCTACTTCAAGCAACTCATAACATGTGAAGATTAAATTGATAAGCTCAGGTTTCAGGGGATGAAAATACTTTTTTTATACTGTGTGGTGTGTAAAGGGGGTTTCTGAAGACAGATCATTACAGAATGGTGAAAGTAGTAAGATGGTGGTTGACCCATATGACCTTAGCATTTTGCTCAGCTTGATGAAACTTCAGAAAACTTTCTGACTATAGGACCCTGACTTCCCTTTTCTTGGAGCATGTACTTTCAAAAGTTTTTTTTTTTTTCCCTGCCCACTTGCAATGTAAATCTTCTAGCCTCTGACCTACTTTATAACCCACATCCTTCTCAAGGACCTGGAAGTCATGTCTTACAACTGTAATCTTCAGGAAATACAGTGCCCCTAATTCTTTTTGAGATAGTAGAAGCCTAATATTGATGAGCATCAACTGACAAACACAAATGGGCTAGTTCCCTGACTCAACTTGACCCTAAGTCCTTCAGTACATTTCCCTTAGGTTACATCAGTCTAGTTTTTAAAAATTCTCCTGCATTTATTCAGTGGAATTGAGTTCAATGTCTGTTCTCTAATGTATTTGTCATGAATAAAATTTCCCTTGCTTTTTTAACTTCTCTGGTGTGATTTTTTTTCCTTGACAGTGAGGATACTTAGATTATATCTGTACTAACTGTCTTTCAAACACTAAGCTTACAAATAATATAGCTATAAATTAAGAATACCTTTGTTGGTTATTCATTGACACATTAGAATTGTATTAATCATCTACTTTTTGATTAAAATACATTTGATAAAATACAAATATGGACCATTTCAGTGGTATATTAATTATGAAACCATTCTATTTTTATACTTTTTTTAACCACTTCTACAAAGATATCTTGGAATAGCAGCAATATTCATACAAAGAAAACTCAATTTTCTGAATATCAAGAATCTAAGAAACCACACAAGTATTTAGTCTCACCTATTTGTCAATATTTACACACTGTTTTCCCCAAAGAACATGCCCAGATTCTCCATCACAAGTGGCTTCATACACTCAAACATCAGTTCCAAGAGAGAATAGAGAAGAGTGATTATGCAGATCAAAATTTTCCATGCTAATACTTTTGCATGATTTTTACAATTTTTTTTTTTTTAAATTTCAAACTGGGGATTGAACCCAGGTATTTCACCACTGAACTACATCCCCAACAGATTAGTTATTTTTGTTATTGTTGTTGTTTGTGTTTTTGTTTTGTTTTGTTTTTAATTTTGAAACAGGATCTCATTAAGTTGCTTAAGGCCTTAGTAAATTGCTGAGGCTGGTTTGAACTTGCAATCCTCTTTCCTCAGCCTCCTGACTTTCTGGGATTACAGGCAAGAGCCATCATGCCCAGCTCTGGTTATTTTTAACCAACAGGTTCTTTTCTTCATATTGTTCATTTCAAAGTAAGCACAATTCTCACTCGTGCATGTCTGTGTAGCTAGGGCTTTATTCACAAAACTCTTCACTAATTTCATATTTCTGCTTATGAAGTTTATCTTTACACTGACAAATCTCTAACCTGACAGGCACATTCTAAAGCAGCTGAATGGATACGATTTTAATCTTTTATTGTCCTCAAATGTATGCTCCATATTCTTCTTTCACTCATGATCAAAATTTATGAAAGAGAAGTCTAAACACTCTACCTCCTCCTTGCCTCTCTCTATCAAATTTCTTCCTTCCTATTTAATCTGTAATCCCTTTTAAAATTGAATCAGTATGTCTCTTTCTAGGGCCACTCAATTTCCCATGTTATGCCTGTGTCATTGCTTACATCATACCTGGGGAAGGGAACAATTTGACTCAAATGATTTAGTTTATGAATTTAAAATTTCCATTTCAAGGAAATAACTTCCTAGTATTTTCCATATAATGCATTCACTCAGTGCTAACATTTTCTAGTTCGCATTATTAATTGATATTCACTTTATTCTACTTTTTACACATTTTAATCCTCAACATTGTCATGCTTCTTTCTTTGCCAGAAATTATCATGGAGATTTCCTTTATCCTACAGATATCCTCCTAATATGCAGGGACTTAGAATGTTTACTTCCTTTCAGATTTTTCCTTCTCTGGAATAATAGTACATTGGTGCCTAACTATAGTCTTTTTACTAATTATAGTTTCTATTAAGAACATCAACCTTCTTTTGTGTAGTAGATTTTATTGTACTTCATTTAAAATGAAAGTTTCATGACTTCTTGAAGTCGTGACATATTTGTCTAGAAATTCCTGCTAAAATCAGGACATTATTATATAGAATTAAAATGGTCCAGTTATCAGTAGATCCAGAGTCATAGCATATATGAGAAGTCCTAGTGTTCCTCAAATGTATTTTCCAGTTACTTTATGGTATAATTCAACCCTCTCTTACCCTTAAACTTGTGACCAAGCATACATGCATCATGTTATAACTTTGAATATGACATGAGATTTTATACATACATACACAAACACACACATGCACATGAACAATTGATCATAAATAGGATAGGATAGCAGTTGAATTATGTTTGATTATAGAGAATGAATGTATCTTCCAAGCTTAAGGTTCTGGGTTCCATGATTGTTTCAAGGTTTTAACGCAGTCAGTGACCTGTATATCTAAGATAATAACATGTTTTTTATGTCCTTTTCTTTTCCTAGTAGCATTTTTGTTCCAGCTCCCTCTCACTTCTCAATCTGGTAAGAGTTCCCAAGTGTCAAACTCTTATGGCAACTGCCTAGGATTGGGTTTCATCTTTCTGGTTGTTGCCATGAATGGACCAAATTGTAATTTATTAGAGAGATTTAAGAAAATAAAAATAAAATTATTTATAGCATAGGAGAATATTTTTGAGGAAGAAAGAAAGTCTTTCTGGATTATTTGGACTAGATATACAGTGATAATGACAATTTTAAATATTTTAATATCCTGACTGGATTGTGGGCTGGGTCTCAGCATTTGAAAGATAGTAGAACCCTAAAGATAAGGCTAAGTTGGTGTGCAAAATAATCCTTGCAAAATGGCTAGGTAGCACCAGAAATTCTCAGATGTAAATGTGCCTAAATACTGGGTTAACATGATTTGACAGATGCTCATTCTAATCAAATCCCCAATTTCACTTCACACTGTTCCCCTAAACTTGACATGATATAAACCAAAATGTCCCACAAAAAGGTAAGATTTATATTATATTTAAAGTGGATAGGATAGCAGTTGAATTATATTTGATTATAGAGAATGAAAGTATCTTTCAAATTTGAGGTTATAAATAAAGATTCATATATGTAATATACTTTTTTCTTGGAAACATGAAGGAAACCAGTTTTTGCCCTTAAACTAGTACATCTCCGCTATTCATTAAACATTCATTTATTTGTAAACAGCTTAATTATCATTTATGCAAATGGTATAAAATAAATAACAAGATCTTGACTCCCAGTTTATTTCCACCTAAATTTATGTTCAATTGTTCATGTGTGTGTGTGTTTGTGTATGTATGTATAAAATCTCAAGTCATATTCAAGGTTATAATATGATGCTTGGTCACAAATTGAATATAGGGTAGCCAAATTTCAGAGATACTAACGTATAGTATTTTTTAAATGTATAGTGTTTTGCAGAGGCAGGTTTTAACTCTAGCTCTGAAACAATGTATTGGATATATTTTGTTTAATAAAACACCTTTCATTTCTATGACAGCAGAGTCATTACTGATGAGTAAATTACTTATACGTTCAGTGAAATATGAAAAGACAAAGCACCAAGGAGAAATCAGCATGCTTATTCATTTCCTTATGGCTGTAACTCCTAAAGGCTGCCCTCCCTCTTGTGATGGAAGGCTACACAGCCTGCATTTCCTATGATCTCTGAATTAGGAAGTTCCACTCTATAGCTGCTGTTCCTAGTGCTGGCAGGCAGACTCCCTAAGCAGCTGGTGCTCAAGCTTAGACTGCCCTTCTACTACTTGAGAGACCATGCTCTCCCATGTCCTATAAAAAAGAAGAAAGCAGCTTGGTGTAGAACTCGCTAATTCTTCTCCTACAGCCCAATCTAGGAGATATCCCTGCATAGAAAGAAAATGAGATTATGTTATGACAAACTGCTTGTGGATCCTCATCAATAACCAAGAAATAGAGAGAGAGAGAAGTTTTCCTCAAGCCTTCGCTAGTTACTCAGATTTCCTTTTGACAATTTTTCACTTTGTGTAGATTTGTTTTTCAACTTTTCCACTAATTACATTAGTAGGGGAAAAATACATCATTAAAAAGAACTCATGTCATGAATTCTGTCAGCCCAGTGTTTTAATTATTAATATATTTTAGCTGAAAAAGTTAAGATATGACACTAGTTGACCAAGAAATCCAGGGTGACAATAATTAAAATGCTTGCATAATTGCAATGCATAAATACACACAAATAAACATATGTGTGTATCTAAATATATGTACTCACACACATTCACATATACATCATATTTTGAACAACCTTATCCTTAAGGCAAAGTTATTTACTAAAAGCTTAGACGGTACATTTTTCATATGCTATGTAAGATAATTCATTTTTAGTATTCATTAGATTCTACTTAAAATTAAAATGTAAAAAAAATATCATGACCCCAAATTTCCTTTTGTTTTGATTTTAATAGAGTTGAAGGTTTATGAAAAAAAATTAAAGCACCTCCTATATGCTCCTTACCTATGTAGGTCTATTGTCTTCAGTTTTCATTACCATGGTACAATTGTCAAAACTGTCGATATCAAAACATTATTCTTGATTAAACACCAGAGTTTCTTACCTTGGAATTTTACTTTTTGTCCTTTAGTGTCATATATTCCAAAACCTTTCCAGAATACCATATTTCATTTAGTCCATTTTGTCTCCATGTCTTCTTAGCCTCTTCAGGTCTGTGACTATTTTTCAGCCTTCTTCCTTTTCAGGTTTTGACAGCTTTGAGAATTGTTACTTAGATGTTTTGTAGAATGTTCTTCAATTTTTGGACTCTCTGATGTTTTCCTTTAGTTGCACTAGTTCATAGGATTTTGGAAAAGAATATCACAGGCCTGAAATGCTCAGTGGATCACATCAAGAATATATGTTTCCAATCCTTTTTCTAAGCAAGACTTATCAAGGTTGATATCAACTGTGGTCACCTGGCCCAGGTAATGTTTATAAAGTTTCCTCACTGCAAAGTGACTGCCAGTTCCTATTCCATCATTGAAAGCTCCCCATGTCTTCCTATATTACCATTCTTTCAAAGAAATCCATTGAATATAGTTGCAGTGGGAATGATTTAACTCCCCTGCCTAAAAAATACAGTTGCAGTTGGGAATGATTTAACTCCCCTACATAAATTATTTGGTATACTTCTATATGGAAGACTTTTCTCTTCTCTGACAATTGCTTAGTTACTCAATTATCCATTTAAATCAATGTGGATTCATTGATAATTATTTTATAATTCATACTATAATTATTTTATAGTTCATATTTTAATAAATTATAATTCATTATGGTTTTGAATAAGTATTATTAAAAATAAATGGCATTTATTTTGTTGCTTAAATGATTTCAACTCTAGTCACTGGAAATCATTAATATTTGAACTTGTGTCTCTCTGATATACCTCTGGATTTTAAAGATATTTTCTTATTTTTTTTTGCAACTATAAAGTGCTCCCACCTCATCTTATAATTCCTTGCTGATGTCTCAACCCAACCAATCTTCAAAGAAGTTCTAGTCCCTTTTATTAGAGAATGACATCAGAAAGCAAGTTCTGGGCATTGTTCATGCTTCTTGCTGCTGAAGTTTCCAATCCTTTTTCTAAGCAGCTTAACTGATATTTGAATATATGACAGTAAGTCATTGTTTAATTGAAATTGTAAGAGGAAGAAGAATAATTCAAGGGTATAGGAGACATAGAAAGTGAAAAAAGAATTTCAACTATGTTTTACAATGGCCATAGTCCTTGTTAATAAAGTTATTACTTCACTTAAAGTTATTATGAAGTATAAAAATTTGGACTCAAGATCAAATTATATATGTTTTAGTCTCAGATACTACATTTTTGAAGGTTATATCATTTGAGCAAAGAGTTACAGAGTTGAATCTAGATGAATATTCATGTTTATAAAGTATGTATATCTATAATGCATGAGTTAAAACATATCTATAAATACATAGAAGAAAGGTCAGTAGAAGAGAAGAAAGGGAACATGGAGAAAGAGGAAGAGACAAAGTGGAAGTACTGGAGAATGAATTAGGGCAAATTATATTTCATGCTTGCATAATTATGTCAAAATGAACCCCAATATTATGTATTACCTTAAAGCACTAATAACAAAATTTAAAAGTCTTTTTCCCCATTATTACAAATTTCCCATTTTCCTACCTTAGAATATGTGGCTTAGAAAGAGCTTAATGGAAGGAATCTTTGTACTTCTCCATAAATCTGCATCTTGCCTTTCACATATTTACCACACTTTGATTGCTTTGTGTTGAATTTATTCATGAGCAACTTTCACCTCTTCTTATCAATTTTTTGCTCTTTAAAGAAACTTTATTTTTTATATATTTTATTTTATTTAAACTAGGATGTACTGAACATGTTATAGCTCTTATAATCTAAATAGTTCACCTCTGAATATCCCTGCAGTAACAAGAGTTTTTGGGGATACCACAATTCCAAACCATAATAAATACTGGTTTTATCAGGTGGAATATAAGGCTGACAATAACTGAAAGTCAAATTAAAAGTTTGAAAATGTTATACTAATACAAAATGCAAAGTTAGTCATCCAGTGAGCTTTTTGATACATCAGTTATGCTTTAAAGTCTTATGAGCCCCTTGTTTACTGCCTGTTTCATATTTGTCTTGACTTGCCACTTAATTTTTGAAAAATCTCTGCTACTGCTCCAAGTTTCAGATCCTCTCACATAATAATAAATAGTGTAGGGTGGGGGTAAGAAAAAATGTTTTCTCCTTCTACAAATACTTTTTAAAAAATCAGGAAGCATAATATTTCTAGAAGTCCCTTGTTAAACTCCATATTTTACTTTATTGGTGAAAACTATTACAGGACCATATGTAAATCAGTCCAGAAGGAACAGGATAGTTATGGGAATTGAAATGGAGAAAACTATGTTACATGCATTTACGAATATGTCAGAATGAACCCCACTATTATTTATAATTATAATGCATTAAAAATTTTAAAAAGAAATGTTACAAGAAAAAAATATTAATAGCACACATGGGTTCAGCCAATCAAACTTTACAACCAAGACAGTATTGTGATATGAAGAGGGAGTGACTGTTATGTGAAGAGAGCCACTGAGGCTTTCTGCAAACTGTGTTCAGGCTATGAATCATCAGGTCTATATTACACCACAGAGAAATAAGAATAAAAGAGCTAAGCTAGAACACTGACTTGACTATAGAAGTGAGCATAGATCTTAATTTTAGTATGCTAGGACCATGATCTTGCATGTGATGGACTTGGGAACATTCATCTTCAAAAGGTGGTACCAATACCCTTATTTTAAGAAAAGATTTGTGACTGAAAAGAATGACAAACTAGGTTAAAACAGAAATTTACTCAGCAACTAGGACAAAAGTCAAAGAATAGTCTGCCAGTGAATGAGGATAATTAAGCTAGGACATCTGTCATAGCCCTACTCAGGAGGATTATAATTGACCTTGATTTTCAGAAGCATTGTGTGAGGTTCAGTTGTTTACCTGAGTGGTTCCATCCATCATTTGTGGCAATGTAGTCCGGTCCAACACATTTCATAAAGTAGCTGCTTTGATTAGTGATAAAATACATCCAGTACTGTACACAAATATCCTTGTTTAATCTGTCCAAAATTGTGTAAGTTAACAGAGTATCTCCATTCTTCATGGGAAGAAATGAAACTCAGGACTTAAATATTTCCAAGCTCAAACTCTAAGCCATGAGGCCAAAACATGACTCCAGTTCTGCTCAATTCCAATGTCCATGTTATAACCTAGACACCAAATGCCTTTTACAGTTTCTCAATCTTGGTTTTTACACACAAGTTGTCATTTCTTTTTATATCAGAATTTCATTTGCTCCATTAATCAATTAGATGGCTTAAACTCCAGGAAGTTCATGTGTTCAAGGACTGTGGAAAGATGTGTAGACAGCTGTTTGTATTGTAATGACCAGAGAACAGTCGACTTCACCCCATTTAGTTTTTTTTCTTTCATATATATATATATATATATATATATATATANATATATATATATATATATATATATATATATATATATATATATATATATATAAACAATCCTGAATGTGTATACACACACACACACACACACAGAGATACATATGATAGTTTTGCAAATTTGCTGGAATAAAATGAGCAGACTTGACCTGTCACTTTGAGTGGCATTCAGGATTGTTCAGTGGAGACTGAAATAAAATTCAAGTGCCTCATTTAATGAAGGACCTGCAGATCATATTTAATCAACATTTTAAGCAGACTGATACATTGCAAGGCAGAAAAGTTAGTTTTTCTTCGTTTATGGATATCTGTTAGTGCATAAAAATATGCCTAAAATGTTAAATTGTTTTTCCATGTGAATTTTTTTGAATTTGGAATAGTCCCTGAGTACTAGTCTTACACTCCAAATTTGAGACATAGACCAGGGAGATGAAAAAATGAAAAATGCTTGGAGAAAAAAAAATGATTTCAGCCAAAAGTAGAATGGGGAATTTTGTAGAGCAGCATTTTAAACATCAATTTGTGGATATTTGTCTGCCAGAAATTCAAATCAGCTCTCCAATTTTATGAAACTAGAAATCTTAATCTTTGTTTACAGCGAAGCATATGTAAAATTTTAAACTATGAAATTAACTAAGTAAAATGAAATGATATAAGGAATACTAAATTATTAACACATTGAATCTTTGCACTAAGTTCTAATTCACAAATTATCAAGTATAAAAATTTTTAAAAAACTACTAGAAAATTTTTACTATATTCAAGAATGTGTCATATTCTAACTACATATTTCATAAAAGAAAATAAATTATATTTAGAAGTTGTTTATAATCACTGAAAAACGTACGTGGAATAATTAAAGGTATAACATATTTTAAAATAATTTTACCTATGAGTTTTGGAGATAAAACTTTGAAAGACCAAAAATAATCTAAAATACATCCAGTACTGTACACAAGATGTATTTCTTCCTTAGACTTTGAAAGACCAAAAATAATCCAGATAAAACCCACACTGTGCTTTTATTTGCCAGATATTTTCAAAAAGGAAATGACATATTCCCTGAATGTGTGAAAACTGTATAGTAATGTCAGAGATGGTGTTAGTTACATATAATTAATTGCTAATATTTATTAAACATTATAAGCATTATAAGCAGATTATATCTAATAACTCTAATGATACCTCTATAATTTAAGTATTATTATCAACTCCTATTTTAAAAATTCAGAAAATAACTTTTGAAGGATTTGCAAAAAATACTCAAGGTAAGGTGGTAGAGTAGTATGATTCAAAGCCCAGACTACAGATTATGGAAAGAACTCTTAAACCATATGTCTACCCCTATCACTTCATTTGAAGATGAACT
Organism: Marmota marmota marmota; assembly: GCF_001458135.2. Taxonomy (NCBI): domain Eukaryota; kingdom Metazoa; phylum Chordata; class Mammalia; order Rodentia; family Sciuridae; genus Marmota; species Marmota marmota. The sequence goes on along the minus strand of NW_025999942.1, from coordinate 9,082,814 downwards.
ATTTAAATTCTGGGTTACATAGCTATGATAAAAACAAATTTAAAGACACAGGCTAAGCCCTGTGCTAAATTTTGATATAATATCTGAGGAGTTTTTATTTTAAATAAAGACAATGTTTTATCATGAAATAATGTAAAATTGTGCATATAAGCAGAAACAGGGGATTTGAAATAAGTTGTGTGCTGTCAAGCCTATGCACATTGGTAAAAATTTACTTTTTCAAGTATAAGAACACTTTTGTAGTTGTTTGGAGCTCAAGGAATAGTTATTTAAGGCCTTTGTCCCCCAGAAATCTGGCGATACTGGTGTCTTACTAACCCTTAAGTATCCATGCTTTATACTTAAAAAAATATATTATAGTTGTAGATGGACAGAATGCATTTTCTGTTTGTTTACTTTTTTGTAGTGCTAGGGATTAAACCCAGTGCCTCACACATGCTAGACAAGTGCTTTACCACTGAGCTACAGTCCCAGTCCCATGCTTTGTTTAAAGACAGAAATGATTGGTATTAAGATACAACTTAGCAAAAAAAAAAAATCTAGATCAAATTGTATTTCATACTGTGAGTCTAAAATACAGGTTGTCTATAAACTCTTTTCCCAAAAACTCATTTGATGATACGACTCAGTCTCATAGTTAAACAAGTCATATGCTGAGGACTCAACAATGTGTTTTTCAGCACAGATTTCTATTTGCAACTGTAGACTTGTCTCCAATTCATAATTCTACTTGGAAGCTCATAGATAAACCAAAATAAACTTGTATACCTTATTTCCTGACTAATTCTTCTGCTCTCCAGCACTTTCTTCTACCTTATTTTCTACATCCCATCTTTCAAAAATTTATACTCAGTAGTTCAGACCAAAAGTGCATGGAGGTTTTGTGTCAACCTCTCTTTCTCCCTCTCTTTCTCCACCACCCTTATACCTACAATGTGTTTCAAATTAATCAGAACATCCTAGTTTTCATTGTCAAAATATCTACAGAATCTGATCACCTCTCATAACTTCTTCCACTTTTGGTCATCTTTTTTTAATAAAATAGTTTTCTAACAGGTTTCCCCAATTCTTCTCTTAACTCTCCTAAAAATCTCTTTCCTACAGAGTAGTCAGATTAACAATTCCAAAACATGAATCAGATTTTGTTGCTCCATTGAAGTTCCTCCATTGTTTTAGAAGCACCAAAGTTGTCAGATGATTTCTTTGTATGTTTTCTTTCCCAGCCCTCAAATTGCCACTTCTTTAAGGAGTGTTGGTTATTTTTTGTCAGAACCCAAAATCTGTTTCCTGAGTGTATTCATTGCAATTGCATTGTTATCACTTTTAGTATCTTTCAACAGAAAAGGTTGAAAATTGTTCATGTATATGATAACTCGTGTATGCACATGTGCACACATGATTCATATGGAAAACACAGGAAAACGTTTAGAGGATCACTTGCAGCAGAATTTATGAATGGAAATGTTTATAACTGTTTATAATAATTTTTAAAACCCTAGGATATTACATTATTACATGGAATTCTCCCATTTAAATAAGAATGGGAACTAAGTAAAAAAAAATCTATAACAAGCAGAAATAAGCACCACATTTTCAACAAATAATTGTAAAATTACTGGTGTCTTTCTCAGAATTGAGAAAATATATCATTGTTTACACTTACCATAGTGAACTCTTGTCATTCATGTTAACCACAAGAAATCACTTTTCCACACTTACCATAGTTTCAAAAAGTATTAATGGGAACTAATAGGCCTGCTATAGATTGAATGGGCATACCCCAGTAAAATTCTGATCCTTGAGCTAATCTCCAATGCAAAGCTATTTGGAAGTGAGTTTTTAAAAAAGTAATTATACCATTTGAGTAGAATTCACATGAATGGAATTAGTGATGCCTTATGAAATCTTGCTCTATTTAAGCTATGTGAAGATATAATAAAAAGTTGGCAGTCTATAACCTGAAACGGAGTCTTCATTATTACAGGAGGATCTAAATTACTGACAGATTGAATACCAGTGAATGGGAATCTGGGGAGGGGAGGGCAGAATCACTATAACTGTTTCTACCACATATATCAAATGATTCTATTCCACCTCTGGTTGAGATTATTGCCCCAGGAATTGGCACCTTATTAAAAAAAAGAAAAAAGAAAGGAAGGAAGGAAGGAAGGAAGGAAGGAAGGAAGGAAGGAAGAAAGAAAGAAAGAAAGAAGAAAGAAAGAAACTCTATATTGTAGAATATAGAATTTGGTCAGCAACCAAAGACTGTAATAAACCTAGTTTTGTAACAAAATTTGGACTAATTATTATTTGGTATGTTTTATCCCTTCCAAACATGTTTTACTTGTGTCAAATTATGAGAAAACAACCAGAAATATTGATATAGGGGGTCATTATGAAAATCAGGCTTGATCTCTTTAAAATTCAATATTATGGAAGAAAATAAAAATTCTTGGTACTCATTATGATTAAAAGAGACTAACGATACAAGTGTTGATTAGAATATTACTCTCTCTGTTCTATCATTATATATTATGTGTGAGTGGAAATGATTACTTGTCTTTTTAGTTCACAGTTTTTTAGATCAAAAAAATCATCACCCAGATAATATCCACTTGAATTGGATAGAAGAAATACAAAAGTGTATACTTCAAATAGGGAAAAAAACAAAATTAGTTTCTTCATTTTCAAAAAAATAGCATTAATTTAGGAAGAATGCCTATTAATTATAGAATTAATTTTGAAATATTAAAGAAGATGGTAGAATGGAGCTAAGCAGAAGTTCCTGATCTCCCATAACAAAAAAAAAGGAGGCAGTGAAGGAACAACTGACCGAGAGGTGGGTGACAGAATAAATGCTCTAAGACCTAATATTACAAAATCTGAGACTTGGAGAGACTTGAAGTTTGGTTACAGGAATAGAAAATAAGGGCAGAGTTTCCTAACCCCAAACCCAGACCAGGGTAGGGCATGGAGAAATAGGGAATGGAAAAGCAGATAATCTCACCCCCTTAAAAATAATCTGTAAACAAAAGCAGAACAAATTATAGCATTACACGATCAGCGATGTCCTTGAAGCAGAACAAGCAATTTGTAGATAAATTGTAAATAGAAACCCATTCCAGACTCATGCTTTGTATCCATTTTGTGAAGTCCACAGCTGAACAGTCAACCTTTAAATCAACACATCATCTTCCCACCTCAACACAGCAACCAATTAAACCAGAGGGATACCTTATAATGGGATCTTTTAAGAATCCATCTACAAAGAAATCTTTGTGGAATAAATACTAGCCAAATGTCACTGAAACACTTAACAGCTCACCATGAGCAAGGGGAATAGGGTGGAACACTCCTGACCACATAGGAAATGGTCAGTTAACCCAGCACTTGACAAAGCCTTCACAGGGAGCCTGGGCAGAGACAGAAGCAGTGCCCTGCAATTTGCAGTGTCAGGAGTAGAGACCTCAGATCCAAGTGGGAAGGCAGATTTTACCAAAGGAGAGGGAAGGAAAACCATTAGAATTGCTGATGCCACTGATGCTGGTGAGAAGCATAGTGGGAAGTTGTCTGAGTCCTAAAAAACCTAGAGAGAATCTAGCTCCAATTAGTGCAGCAGTCTTTGTGGGGCCATCCTGGTGGGTTACCACCTGGATCTGTAGCAACATATGGGAATCATCCCTAGATCATGGCAGCAGCAAGTGAAAAGCTGCCTGAGTACCAGGAAGCTTAAAGGGAAGATGCCTGGATTATAATCATAGTCAGTGGGAGGTTGGTCAAGGCAGAAAGTAGCAGGGGCCCAAGGCATCAGAGAAAGACAGCACCAAACTTGATCTGTGACCACAACTAGTGAGTATTTGGGCATGGTCTAGACACTGACTCAATCACAGTCAGCAGAGGGAAGTAGTGCCTGATGTTCACAACATGGGGTAGTAGAAGCTAGCACCCACATAAACTAGCTGAATCTCTGTTGAGAGCCATGGCCAGGTCAAGAAGGTGCCTGGCATTTTGCCAGAAGGAGTGGTTCTTGCTGCCTCAGGCACTCTCGCGGAGTTCCTAGAGAGTTCTCAAGGGCAGCGAGCCGGTGTGGGTTATAAAAATAAAGTTCATTCCTGTTTGAATCTTCAAGTGGCTCCTGATTTGTGCCCAGCCAGACTGCGGCAAATCTCTACACAATGGTGAAAACAATACCCAGTGGGTTGTGTTGGCCAAAGAGAATGCTTCTGCATCACAGATCACCCGTGAAGAATTCATAACACAAGACCTGCTCTTGGGGAAAGTCACCAGGCTCTAAGCCACCTTGAAGAATCCTGTAGAGGGTAGCAGGTACACAGTGACCCATAGCAATCAAGGTAACAGCCCAGAGCCCTGCATCCTGAACTACTACACTGTAGAACCAATCAACAAACACAATACCATACCCTTTGACAGTCAGCTTCAGGGCCCTGAGCTGACAAATCAAAACCTTTTGGTGGAAGGTCCACAGCAACTAAGGGAGTGGTTCCTATGGAATTCAAAGACAAAGAATGATGAATATTTTCTAAATGTCCCAATTCTAATGAAATCCAAACCAAGATTTAATAAGAATTTTTTTATCTTAGAATAGTTTGCTATAAATAATTCTAACATTGACTTTGATTATATATATATCAATTTTTATCTTGATTGATAGTTGTTATCTAATAGACAACACTATACCCTCAACACATTTCAAAGATTTTTTTTCCAATGATTTAAGTATTAATTAGAATTATTCTCTTTTCTTTCCTAGGTGTGGTTTATTCTTGCTCCTCTTTCCTAGTCTTCTCTCATGTATATTATCTGCTACGACCTCATCCCCATCCATTTTTTTTCTCCTTTTTGCCTTGCTGTGTATTATTTTTTTTCTTTTTTCCTTCTATTCTGCCCAATTTTTATCTCTTCTCCCTTTTAACCACATTTCATATTATGACAATTTTGCCATATTTAATAACAAATATTTAGATTTCAGAATTTTACCTCGAATAAAGAAACTGTGGAGAAGAGTATATATAATATTTCACTTTTTTAAGGTTTGTTCAAATACAAGTTTTGGCAATTAAGTGATTGTAGTAAATCATATTCAGTGGCTTCTGTAAAAGTGGTGCAGATACTGAGAACAGCAAGGGCTGCATATTGAGTTAAAGTATCAATACCTGGATATTAAACCAATCCAAAACTCTTAAGAGAAAGAAGCCCATAAAATACTCCTTTGATTAAAAGAAGAAGCAATAACCATCCTGATATATGGGTAGACATACAGCAATATGAAAAATACAAGGGAGTAAACCACCTGAAACAGCCTGTAAGACTTAAACAACTGAATTGACATAACAGTGGAGGATAATTTGAACAAATATTAAAAAATTTATGGTTAAAATGCTCAACCAGCTTAAAAAAAAGATTAAGAAGTGAAATTAGAAAATACAGAATATTATTTCATTAAAGAGATAGAGATTATAAAAAAGAACCAAAGAGAAATCCTGGAAATAAAAAAAAAATCAATAAACTGAATTAAAAATTCAATGGAAAACATCACTAATATATTAGATCCCTTTGATGACAGATTTGTAGACCTTGAATACCAAGACATTTATTTTCACTATAATCTTGAAAATAAAGCTGACCATAAAGAAAATATGTTGAAACCATGACCAGATTATTCAAGAAATCTGGGATTACATCAAGAGACTACATTTAAGAATCACTGGAGCATATGAAGGCTCTAAATTACAATCTGAATGAATGTAGTCTTTTTTAGTGATGTATTTGAAAATTTTTCAAAACTTAGAAATGTGATGAAAATTCAAATGTTAAGAATCATGTAGAACTCCAAATAGAATCAGAATAGGTCTTCTTTAAACAACATTATAATGAAAGTGCCCATCATACAGAATAATTATAGAACTATAAAAGCTGCCAGAGATAAACAGCAGGTTAACCAATTCAAATTTACAGTGACTTTTACAGGTTAACATTTACATGTTAACCAATTCAAATTTCAAGTGATTTTTTAAGTCAAACTCTAAAAACTAGGAGCAGTTGGAATATTGTACATCAAGATCTGAAAAAAAATGTGTGCCAACCAGGATTATTATACTCTGCAAAATTATTCTTCAAAATTGGGGATAAAATAAAAACCTTCCAAAATAAGCAGAATATAAAATAATTCATAATCACAAAATCTGCACTAAAAATGAACTCAATAAAATATTTAATGGAGAAGAAGTGAAATATTAAAATGAAAACCAGCAAAGGAATGAATTTTACTAGAACAGCCAGTTAAAGAAGAAGCAAATCTAAATTAAATATTAGAAATAAATCAAAATGTCAGGAAACAACCATCTCTATAATAACATTAGAAATAAATGGTCTAAACATTTTAATCAAAAAACATGGACTGTAGATTGAATTAAAATGTTCATAATTGACTCAACTTACAGAAAAAGAGATTCACAGAATGAAGGTGAAAATATGGGAAAATACATACAATGCAAATGGTAGCTATAAGCAAATAAAAATAGCTATTTTCATATCAGAAAAACTGGAATTCAACACAAAATTAGTCCAAAGAGATAAAAGTCACTTCATTCAGGTTAAGAAAGTCATCTAACAGAAAAATGTAATGATTGTAAATCTGTATGCCCCAAACAATGGTGCATTTATGTACACAAAACAAATCTTTCTCAAAATTAAGAATCAAATACATCACAATACAATTATCCTGGATGAATTCAACACACCTTTCTCACCACTAGTAGATCATCCAACCATAAACTAAACAAACATTCTACAGAACCAAAAATTATTATTAATCAAATTTGAACCTAACGTCTATATAATATTTTATCCATTAACAAGAATTCACTTCTTCTCAGCAGCACATGCAATATTCTCTAAAATAAGATAATTTGACAAAGCAAATCCTAGCAAACACAAAAAATAGATAATTTTTGCAACCTATCAGATCATAATGGAATCAAATTAGAAATTAACAAGAAGATAACAAAGATAAATCACTATAACACATAAAGATTAAATAATATACTTTTGAATGATGAACAGATAGCAGAAGACTTAAGGGGAGACATAAAATAAGCACTTAGAAACAAATGAGAGTACTGATAGAACAAATAAAAAATTCCAGGACAGTATGAAGGTAGTCCTAAAAATTTATATTACTGTTTACATTAAAAAAATACTATTATACCTCAAGGCTCTAGAAAAATAAGACCAAATTAACACCAAAATCAGTAGAAGACAGAAAATTATTATAATCAGATCTAAAGTCAATAAAATTGAGAATAAAAAAAGCAATATAAAGGACCAATAAAACAAAGAAATGACTTTTTTCCCTCAAAGAACAAAATAAGATTGAAAAACCCTCAGCCAAACTAACCAAAAGAAAGATCAGTAAAACACAAATTAACAAAATTATAGATGAAAAAGGAAATATCACTGCACACTACTGAAATTCAGAAGATGGTCACAAATCATTTTGAAAAATTTTACTCCAATAGGTTAAAAAATCTTGAAAACATAGACAAATTCCTAGAGATATATGATATACCCAAATAGAACCATGAGTATAGAGAAAAACAGATCAATATCAAGTAATGAAATTGAAACAGCTATCAAAAGTCTTCCAACAAAGTAAACTCCAGAGAAAAACTGAAAGTATTTTTTTCTAAATACAGGAACAAGACAAAAATGCCCACTATCACCACTTGTATTCAATGTAGTCTTTGAACTCTAGCTGTAGCAAGGAGACAAGGAAATGAAATTAATGGGATACAAATAGAAAGAGGTCAAATTATCTCTGTTTGCTGATGACATGATCCTCTATTTAGAAGACCCCAAAAAAATCTCTACCAAAAGATTTTTAGAGCTAATAAACAAATTTAGTAAAGTATTAGGATACAAAATCAACATACATAAATCAATTACTTCTTTGCACTACAATAATGAGTCTGCTAAAAAAATAAATTAGGAAAAATATCCCATTCACAATAATTAAAAAAAAAGTAAAACTTTTGTAGGGAAAATAAAAAGAGACACAGGAACAAGATGCAGAGGCAGGAAAGATGGCTGCTCATCCAAGCAGCCACATTTATCTATACAAATAGGTTACATCAGGTCATTAGTACCATAACTACATTATTTTTTATTATATAAGTAAAGTTGCTTATTCCACAGTTATATTCTACAGTTACAATATGCAATGTTAGGAGCTTTGTGTAGGTCTGAAGAATGAAGAAAGCCCATTGTTGAAAGTTACCGTTATGTTGACAGGTTCATGAAACATTGTGGTTGTCTAACAAGAGAGTTTCTTTATATGCTGCATGTCTTGAGATCAAGATAGAGGCAAGATCAAGATCAAAGACTAGCTCAAGAGCCTCCTCATGAAGGGCATTGCTACAACAGCTAGGCATTACATGTCTTTGCACAGAAGCTTTCCTAGCAGCCAGGCATTCTGTGTCTTTGCACAGAAGCTTCCCCAGCCACCAAGCATGCCACAGTCATGAAGTCATCAGAGATCCCAATCCCAAACACAGAACCCCTACAAACCTTGGAAATTAATCTAAAAAAGAAAGTGAAGAACTTGTATAATGAAAACAATAGAACATGAAAGAAAGAAATTGAAGACTTTAGAATATGGAAAGATCCCCCATATTCTTGGAAAATCAGAATCAATATTGTCAATATGGCCACCCTACCAAATGCATTATACAGATACAATGTAATCCCCATCAAAATACCAACAACATTCTTCACAGAATAAGAAAACGAAGTTCTAAAATTCATTTGGACAAATAAGAGACTCAGAATAGCCCAAACAATCCTGAGAAAAGAGTGATGCTACAGTTTCACAATATGGACCTCAAATTTTACTACAGAGCTATAATACATACATACATACATACATACATATATAACCCAAACAGCATAGTGCTGGTACCAAAGCAGGTATGAAGACCAATGGAATACAATAGAAGACAGACAAACCTACATAAATACAGTTATCTGATACTAGACAAAGGTGCAGAAAATATATGGTAGAAGAAATAATCTTTTTAACAATTGGTGCTGGGATATCCTTATGTAGAAGAATGAAAGTTGACCCCTAACCCTCACCCTGCAAAAATATCAACTAAAAGTAGATCAAACACTTAGGTATTAGACCCGAAACTGTAACTGTTTGGAAGAAATTGTAGGTCCAACACTCCAACATATTGACACAGGAATAGACTTCCTTAACAAGACTCCTAAAGCTCAAGGAATATATCCAAAGATCAGTGAGTTGAATTGCATCCAATTAAAAAGCTTCTGCAAAGCAAAGGAAATAATTAAGAGCATGAAGAAAGAACCCAGATAATAGAACATCTTTGCTATCTTCTCCTCCAACAGGGGAAAAGTATCCAGAATATACAAAGAACTTAAAAATTTCAACACAAAAGAAAACAAATAATAACCCAAATAGCAAATGGACAGAAGAACTAAATGGACATTCCTAAAAAAAATGGCCAACAAATATATGAAAGATAAAGTTCAACATCTTTAGCAATTGAAGAAATGCAAATCAAAACTACATTTAAATTTCATCTCACTCTAGTCAGAATGGCAACTATCAATAATACAAATAATAATAAATATTCACAAGGATGTGGTAGGAAACAATTACCCTCATATTGTGTTGGTGGGACTGAAAATTAGTGCAACTGCTGTGGAAATCAATATGAAGATTCCTCAAAATCTAACAATGAACCCACCATATGATGCAGCTATCTATCTTCCTCCTGGGCATATATCCAAAATGTCTAATATTACTATACTATAGTAATAGAGTCACATTATTGTTTACAGCAGCACAATCCACAATAGTCAAGGTATGGAACCAACCTACATGTCCTTCAACAGATAAATGGACAAACAAAATGTGGTGTATTACACAATTGAGTATTCTTAGACACAAATAAGAATGAAACTATGGCATTTGCTGGTAAAAATGGATTGAACTGAGGACTGTCATGCTAAGTGAAATAAGGCAAACCCAGAAAGTTGAAGGTCAAAGTTTTCCTCTGATATGTAGAAGCTAGTCCAAAATAAGAGGCAAAAAAGAAAAAAAAAAAAGAAAAAGGAAGAGAAATGAAAGGCAGTAATTCCACAAAATAGAAAAAAAAATATCAGTAAAGTAGAAGAAAGGGACTTAAGGGGAGAGTAGAGGGATAGGATAAGTGAAGAAGAGTGGAATGATCCTGATCTAAATTCTTATGCACATATGTAAATATACCACAGAGAATCTCACCATTATGTACCTCCATAAGGAAATAATTAAATATATATTTAAATATAATATAATTCTATCTATCTACCTATCTATCTATCTATATCTATATCTATATGATTGAAAGATCAGAGTAGAGTAAAGGGAATGGGGGAGGGAGGAGGAAGTGAAAGGGGAAGTACTAGAGACTGATTTAGAAAAAAATATATTCTATGCTTTTATAATTATATCAAAATGTATTCTAATGTTATTTGTAACCAAAAATAAGTAATAAAAATTCCTCTAAATACAACCAATTTTTATAAATTTTTGTATAAGATAATTGAGAATCATAACTTCTTTAATTTCTCATGATAATATAAAAATTAAATATATATTTAAATATAATATAATAGTTTTCTCCAAATAAATCTCTAAGATTCAAAGGAGTGTTACTGCTTCATAGGTTACTAAAGCTACTGAACTCTAGTGCATGCAACTGTAAAGCCTATGCTACTTTATAACATAATTTTAAAGTTGCTCCTCATAAAATCTTAAACACTGTATTTTCATTTTGTATAATTCTAACCAAGCATCTAATGTCATTTATGCTAATGACATTCCCCAAAATACCAACTCTTCAAAATATCTGACTCTGGAGATGTTGATGAAAACCCAAAGAACACATATTAATTTGTGTAACTTGTCAGCTGAAAGTGTTCCGATAGGGAAATTTGTTTCTTAAATTGGTGCTGAAAAGATATGCTTGCCATGCTCCCAGTAGACCAGGGAAAGTGATTTAATGATGTTTTTTGCATTTCTTTTATGGTCATTGTTAAAATTTTATTTTAAAATATGTATTATATAAAGGGTTAGGCTCTTTCTTTCTTCCTTCCTTTTTTTTAAATTTTATTTTTGGTAGAAGTCTAACATTGCTTAGAATGTAACCTGAAATTTTAATAGGGGTTGAAGTTTATAACAGAACAGACAAAAATGTTCCAATTAAACAAATCCAATGTGAATTTTGAATCTGATTATCCCAGAAGACACACTTTTTTGTGTATGCATAAAATATAAAATTTTACCATCTTTCTGTAAACATTAATTTCTAGTTTTTGTATATATCACATAATATATATATATATATATATATATATATATATATACATATATATACATATATACATATACATATATATGTCTTCTACCTATACTTACAAGTAAAAAATTGAGAAAAAAATATATCTTCAAAAATAAAATTTAAAAGCATGTGAATAAAACCCTTGTTCTTATGTATGATCATTTTAATACTTGTATATATCAGTTTCTCTAATTTTTTAAATATCATAATTGTAAAATCTACACTCAAAAGTTTGAAACACATCATTAATTATTAAATCATATTTTTCAATTCACCCACTGAGTTGTTAGATTTATATTTAGAATTTTCCAGAACAAAAGAGATTACAATTTTCAAGCAGCGAATAATAGACTCTGTAAAGTATTCCTATAGTTCCTAATGTTTGTTAAATAATTTCCCAGGAATATATCTTCATAATTTCATCATAAATATTTTGTCTTGAATATATTAATCTCTTATTTATATATTTTCAAAGTAGGAAAGTTTAGATATGTAAGTATCAATTCCTTTATTTTATTTCAGGAATATATATATATATATATATATATATATATATATATATATATATATATG
>NW_025999942.1:9046466-9070038 GCF_001458135.2 Marmota marmota marmota | reverse complement strand
ATATATATATATATATATATGGCTGATTATACTTATCAATATGTGAGTACTTTCTTTGATTTATTTGAAGATAATTTGAGGCTTTGAGCATATCTTTTATTCTAATTATATCTGTCAATTTAATATATTATTTATTTCTGCATAACCTGAACTTGATATCATAGAGATATTTCTGTGGTTTAGAGTTGATGAGTCTCCCAAAATGATTAGTTTCAGAGAGCTGTAAACTAATCTGTTGATAATCTGTAGGTATTCTGACTGTGGAAATGTACAGGGAAGCATTCACCTGGTGAGCAAACTCTCTCAGGGGTAACTGGTACTCTGTTTCCCATGCTTGGAATTCCCAGCAGCTTCCCCCTGAGGCTATCAAGATAAATATGCAGGTGCACTGTCTAGTTTCTATGGTGATGTCCTTGGAGAAAAAGGGATCTGTGTTTGTACTAACCTGCACCTTATTTTAGTTAGTTAGCACTTTGATTTAAAGGAATGCTAAGTTAAAATGTAGTCATGTTAAGGATGAACTATGTAACTTTTTGAGATAATAAACACGACTGCTGGGAACAATGGCCATTTCTCTTCTTTCCTCTGCAGTGTGTGTGTGTGTGTGTGTGTGTGTGTCTCACTTTTGTTTGCTTCTTTACAGGTTTCTTTACAAGAATATTCTTTACAATAATCCAGTTGATGGATTAGTAATTTCAATGGATTACTAGGTGATAATTGTAGGCAGGTGGAATGTGGCAGTAGGAAGTGGGTCATGTGGCAAGTGCTCTTGGGGATTATATCTTCTCTCCTTGGCTGTTTCTTTGTTTTCTCTCTCTGCCTCCTGGCTACCATGCTAAAAGCAATTTTTCCTCTCCACAAATTCTGCCCTGATTTCTGCCTTACCTCATATCCAGAGTAATGGAGTGTGCTGACCACAAACTGAGACCTCTGAATCCATGAACCTGAAATAAAACTTTTCTTCCTCTTAAGTTCCTATTAGGTCTTTTGGTCACACAGCAGTAAAAAGCTGAGTAATAACACACTTGCCTAGCATGTGTGAGACCCTGCTTTTGGTCCCTAGCACCACAAACATATTAATGCTTTGTGTCACTTAGCAACAAGATGTAACCTGTTTCTGAGATTTCCAAAGAGGAGACCACCTCAGCACAGGCAAAACTCTCAAAATTTCTATATAAAAAAAATTGCCCTTATAAATGTAGCTTGAACTATCTTTATGAAAGAAACACTTCATAACTGGCCTAGACTTAATACATATATAAGAATGAGGAAAGATTTCCCAAACTCTGAAAATGGTCATGTATTAGGGTTCTCTAGAGGAATAGAACCAATAGAAAATATAATTATAAAAAGGGGATTTATGAGATTGGCTTACACGACCAGAAGCTGGATAGTCCACAGTGGCTGCTTGCTGGCTGGAGAGTTGGAGGAACCACTAGTTGTGTAGTCCAAGACACTGATGCCTCAGAACAAGAGGAATCAATAATGCTACCCCAGAAGGCTTCTGGAAACTCACAGGAGAGTCACTTGCAGAGTCTACTTGTAAGAGTGAAGAAGCAAGAGTCTGATATCCTCAGGCAATTGCAGCAATTGGACACAATGGTAAAAATTGCTTAGTGAAATCCGATCAACTGAACAGAAAAGAAAGAGAGAAAAAATATCTAAGGAAGGATTAAATAAAGAGCATGTGAGAGGAGAAAGAAAGGAGATTTTTTAAATAATGAATTTAGTTTAAGAAAATAGATTTAAGCCAGGTATGGTGGTGCACACCTGTGATTCAGGAGGCTGAGGCAGGAGGATCTCAAGTTCAAAGCCAGACTCAGCAGGAGTGAGGTACTAAGCAACTCAGTGAGACCCTGTTTCTAAATAAAATACAAAATAGGGCTGGGAATGTGGCTCAGTGTTTGAGTGTCCCTGAGTTAAAAAAAAAAAATTAAAAGTTATTTTTCTTTCTTTTGCAGAATAGTACTGAGGAAGCATTTATCATAAGATTTCAATGATGTATCACCCAACTTGGTGCATTTTAGAATGCTTTGAAATATTTTGTTTAATGTAAGTCTATATCGAAATGGAGACTTGGAGAAAAGAGCCCATCGTTGGGTTTATAAATTAAGTTAAGCAAATTAAAGGATAAAAAAGTTACATCAGAAATAAATTTGTAAATCAAAGAAAATGATTAGGCAAGGCAGATAATAGATGCAGGGAGGTTCATACCTATAACAGGGAGAGGATCATACTAATGCTGATACTGGGGAAGTCTGCTCACAAAATGTGCTGACATTGGGGTCCGCAAATTTTATTTTATTTTTTATTTTTTTGCATATTTTTTAGTATTTTTCCAGACCTGAGTTGAGCAAGAAACTGGAAGTAATGTTGGATGAAGTATAATTTTTTCTTAGATTTTTCTTCCTTTAGGTTTAAGATTGGAGAATCATTGTAAAACAGAAACTGCTTTTTCCTGGGGTATTTCTAAATTGTACTTTACACGTGTGGGCCTCTGTGTCAAAGAAATGTAACAAATCATTTTGTGAATCAAGCTGTTTAAAACGTCACCACAGACCCTGGGTATGTTGTGTGATAATTTCAGATCAATACAAAATCATCTCTCAGAATCTGTGGCCTGGTGATAGTCAGTTTGGGTCCTAGACTTTATGAGCCATTCTGTACTAGGGAGTGTCTCTCTATATAAACTGGAGGGAATGAATATGAAAACCAGCTTGTGGCACATTGGGTTCATGTCTATAAGGACACGAGAGGCACAACATTGTCAAGGTTCTGAAGATGCACCAAAGATTTTTGGTGACTTTTGAAGAATTGGCCTCAACCACAGGGCCTTTACCTTCTTGTCTTAAAGAGCTCGAAGTCTAATATTAACGGTCAAGCTCTCATGCTCCTAAATCACTTTGGGTTCCATCTATAACGTTGATGCTTAGTACAAAAAACTTAGAAAACCCCAATTCCTGCTTTCTCATGAAAGGCTGGCCTCAATTCATATCCAACAAATAAAACACTAGCAAGTAGGAATCTCACCATCAAAAATTCACTGTGGCACAGGAGAAAATCCATGACTCCACTGGAACAAGAATGACATAAGGAAATTCTTGATTTTGGACATTATTTACCAATCTCTTTATTTAGTAGACAGTTTTATTTTACTGTACCACACATTGAAATAGAACCAGGGTGTATTGATTCCCCCCATCAAAAAATTTGTAAGTACTATGGCAATCCTGTGGGTATAACACAAAAGGGGTTAGTATAAAGGCAACAGATTGTGTGGTCTTCTTGATACTCTTGGAAATATGTTAAAAATTATACTCTAGGGGAAAACTGTTTTAATAAATTCCCTTGCTATATGTTTTGAAGACAACACAGTAGAGCTAATCTAATACCTATAACACCAGCTTAAGTAAATTTTATTCAATGATAATATTTTCATTACTGATCAACACATTTAAGTTTCTTTTAAAATTATGATGCCTTGAGATTATATCACTATTTAATAATAGAAGTTAATTGAAAAATAATATAAACTTTCAAAGCATTTTTAAGATAAATAATAAAAAATTGTGCAAATAAGTATAAGGAAATAATTTGTGTGAAGTCCTGTATCTTTTCTTTAAAATAGCATGTGAATTATACTAATAAGGTTTTTAGGTCTAGTTTCCTAATTATTAAATATGTTCTTGATCAGAAAAATGAAACATTCTGAGCCTGATATAACAACTTTGAAAGAGTTTATTTTGCAAGTTACTTTTATTCCTTACCATTGTGCATTTATAAGTTCTTCCTTATATACTATATGCTCTATAAGTCTGTTAGTTTGGAAAAAGTACTAAATAATTTTGCAAGGTTAAAAGACAAGGTAATGTACATACAAATCACTTGGCTTTGCCACATTATAGGAACATGAGGAAATGACCTAATTAAATCTTCCATCATTCCCAGTCTATAAATATTAGCTCAGCTGTAACATACAAAAGGTTGAATTGCTATTTAAATAAATGATTTTTATTGTCCAAATAGTCAGTAGGTAAATTTAAACAGAACAAAAAAAAAGCCTTTGTAAATTAAGAATAGTTCAAGTGTCTAAGCTATCCCAAATAACAGTTTATTTGAGTGGATATATTTACCATGTGTTTGTTCTAAAAAAAAATGCTTATTTGAAAAAGAAAATTCTTTGTAGCTAAAAGTAGGTAAGTCGAATAAATGCTAAATCATAACTATCTTAATGTCATTGAAAATGTTCTCATTAAAGTTATGAATTGCCTGCTAATTACTACAGCTAACATTATCTTTCTTTAGTTATCAACGTCTCCTAGTAATGTTGACTCACTCTATTTCTAAACACGTGTCTCTAGGTTTTGTTGGCTACACTGAAGCTTTTTTCTCTTCTACTTCTTCAATATCTCTGCCCATTTACTACAGTCTTTCCCTGCTATTTACCTATCTACTTGTATTTGATGTTTTTTAATTGTGTGAATTTAATGCATATAACTTCATATCTTGATTTATATATGAATATTGAAGTTATTTTGGTCAGGCAAAATAAGATATTCATTACCTCATATAGTTACCTTTTACATGTGGTGTGTGGGTGTGCATTTTAGTTAGCTTTTCTGCTGCTATGACCCATAGAACACATGAGAACAATTTTAGAGGAAGAAAAGTTTATGTGGGGACTCACAGTCATCAGAGATCTCAGTTCATAGAAATGCAGCTCCTTTCCTCAGGTCCCAAGATGGAGGTCATCATGGTGGAAGAGTATGTTGGAGAAAACTGGCTGAAGACAGGGTCAGGGAACAGAGAGAAGGTAGGCTGAGCTCATCAAATAGGGTTAGGGTTAGGGTTAGGGTTAGGGTTAGGGTTAGGGACCTACAGAGACCCATCTCCTCCAATATACTACCTGCCTTCAGTTACCACTCAGTTAATCTCTATCAAAGGATTAATTTATTGATTGGTTTAAGGCTTTCATAACCCAATCATTTTACCTCTAAACTCTCATTTATTGTCTCAAACAGGAGCTTTTGGGGGACATCTTATATCTAAATCATAACTCTGTGTGTATGTGTGTGTGTGGTATGTCTGGTAAAAATATCTAAAATTTACTGTATTAGCAAATTTCCAGTATACAATAGATGGACCAGTATTATGGACTATAATCCTCCTGTTGAACATTAAAACTCTGTTGGGACCTCTGCTGACCACGGAAGTGCAATCCCTGGGGAAAGAGGAAGAAAAACCACTGTTGGGAAATCCCCTGTCTTGTGAGTCTGGTTTTGTGATTCTCCATGTACGTGACAGTTAGAGCTTGAGAAATGGCTTCCATATATGTGCCTGAACGGCCCCAAGATATGGCTTCCGCAAACACAAAAAATAACTCCCCAGCAACGGGGCACACATACCTAATGGGGTATTGTTTCTGTAACTAGGGTAACGGGGCTCTGTTTCTGTAACTGGGGTGCCTAGGCTACCCCAACCTGGGGGACTCTCTGATCTCTGATTGGCCCCTGCCTTTGCCCCCCCCCCTTCTCCTCTCTCTATATAAGTCCTCTCTCTCCACAATAAACTGAGTTGCTGCGCCATCTCGGCTGACTCAACTCCCAACGGGGTGTGATTTTTGCCAGGCTGGGTGGCAGGCCGGGTCCCGACACTTACCCTCTCGCTCAGCCCGGAGACACTCACTAGCTGGTCTAGTGATTCTCCTCAACCTCTGTCCGAGGGCGGTCCAACAGAACTCTAGTCCTGTGGATCCTACATAACTGTAACTTTGTACCCTTTGACCTTTATTCCCATTGTCCTCTTACCCTCCAAATTATAATCATGTTCTGCTCTGTTTTAAAGTGTTTGAGTTTGGGTTTTGTCTTGCTTTGCTTTTTTTTGTTTTTTTCAAGAATCCACATTTAAATAAGACAATGTAGTAATTTTCTTTCAGTATCTGATTTAGTTTCCTTAATATGTCTTCTAAGTTCATATGTTGCCACAAATTGCAAGATTTTCTTTGTTAAGGCTGAACAATATCCCTTTGTAAACATGTGTTACTGATTTTTCATCCATTCAATTGTCAATGGACACACGTGTTTTTTCCATATCTTGGCTATTTTGAATACAGATGCAATGAACATAGGGTAAGATATTTTTATAATGTTGTAATTTCATATCTTTGGGGTATATACCCACAAGTGGTATTGCTGAATGTGTTAGCTTTTTGTCATTGTGACCCAAAATAGTTGACTAGAACAACTTAGATGAGGAAGTATTTATTTTGGGCTTATAGTTTCAGAGGTTTAGTCTATCTCTTCTTGGCCAACTCCAAGGCAGAATCACATGGTAGAAGGGCATAGTGGAGGAAAGTGGCTCAGCTTATGGCAACTAGGAAACAGGGAGAGAAAGAGAAGAAATAGAGACAAGATATAGACCCTAAGGGCACACCACCAGTGACCTACTACATTCAGCAAAAAGCCACCTGCCCAAAGATACTACACAGTAGTCCATTTCAGTTATTACTCCATCAAATGATTAATCCACTGATGTGGTTTTGGCCCTTAAAATCCAGTATTTTCACCTCTGAACATTGCTGCAATTCCTAACACATGAACTTTTAGAGTAATATTTTTTAGATGAAAAACATTAACAATAAATAGCTTGTACAGTAATGCTATTTTGAACTTCTTTAGAAACATTCATAATAGTTTCCAGAATGTCTGCATCAATCTACCTCTTCACCAATGGTTTACAAATTACAAAGTTTGCCTCTTGCTCACACCCTTTGTAATGCTTACCTTGGTATTTTTTTCTAGTAGCCACTCTAAAGGAGATGAAGTGGTATCTCTTTGTGACTATAATTTGCATTTCCCTGATGTTTAGTGATGCTGAGCTCTTTTCATATACCTGTTTGCCATTTTTAGATTTTCTTTAGAGAAGTGTCTATTCATGTATTTTGCCTATTTTTAATAGGGTTATAGGTTTTTCCATTCTTCTTTTCTTTTTCCTGTTAAGCTATATGAATTTCTTATATGTTTTGGGAATTAACTCCTTATCTGATATATGATTCACATTTTCTACCAATTCATTGGTTGCCTTTTCAATCTATCAAATGTTTTCATTATATAAATGCTTTTTGTTTGATGTGGCACTACTTGTTTATCTGCGCTTCTGTTGCCTGCGCTTTCAGTGAAATATCCAAAAATTATTAAAAAGGTTAATATCAAGGGAATTCCACCTCCATTTCTTCTTCTAAGAATTTTATTATTTTATTATGTTTAGGTCTTTGATTCATTTTGAGATGATTTTTGCTTAGGGCATAAGATAATGGTCCTGTTTCTTTGTTTTATATGTAAATATCCAGTTTTTCTAACATTGAAAAAAACTACTTAAAGTCTTACCTGAGACAAAAAGTTGGTTTAAAATTAACAAAACAATCAGCGTGGCACATCACATTAACAGAATAAAAGACAAAATCACATACCACATCATAATCCGAATAGACATAGAAAAAAATATTTGGAAGAGTTGAATAACCACAATCCAATGGCATTTATCATAGGAATAAAGAAAAAAAAAGATCCCTGTCCTTTTATACTAAATTTCAATATTTATGGATGATGTTATTCATTCCTATGACTGTCATTATTATCTCAATACCCCAATCTTTTACCTATATTTTATTCCCGTGTAATACTAGTGACTTTAATTTCTTAGATATTTTATATAAGGATCTCAAACTGTATTTCAACACAAAATTAATTTTTTTCTCACACTCTCTTCAATTCATGATTTCAGTTATTATATAAAAATTGATGGATCACTTTCTCTTTAGATGGAGAAATTGTCACCACTTTAGATTTACCTCCCTTTCTCGGCTATTTTCCACTGTCCATGATTGAATCCTGTCTAATCCACCTCAGTAAGACTTGTTAATGCCTTAATCCCTATTTAGAAGGTCTTTATTGTCCCTTAACACTTTACACTTATTATCTCATAATGGTCAAAAGCCTCCTAAAACTTCTTGTATTTACTAATCCTTTCTAAATGAAATTATTTTTGTATAGTTACCAAATTGTTTAATACCTTATGTTATAATCATTCCCATTATCTCCAAGTTAATATGAAATCCTATTGATGGGGCAAATAACAATGCTCTTAAACCAATCTCATCCCCCAATTCTGTATCATAAATTATTGCCTGAACATCATCTTCTCTTTAATGTTCCTACCACTCACAGAACTACCCACCATAACTTCTCAGCACTTCAGAATAAAGACAGTAAAATTCCCAATTACTTCTTGATTCTCTATCTACCAGTGTAGAGGCTAACCTAGTTCAACTATATCCTTCTAAATGATACAGTTTATGTATCCACCAGAAATATGAATCAAGTGTTAGAAAAATGGAGTATATTTCCTCTGGGAAGCCATAAATATGTTCCCAAATGAAGATCAAATCTCAAAGTTAGGATTTGTATTCACTTATGAGACTGTGCACATCTACAATTATTTTCTCAAGTTTAGAAAAAAAAAACTTCTCATATGGAATGGAAAAGAAAAATAATGTTTTAAGGTGAGGGCACTCCTTTTATTTGTAGCTAATTATATCCCATGTATTCATTAGATTTTTATCTGTGACAGAGAAATGAAGGCTTTTTTTGCATTACCTGTTAATGGGCATCATTGAACTTGAAAGTATCATATGAGTCATATGTATCTTATAATTAATAGGGCTGTTATCCATATGCCTAATAGTATAAGAAAACTAATTCAAGTTGAACCCTCATTTCCTTTGTTAAAATGTTCACAAAACTTTAAAATATATTGATTTATTATTTATAATAAATGAATATGTGTATATAATTTTATTATTGATGGACAATATTAATTAGCTAGTTAAGAGTATTGGCATTTGTTAAAAATTCAGAACATGGAACAATACAGGTGAAATGAAATTGTAATATTATTGCTATAATGGTCAATTATGCTATGTTTGAATTATTCATAAATCAAATATGAATGTCTTCATTTTATAGCATGTATCCATGGGGGAACAAGGTTTCAAATACATATTTGGTCAGTTTCAAGTGTTAGCTGAATATTGTGAATTCTGTTATAGGAAACACAAATAAAATTACCATGACAAATATGCTTAATGACTATTCTGCAGATGTTCCATTATAAAATTCCACTCATGCTATTAATCTTCTGAAGCCTATTACCATTCCTACAGACAAGACCATCAACCATACTAATGTTCTTAATTGTCTAATTCCAGTGGTCTTGAAATCAGAGGTTATATGCAGCCTTAGGTAAACCAAAGCAGCATGATAATAGTTTTGATGGATAGGTGTAAGTTATAAAGCAAAGAAACTCTAAAAACTCCATAGTGATGGCCTTTTGAATATGCACACTGGGATCTCACCAAAGCTGAATGTCTCCTTGTAAATAAATTTTAGAAACTGGGTTTAGCTTCTAAACCAATAAAAATATAAAATTATAATATTTCATTCCTCAAATCATAATTATAGTATTGCCCAATGAACAGTGCAGATAATGTAAACAAAACTTATAATAGCTTTTGCCTTAGTCCCTTAGAACATATATCTCTTATCTCTGTAAATATAAAATGCAGATAGATAAAGATATATGGATATATATTTCTGCATGTGTCCACAAAACTGAAATTGCAGAAAGTCCATAAAGGAAACAGAAGTCAGAAGATAAAACAGGTCCTTTATCTGATTGTCTTTTATTTGAAAGAAAATATTATTAGCATGTATGAAATAAATATTTCTCAACTTGATTTCAGCATCCAAGGTTGTTTCTGAGAGTTTTGGTTTATTGCTTTCATTTTTCTCACTTTGCCCCCTACATGTAACTATTTTATTTCCAAAGATCACCCTAGAGCTATACTTCTGAAAGGATTGTTTTGCCACATGACAACACCAAATTACACACAGATATGAATTCTCTTAATCCCAATATGATATCCAAAGTTTTATGTATAGTAGATATATCATAAACACAAAAATTGTGTGCTTATATCTATTATCAAATGGAAGGATAGTTTTTTGATTTTCTGAGTGTTATTTTTCTTCCTTAAAATTTATATAAACTAATTATGATCTGGTATTTGCTTATTACACCCCTCAATCCTTCCATTAAAAAAAATCCAGATATTTTTAAAAGCCATACTTCTCTATGTTTCTTCCCACTTAGTGATTTTTTTTTTTTTCTCCCAGAGGAAGGGAAGCTATTTTTCTATGTGAAACACAATTTTAGCCATCTAAAATCCTGCTCTTCCTTTAGGTGCCCTTCTAGCTGTCTGCTTCTTTGGCCAACCTTTCTTGATCCCCAACTGCCATTTTTCCTATTTGTTTCATTGCAACAATGAATTCCATTTATCATTTTTCACACTGTAAAGTGCTCGCTTGCTTGCTTATTTTATTTTCTCTCACTCTTATATCGTAAGTTCTATGAAAAGAGACCTTGACAGTCCAATTTATTGTGTTTTTTTCAGTGCTTGGCATAATGCCCAGCACACAGTAGCCACCCAAGAAATGGGTACTGAATAAAATTACTGGAAAAAAATAAATAAAAACCAACATAGGAAGTAAAATTTATCCAAATTATATACATTCAGTACAGAGAGTCACAAAATAAACTTTGATTTTAATTCATTTACTTAAGTATGACATAATAATGTGAAAACTCAGGAAAATTTTGTATAGTATTTTGTTTATCTTATCTCTGCCATTTTAATATTAGACTATATTAAATGTTTAAGATATAGAATAGTCAATTGGGTACAAAAAGAACCAAAACTAAACTGTTGAAATTCTTCTTGGGTTCATCCATGAGTCAAACAAGGTTGTCTAAATTTTACTACCTTAAATATTTATTTTAGGTCATAGAATTTGCTTAGTTTCTGTTATTTACCTGAAGATTAATAATTGGTATAATTATGCATAATGTCATTTCTTCAGAGGAGAAATAATAGAGCTAAGAAAAAAAACAAAAAAAATCTGAAATTGTGTTGTACAAGCATATACTTTTTTAAATCAATTTTTAAGGTGTTTAGAATCTGGATGTGGGATGTGACCATTAAATTATCATAGATAATGACACCAAATGACCTTTAAAAAGCTTAAATTGTTTCCATAGTCTTTGCAATTTAATATTTAAAATATTTTAAATACATCAATAATTCATATTTTTCAAAATAAATGTATCCGTGTAATTCTACATTTAGTCTTCATTCTGTTGGTCAAATATAGATAGCCATATAAAAGTGTCAAGCTGACACTGAAAACATTGGTTTCAATGATTTAAGGATTGATAATGAATGCAGGTTATCTCAGGATACATTTCTTCAGAACATCTTTTTTAAAATAAATCACCATCTAATGACCTTACCTGGTATCCTGTGATCCTCTTTCAAATGTAATTCTTGAAAATAAAGGCTTTAATATTTTATATAAATAAATGAAGGTTAGCTCTTACTTGAACTTCTATTTTGTCTCATAAATATTGTCTCAATTCAAGCTTCAAACTCTATGTCTTCAAGGTAGAATGTAATGTATTATTATCAAGCCCAAAAGGAAATAAAAACACTTTGAAGAAAACTAAAGTTAGAAAAACAATTTTATATGCACCTGTCCTAAAATCACTCATAAAAAACATCCTCACCTCTTGAAAGATGGATATACATAATACATAGCAAAAAAGTTCTAATAAAATATTAAAAGGTTCAGTGAACCCATTTCAATCTTGGAAGCTCAGATTTACTGAGTAGTACTTTTCTTGCAAATGCAAGCTCAAAGGTCAGCAAATGTATAGAGTTAAATGGCTTTAGTTTAACTTGCCCACAAACTCAGTGCTCATCTAATTTATATTACTCAGGATCTTAAAACCCTTAAACATTTTTTATAGGAGAGACTCTGGTATGGTACTCAGATTAATTAGATTCAGGGGGTCAAATGGTCAAAAGTCCAAGAGTGTACTCACTTAGAAGATAGGGTACTGTACACAGAGGAGTGTAATGGGCCTTGCCTTGGGATGGAGACAATAAAATATTAGGAGGTGAGGAAGGAAGGGGTAAGGGTGCTTTTCTTTCCCTAGTTATTGGTACTATTTCTTGCAAGTATAAATCAAACAACAGTAAGATAAATAAACTAGAAAAGATAAGTAATTATTTTCCTGGCTTTTCTGTCTCTATTGTCTCATGTATAAACTATATGAATTTGTAAGATAGTGTTGATTTATGAGATGCATATTCTAAACATAAAATTTTCTGAGAGTTGTTGACTCAACAACAAATCTGAATCCAAGTTTTTGGTTTGCAATTCATATAATTCAAATAATTTAGCCCCCTAAGTCCATGACTCAAAGTGCTGAGTAGCACTGAAAACTTGAAAGCTGACAAACTTTTGTTTGTTGCAACTAAATTTCCCCATGATCTTATTGGCTGTTCAGATAGATTGAATTTTTGTTTTTACATTCTTTACATTCTTCTCTTAAGCTCCTTCCCTCACTTCTTCTGATATATCCCCAGACACTTTTTTTTTTAAAAAAACTCCTTTTCTGAGTTTCATAATATGCTTAGACTTACTTTAGGACAGACCAGATTTCTGATTTGACCTGTTTTGATATAAGCTCAATGGCATACCCAGGGCAGAAAAGTGAGTAAGATCAGTCCTCAGTTGCTCCAAGCCTGGTGGTAAGGGATGAGGATAAAAAGGAAGGAAAGGAGATGGACTGGTATATTGCTCAACATTGTTCTATGTGCTATATGAAATTGTGTATATATATGTACCTATATATTAATTTACATATATTATAACTTATATGTAAATTTATACATATTATATACATGATATTATTCAATTTTGATACTAATTCTAAAAGATAAAAATTATTGCTATCCTCCTTTCATGAACAATAAAATAAGACAGAAGTATTAAGAAACTTGACCTGGAAAAGAAAACTAGAAAATATTCAATATTTATAACCAGGCAATTAAGTTAAAGAGTATATTCCTCCAATATGAGTGGAAAATTTGATGATATGGATTTTACATATTATTTAACTTTTCTCCATATCTATTTTAATATTTAAATTGTTGTAACTTTTTATCTTTTTACAGGAGTTTAAGTTAATTAAACTTTTGTATATGTCATGTTATGCTCAGTACTTCGGAATTAAAAATTAAATTGTGAAATGGACAATTAATATAGTAATTATGTTGCAAGAAGCTATATGATTAGAATTTTGCAGAAATTATTATAAGCACACAGAGTATTAAATAATTAAATTTTGGAAGTGAAACACATATAACTTTTGAGAATAAAAATTTTTAACTGGATTTTGAAGGATTGATTTTGAGGCCCAGAAGTGTCCTTGATTCCAAGAATAAGAAAAGGCTCTTCTTAGAGGTGTGATTACATGTCAAGACTGGGATTATTTAGTAGTTTCTGTGGGCTGAGCTCTGGATGCATAAGGGGAGCAGCTTTTGAAAATGTCAGAGATAAATGAAGAGATAATGAATTCCATTTGTCATTCAAAATCAGTTAGAATATCTTGTGGCAAGGAGAAAGCATCATTTTTTTTTTTTAAACAAGGCAGCTCATCTTCCTGCTATAGTACCTGAAGTTTTCCATTACACTTGTGCCTATAGGAAGGTAACCACAATCTATTTCAGAAAGGTACTGATGAAATTCATGTATGTTTCTTGAAGTAAGAGCAAAAAGATAGCAGTATATAACATAGAGTCCAAGAATCCCAAGAGGATTTAAAAGTATTCTTGTAATCCCTGAGTTTCCCAGCAGCAATTTATGAACCATTTTCTAAATTGCATCATCAGAAATGAAAATGTAGAGCCACAATTTTCTTGTAATAGGTGAATTTTAAAGCATGTTATCTTGTTGGATAGGTTCTACAGTAGAAGTCACAGCTTTCTGTTCCTACAGGAGACAGAGAGATGATTTGGTTTTAATTAAGTGCGCAGAAATATTGTTCACTCACACAAATATTTTCTCTCATTTTTCTTGCCACTTGTGCTTCCTTGTTCTACTTTTATTTTACCACCTTTGAGAGAGACATGAGGACAGAGTAAGAACTCAATGCTTTTGGAAATAAAAATGGCACTGTTATTAATAAATGGTAATTGGCATTTAGGATCATTTCCAAGAATCCAAATGTTAAAACTCTGAGGAACTGAAGACACATACTCAGTCTAAATAAGGCAAATGCCATTCAGCTTTAAACTGATGGTGCTGCCAGGTTGATATAAAGACTAGGCTTTCCTTTTAGATAATTTTTTTTTTGGGGGGGGCAGGTAGAAACAATAAATGAGGACCATTGCACTTTTAAAATCCAATCATTTAACAACTGATCTTAAACAAGCCTAAGGACCACTGATCTGCATTTGAGGCCATTGGTTCAACTTTTGAAATGTCCATGGTATTCAACTTGTGGCAACTGAAGTATAGGACTGAATCATTGTTCTATCTTGGAAGCATCTAAAAGTACTAATGGGAGAAATGAGAAAATAGAATAAAATCAATCAATGAAAGAACCATTAGGCATAATGGTGAATATGGTCAAACCAAAAATGTTTCTATTATTTTTATTCTACATTTAAAATAACTAATGTAAATACAGACCCATTTCATTTTAAATAGATTAATAAAATGTATGATATTTCTGCAAAGACCTAACTAACAATGGAGCTAGCAAATTAAGCATAAATATTTGAAATGGGATATTATATTTTAATATGCATTGTTTTCTTGAATCTCTTATTATATATTCTTATAAAAATATAGGCAATGTATAAATGTTGTGTATTAATTTTGTTTTGTCTCTAGCTAACTTGAGCTAAAATAAAATTAGACACATCCTCATTAAAATCAAATGCAAAAATTTTTATGAAAGTACATTATATATGTAAACAACTTATTTATGACATTGGTGAATGCCAAACTTTCAAACAATATCTTATTTCTCATCCTCTCATGCCATATATTTTTGTAGGTTACTATTCACTGAAGTGGATAGATGTGAGAATATGACTATCCATACATAAATGGAAAAAAAAATAAAAACCATCTTGAAAGTTTGAAATATGCTATTTATTAAAGTACATGAAAAAAAACTAAAGTACTTAATGATAAAACAACAAAGAATCATTTACTCTACAATGCATTAGATGTATCTCAAAAAAGGCTTACATAGATATTTTGTTTTATCCCTGAGGATAATAATAATGCATATAGTAAAGAAACTTTAATGGCAGATGAAAACAATCTCTTTTCAAAAGCTCAAATTTTATATTGTGCAAGAATTTTAAACATTTAAATTTTGTATGAACAAGTCTGTAAAGTGAATAAATTATGAATTATAGGTCAATGTCAAAGTGAGAAATGTCCCCAATATTAGAATGTTACAAGTCAATTATATGCAAGAAAGCAAGGATCAAATATTTATGTAATGATTAATATTAATTAATTTATGGAACATTAAAGTCATTTAAAAGTTTTTATCTTGCATATGATTAATCCAGGGTTAATAATAGATTCTTTCAGAATCTTTATGAAGAATTGTTTGAAACAAAGTCTATATATATAGTCTATATACATGTAAATGTATAGTATATTTTTCTAAAAATTATTGACACTAGAAAATTTAATAAATTGTTGCTTTTTAAGCCCATCTCCCAACTACTTTCTCTTTGTGTATTTAATTAGATGGCTGAGAATTACTCCTTTTTATATAGTTTTATAGCCCTAGTATCCTTCAAGTCCCCCAAATTTCAGTCCTATATTTAGAAGAAATTTGTATTAATAGAAATTTTGAAAATTATTTTTTAACATTTGGACATAGTAAAAGGCTCTGAAAGGAGCAAAACTTAACATTGCCAAACACAGGAGTGTACAAATATTACTTAATATTAGCCAATCTTCTACCACCATCTGGTGGTAACCTGTGGTATGACCTAATGAAGAAAATTCTAGCATTAAATTGTAAATAAATTTAATGTTCTTGTCCACTTTGAATGGGTTATTTAATTTGGCTATTAAAAAATTGAAAAATTCCACAACAAATGTTTTATCTTGTTCTTAAGTTCCAGAAAATGGAATGACATGTGCACTTAAAATTTTTTTTGATTGACTTACTATAATATAAATCAGATAAACAAATATCTCATTAACCAAACAATAATTTTTAAATGTTCCTTTGCTTCATTTATAGTAGACACACTTTTAAAATGCCATGTATTTTGGTAAGTTTTCTATTAAAACAAGGACACCCCTAAAAGAAAGTATGCTTGCTTGCTTTGTTTTTTTTATTCTTTAAGAGAATTTTCTCATGTACACAGCTAGTCGCTGTGTATGTTATCTATGATGAAATTTAACTCTTAGAAAACATTGTTTTGACTTCTTATTAACCTTTTCTAGTGGAGTATAATTTATAACAAATGAATAATAAATTTTACTAAGCTGACTTATGATAATATTAGCATATTAGCATCTTATTACATGATTCTTTTATGGGGGTGGTACTCAGGATTGAACTCACAGGCACTCTACCACTGAGCCACATCTCCAGCCCCATTTTATATTTTATTTAGAGTCAGGGTCTCACTGAATTGCTTAGTTTAGTGCCTTTTACTGAGGCTGGCTTTGAACTCTTGATCTTCCAGCCTCTGCCTCCCAAGCAGCTGGGAATACAGGCATGCGTCACAGTGCTACTTTATTATCTGATTCTTTGAAACTCGAAGGAAACAGATTAAAACAGAGATCATGAAATTATTGATACAAAATTCAAACTTACCAATTTTAATTTTTCTCTTTGAACTTAGCCTTCTCTCTTTGTCCTAACTGCCTGGCTTCCCAAGGTAACATAAATTCATAGAGGAATTATAGAGAGGCATGAGTAACCCACTTTTTCCTTTGCTGATTTCTGGGTCTTTGTTAGCCTCTAAGGTCTGCCTGTTGGCACACTATCTGCATGTATCTATGCTAGTATACAGAAATGAGAGACAGGCCCTAATCAAGTGGGGGCATGGCATCTTGGTAACAATTATTTTAAAAAATTTCTCGTAGCGGGCTTGCCTGGCATGCCTGCAGCCCAGGTTCGATCCTCAGCACCACATACAAACAAAGATGTTGTGTCCGCCAAATACTAAAACATAAATATTAAAAAATTCTCTCTCTCTCTCCCTCTCTCTCCCTCTCTCTTTAAAAAAAAAAAATCTCTCACCCCTGATGAAGTCTTCATTCATGAATTTCCTCAAGGTTGAGACTTACTTTCTGAAATCCACACCTATTTCACCCAAGAATCTCTGAACATTTCAGAGTTTCCTCTCAGAGAAACCTCTGTGTCATGTGAGCTTAATTTTAGGCTACAGAGAATAGAATAACCACTCAAAACCATCTCTAAAGATATCATCTAGAGACTTGTCAGTGCTGACCTGCTGGTGACAAGTTGGATTACACTGAAGGTGGACAATGTACAGTGGAGTACAAGCAAATGGAGCACTACCAAATGGTCATAATATTGGTCTCTTTAAGGACTCTATTCCATTCCATAGATCTATGTGCCTCTTTGAAAATAACATTAATTTTTATTACTATAGTTTATTTCTATTTAATTTTCTATTTAGTTTTTATACATCTACCCCCACCAAAAAATAAAAATAAAAAACTGCTGGAATGTTCTCATGTATTGCATGAATTTAAAGGTCAGTTTAGAACAGGAAGTACTAAGTTTTTCATGATATTCCTTAGAATCATTCATGGTATTCAATTTATATAGGCTTCTGGGATATCTAAAATCTTTTATTTTATGCTGATGGATTTATCAAGAAATATATATATACATATACTTTTCAGTGTTCAACTGTTTATTGTTTGACTGTAGAAATATGATTAATGTTTATGTGATGAATCACATAATATTTTACAGCCTTACTGAACTCAGATATTTTTTCCTAGGAGGGTTTTTATAGTCCTAAAATTTTCATTTAATGGCTTAATACATCTTTTTTATCCTTTTGTTTTTAATTGCTTGCTATATTTGAAATCAGTTTCTTTTATAAAACATAAACTTGGGCCATATTTTAAAGTCCAATCTTCCAATATGCCATGTTTGCACCATTTATATTTCTGGTAATTATTTAATTTTTTGATCCATCTTTACTATTTCATCATGTTTCCTGTGTGTTTCTTTTGTTTTATTTTTCTTTTTAGAGTTTCCTGTTATCTCTTGGGTTATTTGAACTCTTTTGGAGTTCCATGTAAATTCATCTCTCATAATTTTGAGAACATCTTTGTTTATAGAGTTCAGTGTTTGTTCTAGTGATCAACTTCATACTTAACTTCTCAGTATCTACTTAAAATTAACATTTTGCCACTTAATATTCCAGTGAAGAAAATTTAACACAATACAGATTCTTTTTCCACCCCATTCAGGAGATACTATTTTATATAATACATTAACATTCATTGAAAGTCCATCAAATAATGTTAACTTTTCTGTTCAAATCATATAACATATTTGTAAAAACTCAAGGGTTAAAATAGAGTCTACTCTATTTTCAAAGATATTTACCATTAAAATTTAAAATCTTCCTTCAATTCTAATAGTTTAAGTTTTCTTCTGGTATAATATTTGTTCTCTCCAAAGAACATTCTTTAGTGATTCTTTTACAACATGCATATTGGCTAAAATTCCCTTAAATTTCTTTGAACTAAAAATGTCTTTATTCCTTGAAGGATGTTGTCATGGGTGGCCATCTTGGAGCAGCAGGGATGCAACATTCAGTGACAGGGATATGGAGAAAACTGAGGATGGTGGTCAAGATGGCAGGAGAAAGGCATCCAATGATTGAGGGTCAATTGTCAGGCTTCCTGGGAAGGCGGATTTGAATACAGTAATAATGAGAGAATGGATACACATAGAACTCCCCTGTATAAACATAGAGGTAATAAACAAAATCAATGAGAAAATCTAAGCATATATTGAAGTTTAAATTGTATAGAAAAATTCCACTTTGAAAAGGAAATGAAGGGAAGGAAGGGAGGATAGGTATAGGAAAGAAAGTAGAATGAATCAGACATAACTTTCCTATGTCCTTATATGAATACACCACCAGTGAAACTGCACATCACATATAAACCTCAGAAATTGGATCCTAATCAGAATAACATATCTATCTATAATATGTCAAAATATACTATACTGTCATGTATATATAAAAATAACAAAAGAGACAGTAAATTTTGCTATGTGAATTTTATATCAATTAATAAATAAATTACATAGAAACTTAAAGAAGTACAATATAAACTGTAATGCGTTCTGCTGTCATATATAACAAATCAGGATCAAAAATTTAAAAAAAAGCTTAATGAAAAAAAATCCACTTTGGAGCTATCATTCTCATTAAGAAAAATGAACTGCTTAGAAAATTGTATTCATTAAAATAAGAAAGACAAATCATATGTTAAGGTTCTTAGCATCTATTAAACATTGTGGTGTAAATATTCTATATTTACGTGTATAGGACTTCTCATTTATTAGTTGCTCAAAAAAATAAACTACATCTTATGTTCTTCTGTATTTAGCTTTATTTGTCCTAATAAAATATAATTTTCTTTGAGGTATTGATAGCATAATTATTGTAATAATTGCCTTTATTTTGTAGATCAATGTGCCAATAAAAGGCAAATGTATTAATGCAGCTATGTACTCAGAAAATTTAAAGAATAATCAAAATCTTCTTTTCTGATTCTTATAAATCACAATTCTGTATGGTGGAATTGCAGTGATATATCAGGAAATAATTTTCGTCAAAACCCTGTATCTGATAATTTCTCAAATTTTAGTTTAGTTTTTTTTTTTTTTTAAGTAAAGCCATTCTGGTAAACATTGTCACATACTTTGAGAAAGATAGGAGGAAGTTTGTGGTACACATTTGTGGCAGTATGTCAAAGTGTTTCCTAAAGATGGATCAGCCTCTAATATAATCAATAGGTTTTTTCTGCCTTTGAATCAACACTAATCAGATTTGAAATAGTTTTTTATTTTTTCCCAGACAAAGAAAGTGAATTCCTGATCACATTATATTTATATTTATGGCAGCCAAAGTTGAGTTTGATAATTCAGCTTGTTTATTTTCAGTTTATACTAGTTATGGATCCTGAAGGAAAGGAGAAACTTACTTGTGAAAGTTGCAAACAGACAGAA
The DNA here is from genome assembly GCF_001458135.2 of Marmota marmota marmota. Classification (NCBI taxonomy): domain Eukaryota; kingdom Metazoa; phylum Chordata; class Mammalia; order Rodentia; family Sciuridae; genus Marmota; species Marmota marmota. The sequence continues at coordinate 9,049,797 of NW_025999942.1, read as the reverse complement.
AGGCAGTCAGAATATAAAGAACATCCCCAGAGCTTTCCTTCTTATGTTGGAAAGTCAGAAGTGGTTTTGGTTTTGCTGTTGTTGTTGTTTTTCTTTTTCACTTTCCCAATTCTTCCAGTGATTATGTGTAAAGCCAAGTTTCAAAGAGACTTTGAATCTCCTTGACGTAAGCCCTAGCACTTTTCAGGTATGTGATCATTGGGGAAAAAAAATGTGATTCCTTTGATCCTACATATATAACAATAATCACATCATAGGATATTTTGGAGACAGAATGTTTGGCATTGTATCTGGCACCAATATGCAGTGAAGGAATGACAAATTAGTATTATTACAGGCAAAAATATCTTCTGATGCAAACCAAGAAAATCCTTTAAGCTTAGTGCTTGTGTCTAAGGAAAATGTTTGCTAAGAATGTATATTTAAACAAATAGAATCTTGATGCAACAGTCTTTATATGAAAATAATAAATAATAAGAATCACCTAAAGGTTAATTATTTTGTTACATAAATCTATTTTCCCAGCAGGAAATAACTTTGAGCATTTAGAAAACGATGATAGAAAATACATATAAATGTTAACTGTATTATTTTGAGTTCTGAGGCAAAAGTTGATTCATTTTTAATTTTTCTGCTTTTGTTACTTTTTCACATATTTTTATGATGAACACCTGCTACCCATAAAATTGGAGAAATTTATTTTTAAAGGTCAGATGGGAAGATAATATCACATGTAAGGATTTTTAAATGTAATACCAGCCTTCACATGGCCCTTTTGGGGGTAGTAAACTTATTCAAATTTTATGAGTAAAGAAACTGTGTGTCATACAGGGCAAATAACTTGTCAAAGAACATACATGGTCTAAGGTTGAAAACTGTGATAAAGGCATTTGTTTAATAGTGCTCTACTGGATTACCCCTATTAAGAAGTATAATCTCAAATGGATTGAATTAAAAATCTGTTCAAAAACTTTCTGGAACTTCTACTTCTAGAAAGATGGACTAGATATATTTTTCCTATTATTTACACTGTGTACAACTAAACCTTTAGATATTATACACACCACCAATATAAACAAACAAAAAAGAAGTAAAAGAGAGATGGTACATGATCTATGTACCTTTGAAATTGATGAATGACTTGAATTAATTCTCTGAGTTTTCTAATTGCTCTATATATCTCAGAGTTGGAAGTGAAGAAGCCAGAAAGCTGGATACTTCAAAAGACACGAACAGGAAAAGCCTTTCAAAATTTCCTCTTCTCTAGACAAAAGATTAGGAAAAGGGCAGCCTGGTAAGACACAGCATTTCTGGATAATAGTGACATTAGCATAGTAAAAAATAAAGGAATGAAATAGATATCACTACAGATTTTTCAGCTATCAAAAGCAAAATATAGGGATCCTGTAAATAAATCTACTAAGTTCAACTATCAGATAAAATAAAATAATTACTTTAAAATAAAAATTTCCACAAGTGATTAATTATAAAATTGGTAAATTGGATAGCTTTGAAACCATTAGGACAAGTGAATTTGTAATTTACTGCCAAGCACCTTAACAAAAATCCTCTGTCCTCTAAAAAAGTTGAATATAGGGAAGATTCCACAATTTGATAAAAAGCATCTATAAAACACACCTCACCCTTTGATCAGTGGTAAAAAAATGAATAATTCCCTTCTAATACTGGGTATAATACAAATATATCAGTTCTCATCATTTTATTTAACACAGTCTTAAAATTTCTAGCCAATGTGATATGAAAGTAAACATCATACATACTAGAGAAGATAAAAGACTGTACTTTTTCTACAAAAACATGTTTGTCTACATAGAAAGTTCCAGCTATTTCAACACACAACACGCACACACACACTTTCATATTCACATGAACAAAAACCCTTTTAGAACTAATATGTAGTCCATCCAAGTGGTAAGATAAAAGATAAATATAAAAATCAATTGTAAAGATCTAAATATAAGAGGTGAAACTATAAAACCCTTAGGAAAAAATATCAATGTAGAAATTGTTTGGAACGCCAAATTTGGTAATAATTGCTCAGGTATAACAAATAAATATAGATATCAAAAGAAAAATTAGACTTTAGTAAAAATTAATAACTTTTTTACATCAAAGGATATCAATAGAGTAAAAAGGCAAACCACAAAATCTTTGAAAGTATTTGCAAATCATATGTTTGATAAGACGTATATATCCAGGACACATAAAGAACTCTTAAAAATTAACATCTCCAAAAATGGTCAAAGAACCAGAATAGACAGTTCTCCAAAACGTATGCACAAATCACCAATAAAAAAAGACTACCGGTCATTAAGGAAATGTAAATTAAAATCACAATGAGATACCCCTTCACACTCATTAAGATGTTTAATATTGAAATAAAACTAACAAAACATAAAATTATAAGTCTTGGTGAAAATGTAGCTGAAGTCAAATCCTTATACATTCCTGCTGAGAATGAAAACGGTGGCAGCCATTTTAGAAAACATTTTGGTGGGTCCTCAAAATCTAAATATTTAATTACATCTGATTCAGAAGTCCACGTATAATTTTATTACCAAAATAATGTAAAAGAGGGACTAAAACTGTATGCCAAAGATAATTGAAACCTTTTTTTTTACAATAGCCAAAAACAAAACAGACAAAAAAACCTGTTTCCATAGCAGATGAAGGACAAAATGTAGTATATAAATACAACAATATTTAGGCATGGTGTTTAATTCCACTTATATAAGTATCTGTAAGTTTTAAGGCAAATTGGAAAGAGAAGCTAAATTTAAATTACCATGGCTGGGTAGAGTGGAGAATTAGAAGGTTTTTTTCCTAATGATTATAGGATTTCTGTTTGTAGTGATGAAAAATTTTGCCAATAGTTAATAGGTAGTTGTATACTATTTTGAAAATAAAATACAAAAATGTATTTCTATATGATATCAGTGAACATGTGCATTTTGAAATTAATAATACAATACTATCTAGGAGCTGTGGCACATGCCTTTGAACCCAGCTGCTCAGAAGTGTGAGGCAGGAGAATCACAAGTTCAAAGTTATCCACAACAACATAGCAAGGTCTGAAGCAATTTAGGTAGACCCTGTTTCTCAATTTTTTTTTTGACATGAAAATTATATTTAAATCAATTTAAGTGTCTATAAATAAAGCTTTATGAAACATAGTCAGATACATTCATTTACATTTGGGCTCTGACAACTTAGAGTTACAACAGCAGAACCGTGTAGTGGTCATAAGGACTATACAGCCCATACAGCCTAAAAGTTTACTACTTGGCCTACTCAAAAAAAAAAAAAAAAA
>NW_025999942.1:9036597-9043733 GCF_001458135.2 Marmota marmota marmota | reverse complement strand
TTTTTTATAACCTCTATCTCCCTGTATATTTGATCTTTTGCTTCTTGGATTTGTTTATGTAGTTCATTGTCGAAGTGATCATTCATTGTCTGATTTTGCTATCTAATGTCTTCCTTGAGACTCCAGATCATCTGAAGCATGTAAATCCTGAATTCTTTATTTGACATTCCATCTGCTGCAGATATTACCTCTTCTAAAGTTGAGTTGACCTGCATTGCTTCTGGTCATTTCTTTCCTTGTCTTTTCATACTGCTTGCATTTATTTCTGCTTTGTGAAACTGTTGTGTTATTGAATTTTCCCCCTATATATTTATATTGCTCTTGTATAGTTGCAAAGTCTCCCTTTTGTGGAGAAAGACAATGTTAACAGTTCTCAATATCAATAGTACATCATCTAAGCACACGTTTTCCTTATTACGACATTTATAGCTAGACTCTATGTCTACAAATGTTGGTTTCGATTATCGTTTACAAATATAGTCATTAGTTTCATGAAAGGCATACCATTTCTGGTAACTTGAAGAAAACTGAATTTCAGGTGTATGATGTTATGTTTATGGGGAAAGGAGTGAGGGTATGGGGTTAATCTAACTTAGTAACTTTGGAAAGTTCTAACCAATAGATGGGTAATTTATGGAAGAATGTATAGATTCCAATTCCTATCTGTATTTATAAGATTACCCTACATATGAATAGTAAAATTTAGGGGTTGTAACTGGGATAGAGGGAGTAAGAGGGAGGAAAACAAATAACAAAGAAAGGAAGAGAAAAAAGAGAATGGGAAAAAGAAAATACGAGAAAAAAGAAAAGAAATAAAAAGGGGGAGGTATGTGGGGCATATTCAATTCCTCTATAGTATATTATTCTTGTTATTCAGTTGTTAAAGATCTTTTTCGTGCACAGTTTTTGGTTTCACATATGTTGAGGTTGCGAGGACCTGAGGGGAAAGGGTAGAGGAGACTGGGTGAATGGCTGAAAAGAGAGAGAGAAGAGAGAAAAAGAAAGAAAAAAAATGTCTCTCAGAACTCTGTTTTCATTTCTTCCAGTTGGTTGCTTTGTCTATTCCCAGCTTGAGTCTCTGGGTTCAGGATAGTGGTGGTAGTCAGTGTGAGAGGACTTGAGCTTCCATCTGTGGCCTCTCTACTCTTATTCTCTGAGATGTAAACCAGGTGCCTGATCTGCTGCAGAACCACAGTGGTAGCCACGCCCACCAGTTGGTGGGTTTTAAGGGTTGGTGGGATTTTCCAAGATGAGTTCCATCAGTTTTTTTCATAAGGTGTTTGATGAGGTGGGGGTGTTGGGGAAACCTTATGTTTGTCAAGAGCTCGGTCAGGTGACCGCACGGGCGGGCGGCAGGGCCACTCCTCTAGTTGGAGTGGTCTGTCTACCCCAACAGCAGGAGGCTGAGCTCCTCCAACTGGGGAGGTCTGCCTACCGCGCAGGCGGTGGCTGAGCCCCTCCTCCAATTGGGGTGGTCTGACTACCGCGCCAGCGGGCCGCTGGGCCCCTTCTCCAGGTCGCGTGGTCTGCCTACCATGCAGTTGCAGGCGGTGGCTGTGCCTCTCCTCCAATTGGCCTGTTTCTCAATTTAAAAATATAAAAATGGTTGGGGATGTAGCTCAGTGGTTAAGTGCTGCTGGGTTCAAAATCCCAGTTAAATAATAATTATAATAGCAACAACAACAAATTAAATACTCAAATACTACTCAACAAATTAAAATCTTAGATGCAAAATTAACAAAACAAGAATAAGAGTTTTGTGCTGAACACAGTACAACACTGAAGAAGGAAACTGAGGATGACGTAATTGGAGACACAGTGTGCATGGATTGGAAGGCCAACCTAAGAATGCAACTTTACTCCAAAGTGAGATGCAGCTTTCATGCAATTCCTATCAAAACTTTTGGTGACTATACACAAGATTATTCTAAAGCTTATATGGAAAGGCAAAAGAACTAGTAAAGGTATAGCAATTTTGTAAAAGAAGAAAGTGGATGGAAACATTCTACCTAAGGGAAGAAGGATAGACATATAGGTCAGTGGAATAATTAGGAACCGGGAAAGACCTACAGAGATAAGCTCAACTTACTTTTGAGAAAACAACAAAACAGTAATTCAACACAGGAAAGAGGGCCTTTTGAACAAATATTAGTGGAAAATTAGATATTAATACCCACACTTGTTTAAATTTTTTTCTGTCTTATGTGAAAATTAATGCAAGGGCTGGGGATCTGGCTCAAGCAGTAGCACGCTCACCTGGCATGCATAGGGCTCTGGTTTCGATCCTCAGCACCACATAATAATAAAAATAAAGATGTTGTGTCCACCAAAAAAGCTAAAAAATAAATATTAAAAGATTCTCTCTCTCTCTCTCTCTCTCTCTTTAAAAACAAAGAAAGAAAATTAATTCAAATGATTCATAACCATGCCCGTTGGATGTAAAATATAAAACTATAAAATACAAATATCAAAATTCTTACTATAAAATATTTAGAAGCAAAGACAATAGGAGAAACTATTTGGGGACTAGTTCTAGGCAGCATTGTACTTAGATTTGACAATAAAACAATTCATTAAAGAAGATAAAATAAAAATTGATGAATTTGACTCCACGATTTTAAAGTTTGCACAGCAAAACCCATTAATAGCTACATTATTAGAGAAAATATTTGCAAATCATACATCCAACCAAATGTTAATATATGGAATATATGAAAACCCTCAAGGCTCCAATATATGAAAAACACAAATCCTCCAATCAGAAAATGGACAAAAGACATAAAGAGACTGAGGATAGCCTCACAAATAAGTACATGAGAAGATATTTAGCATCATTTGCTAATATGTAAAGACAAATTAGAACAACAGTGAAATAGCACCACTCTTCCATGAGAAGAGTTAAAATTAAAAAAAAAATGATAACACTAAACACTAGTGGAATTGAGGAGCAACTGGATCATTTATACATTGCTAGATGTAAAATGATATAATCACTCTGCACAATAGGCAGTTACTCATAAAAACTTAGCAAGTAACTACCATATAACAATTGCACTGATGGACATTTATCCCAAAGAAATCAAACCTTATGTTCATATAAAACTTATACATTAATGAATAGGTAAAAACTTTATTCACAATAATCAAAAACTAAAAACAATATAAATGTACTTACATGGGTGAATAGTTAAACTGTGGAATCATTTTGTCAAGAAATTCTATTCAGCAATGAGTAGTGAATAATTGGTGATACAACAACCAAGAAAAATCTTTAAAGAATTATGCTTAGCAAAACTTTTTAAAAAGATAATCCAAAAAGATTACCTACTACATGATTTCACTAATATAACTTGTTGAATCACAAAATTATTATAGACATACAAGAAATATTAATGATTGTCCAGGACTGAAGAAGGGCTGGGGAAGGGAAGTTGGTGGGGCCATAACAGCACCATATGAGGAATCCTTGTGTAATGGAAATATTTCGTATTTTGACTGTTATCACTGCCAGTTCCTGTATTATGATATTTACTATAGTTTTACAAGATGTTACCATTGAGGAAATTGGGTAACTGGCTTTGCAGGTGGTCATGTTGCCAAAAAAAATAAAATTTAAATTGCTTATTTTATAATTCTATGTTCCCCCAAATGTATTTTAGATTTATTGTAATCACTCTGCCATAGAAATTTTCTGTGAAGTTGACTCTGTCAGATAAGTACTTTACAACATTTAAAGCAAAACTTGGCATACATTTAAGGAGAATGGTTTCTTTTTAAAAAGGTCCTACTCTTGTCCACTAAATCACTATGTAGACAGTGAGGAAAAGAAGCAATACTAGATTTTGTGGTCCCAGGTTTGATGCTATTGCCGTATACCCTTTTCCATGGTTTCCACTATTTCTGTTGGTGTCCCCAGTATTCTTGTAGCAGTACATTTTCTGTTTCTATTGTTTCTGTCATCATTTCTTGTCCTGTGAAACTTTTGGTGCTCTTGAAAATTTCAATATCCTTATTTATGCCATCAGTGCCTCCAACAAAAACACACATAAGCTGTATGATAATGTTCACTCTTGATCATTTAGAAACCCACACACCCTAACCCAGATCAAAATACTGGGATTTGGTTCTAATAGCAAGAATCTGGGTGTTGAGAGCCACAGCCAAGTCGGAATGGCCCCTGGCATTTTGCCAGAAGTAGTGGTTGAGAGGTGATGCCAGTGAGCCATTAAGATGATGACTTTTGAGTTCTCGCAGAGTTCCCATTGAGTTCCGGTTGAGCTCTCACGGGGATCCCTGAAGAGTTGGGGTTGGTTGGTGGAGTTCTGGTGGAGGGAGTTCTAGTTGGTGTGTGGTCGGTCGCTGGAAGGACCGCGTGTGTGACGTTCGGGGGAGTTCGGAAATAAAGTTTGTTCCTGCTTGAGTGGCTCGTGATTTGTGCCCAACCAGACTGCGGCAATTGGTGGCCCGTGTGGGGAAAGCCTGAGGGTAAGTGATAAGGTAATCTTCTCCCTCCTGAGGGCAGTGCAAGAGGATGGGTAACCATTTAAAGATTCTTCTTTCGTTTTGTTTCGCTTTGTTTTAAGTTGCCAGTTCCTGGAGATGGGTGGGACGGAAGAAAAACCGCTCACATCTGAGGAAAAACTATTTGCGTCTGAGGGACAGATAGGGAGAAGGGACGGATGGAAATTTCAGGAGGATAGAAAGGCTGATATAATGAATTTTTGTTCCATTTTTGTTTCATTTTGTCTCAGTTTTCTTTTGCATTATCTTAGTAAGGGGTATCTTTGTCACGGAAATATGGAATTAAAAATTAGTAAGAACCAAACCGAAAGGGAGTTAAGTAAAGTGCTAGAGGAAGGAGGCATATCAGTAAAATCAAGAACAGTTAGGGCATACATTAAGACGATACAAACGTGTAGCCCATGGTTCATTAAAGAGGGGTTGTTAAATATATCACAATGGAACCATCATGGTGAAGATTTAAAAAAGATACAAAAGGGAAGCCCAGGAACTCTGCCAGTTGGCACATTACCATTATGGACGTTGGTACAAACTTGTTTGCTTAGTCTAGGAGAAGACATCTCTCAGATTAGTCAGACAAAAGATAAAGGTCTAGAGGAGGAAGGGCTATCAGGGGAGAAGTTACAACAGGGGGCTGCTACTAACACCTTTCTATCACCAGAGGGCATAAGTGTCCAACCAACAGCTCCACCTATGGAGACAACATATGCTGGGGGACCCCCAAACCCTGTAGTTGATAGATGGGATCCTGAGACAGGACCTCAAAGATTAGCATGCCCTGTATTTGAGACAGCAGGAGGGCAGAGAATTCAGCATGCTTTAGATTTCAAAACAGTGAAGCAGCTAAAAGAGGCTGTAACAAGCTATGGTCCTCAAGCACCCTTCACTGTAAGCATGGTCGAATCCAATACCAACTTGAACATGATGCCAGGAGATTGGACTAGTATGTGTAAAGCTGTGCTAAATGGAGGACAATACCTGTTCTGGAAGGTTGCCAATGAGGAATTTTGCACGGAGACAGCTAGGCGAAATGCAGCAGCGGTTATCCTCAGAGAAATCTAGATATGTTGTTAGGAAAGGGACCTTATGAGGGTCAGCAGCAACAAATTGCAAATGATCCTGCCATATACTCACAAATTGCTGCAGATGCGGTTAGGGCATGGAAGACTTTACAAGGACATGGAGATTTACAAGGTCAATTACCTAAGGTAATACAAGAAGCTAATGAACCTTACGATGAATTTGTAGGTAGGCTTATTCAAACAGCTACCAGAGTTTTGGGGGATAGAGAACAAGCAATACCATTAATTAAACAGCTAGCCTTTGAGCAAGCAAATCAATGGTGCAAGGAGGCCATTAGACCACAGACACATGAAGATTTAAACCCATATATTAAATTACATAGAGACATTAATGAACAAGGGCAAGTCTTGGCAGCTGCAGTACAACAGGCTTTAGAGGCCAGGCCAAAAACATGCTACAATTGTGAACAAACAGGACATTTTAAAAGGAATTGCCCCATAGGAGGAGGGTTTAACAAAACTAGGTATCAAAGGGGTAGAATACCGGGTATTTGCCCATGATGCCATAGATGGAGATATTGGGCTAATGAATGCCATTCTCAAACCACCATAGAGGGTAATCCATTATCAAAAAACGGACAAGGACCAGGTGTTTACCCACGATATTGTGGAGAAAGGCATCGGGCTCCATTGCCAAAAAATGGACGGGGGGCCCAATGCTCCGGGGCCCACAACCACAAATATATGGGGCACTGGAGGAACCCAGCAACACCATCAGGGTAGTGCCCAGGACACATTATCCATTAGATCCCTCACTAGACAAACCAGAAGGAGCACAGGATTGGACATCTGCGCCTCCGCCAGAGCAGTACTAACTCCAGAGATGGGAGTTCAAATCATTCCCACAGGAGTAAAAGGACCTCTTCCCCAAGGAACAGTAGCCTTATTATTGGGACACAGTTAAAGGACTTATGATAAATCCTGTGGTAATTGATCCCGTTTATGAAGGTGAAATAAAAATTATAGCCAGTTCTCCAAGGGGTATATCAGTAATTTCACCAAGGGATAGAATAGCACAGTTATTAATAATACCCAGCCTACATGATAAATTTTCCAGTCGTAATATAGAAAGAGGATCCAGGGGATAGGGCTCCACAGGTGTAGATTGGGCTATGCTTTCTTTAAATTTAGATTCTTGCCCAATGCTAAAACTAAATATTCAAGGACATGAATTTAATGGGCTACTGGATACAGGTGCAGACCTTAGCGTTATCTCTCGTCAAGAATGGCCAAAACATTGGTTGTTACAAGAAGCCACTCAAACGCTTCAAGGCCTAGGAGTGGCAACTAATCCCCATAGAAGTGCGATAGTATTAGATTGGAAGGATCTTCAAGGATGTGAAGGAACTATACAGCCATATATATATTGGATCATCTTCCTATAAATTTATGGGGACGAGATGTACTAGATCAATTAGGTTTGACATTAATAAACAACGTCAATCCAAATGTGCCCACTATTATGACTAGACAAGGTTTTAGGAAAGGAAAAAGATTAGAAAAACAAGAACAAGGTATAGCAGCACCAATACA
>NW_025999942.1:9020548-9025878 GCF_001458135.2 Marmota marmota marmota | reverse complement strand
AATGCTAATACTTTAAAAAAGCGTTTTAAAATAACTAAGGAACAAGCTAGACAAATAATAAAACAATGTCAAAATTGTGTGACCTTTTTACCACAAGTTAATCTTGGAGTCAATCCTAGAGGACTGATACCTAACCATATTTGGCAGATGGACATCACACACTTTCCAGAATTTGGAAAATTAAAATATTTGCATGTTACAGTTGATACTTCTTCCAGATTTTTGATGGGCTCCCTTCATGCCAGAGAAAAACTAAAGATATTATAGCTCATTGCTTACAAAATTTTGCCATTGTGGGCGTTCCAAAACAGTTAAAAAGAGATAATGGCCCTGGTTATACTTCTACCTCTTTTAAACAATTTTGCTCATCATTTGGTATTACTCATATAACAGGAATCCCATACAATCCTCAGGGACAAGGCATAGTTGAAAGAGCTCATCAAACTATTGAAATGTACTTATTAAAGCAAAAACAGGGAATTGGGAAGGGGTTTATATCCCCCAAAGATAAACTTAAAATAACCCTTTTTACTCTAAACTTTTTAAATTTGGATTCATCAGGGCTTAGTGCTGCAGAAAGGCATATGTATCCAACAAATGTACATAAGCCTAAGGTACTTTGGAAGGATATTCTAACAGGACAATGGAAATGTCCTGACCCAGTGATTGTCTGGAGTCAGGGTTCTGTTTGTGTGTTTCCACAGGGAGAACAAAAGCTGATTTGAATTCCAGAGAGATTGACTAAAGCGATTTCTACAGACCAAAAAGAAGATGATTTGGCTCAAATCCATAACAGCTGATATCCAGAACTCCAGTTTGGCTATCCTTACATCTGCATCAGTGGTTCTCCCACACCTGGAGGCTAATGAAACCAGGATGCTTTTTTCAATACCTATTTTGTTATTGCCCTTTCCCACATCATGAAGTTCTATTTTATTTTTTGAGCTCATACAGACCTAGGTTAATGTTTTTCTGATCAGTTCTATTTTTTGACTGTGGAGTTTTTAAACATTGCAATGGAGATTTCACCTGTGAAATGCTACAAGGCCTTTACTATTGTCTTATGTGTTGTATGTTATGTGTGCACACTTGTGTTTTGTGTTATATGTATGTGCGTATGTCCATATATCATATATGAGGAGTGCTCATGAAAACATGGATCCAAATATTTTTTTTTTATTCACGTGATTTAAATTGTTTATTTTAAATTGGGTAAACAGCTGTTGAGGATTTTTTTAATATGTGAACAAAAAAGGAGGTTAACAGATCTGTTTGTTTACTTTCACCTTTCCTTTTCATTATATTTAATAATTCTGTTCAGGATAATGTAAATTGTTCAGAAAATTGCTTTCTCTTAGTGCCTGCTGGAATGTTACATAATTTTTTTAGCCATCACTGCCAGAATTCCTATCTTCATCCCAGTGCTGGTGAAGACAAAGATAAAACCAAACTACAGCTTCTGCAATAGCTATCACAACAAACTGTATAAACTAATGCATCAATGAATAATGTAACTCAACAAGTGATGCTCAATCAAGGAGTCAATTTACTTTGGGAGGAAATGGACATATTAATGGATTCCTCTGCTTTGAACTGCTTGCAGAACATGCCTGGACTATGTATCACTTGTATGCATTGTGAACTATCTATTGGTGCAGCGAATTGTGGTAGTGCTGGGGTATGTTTGCTGGTGGTGTCATTGGTGGTACAATTTTTCCAATAGGAGCCGTCAATTGGCTTGGTGTCGTGGCATTTTGTATCCTCCTCCCTTCTGCTTATGATGGTCATTCAGCTAAAATTTGGGGGCCAACAGAGGTTAGGCAAAGAACCTCACCCCCCCACTGGTGCAAAGGCCTATCCACAAGTATGGCTGTATGCTGGACCGGTAGTCAATGACGGGTAAGATCCAATTGCAATGGTACCAACCTAAGACAGGAGGCTGACGCCTTGAGGTCAGCTCATCCGATGACGGGTAAGGACCATATGTAGTATTGGACAACCTAAGACAGGCATGGTCCCTAAGCTACATGCTTGTTGTTTAATTAAACAGAAGGGGGGAGATATTGAGAGCCACAGCCGAGTCGGAATGGCCCCTGGCATTTTACCAGAAGTTGTGGTTGAGAGGTGACTCCAGCAAGCCATTAAGATGATGACTTTTGAGTTCTCGCAGAGTTCCCGTTGAGTTCCGGTTGAGCTCTCGCGGGGATTCCTGCAGAGTTCGGGTTGGTTGGTGGAGTTCCGGTGGAGGGAGTTCCAGTTGGTGTGCGGTCGCTGGAAGGACCGCGTGTGTGGCGTTCGGGGGAGTTCGGAAATAAAGTTTGATCCTGCTTGAGTGGCTCGTGATTTGTGCTCAACCAGACTGCGGCATCTGGGTGAGAACTAAATCAGGCCTGATTGAACTACTCTCCTAGAAACAGGTTTTTCCTGCTCTGTGAAACTCTTACTGAACACCCTGATGGAAGTATGATCTTTCACGCAAAAATCTGTAACACTTAATTTTTGAAGTTTTCACTTTGCAAATCATTAATTTTCTTGGAATTGGGATTTTATTTAATATAAATTTATAATAAAACATCTTTTGTCCCACCTACCCTATAATTCTTTTATCTTCAAGAACAAACCCTGCCTTTTAAGAAAACTCTTTCACTACTTTGTATATAAGCATCAAATTAAATAATTATTTCTTATTGCTTCTTCAAAGAGAACTTAAATATATATTAGGTCAGACCCCCACAAACATCACCAATCATGCTCAAATTCCCATGATATATTTTTTAACAAAACTAATTATTCATAACAATCACAGATATATAAAATAGTTCTAAATATAACTTCCTATTCTAATAGTAGTAATGTACTTCAATTTCTTTATCTTTAACAGAAATCATTTAAAGTCAGTGCCCTTTATTCTAGAATATTTTAAATACCAAAATAATTGCTTAAAATAACGTAGATGAACTAAAGGACACAGCATCAAAGTTTCTTTAAAAATATTCAGCATCGGGCTGGGGATGTGGCTCAAGCGGTAATGCGCTCGCCTGGCATGTGCCGGGCGCTGGGTTCGATCCTCAGCACCACATAAAAATAAAATAAAGATGTTGTGTCCACTGAAAACTAAAAAACTAAAAATTAAAAAATTCTCTCTCTCTCTTAAAAAAATATTCACCATCTTTATTGGATTAAAATAATACTTTAGCCATTAATACCACTTTAAATTGGATCAGACTAAGAAATAGCTGCATAAAGTCTGTATCCATTGTTTGTTTTTCATCAATAGTATATACTGGCAAATTTACTTTTTGATTCATGAACATGTAATGGACTAAATTTGAAATCAAAGTAACTCAGAACATATTCACTCTTGCATACCTATGAAATAGAATTAGGGTTAAAAGTTGGTCATATTTACTCAGTGAGATTTCACATAGAATATCAACTTGGGGAATCACTGGTATTTCTTAAAATAACATAAAGACATGCAAATGGATAACAGGAGTAAAGGATGAATATTGTTTTATAATCTAAACTTATTGAGAACTCTAGAATCTTAGAAAGATCATCTCTACAATATGTAGACTTAAAATACAGTCTTAGTAAATGCCCAGAATTTAAATGAAATCCTAGGAAATTTTCCCATTTTCTCCCTTTCTTTCTTCCCTCTTCCTTTCCTTCCCATCCTATTGTTCTCTCCTTTTCCTTTCCTTTCTTCCTTCCGAAAAATGGTTGGGAACTTGAACGACACACCATTTCCTTTCTGTATTTTCATTTTTATTTTCAAGTACTCTGCTTATGATTACTATTAATTTTACATAGTTAAGCAAATATAATAATAAATGTCACTTGCTCAATAAATCAAGTTTATATGGTAATTGATTTTTCTGGGATTGCTTGTGCTTACTTAATTTTGACAGAGGCTGGTTTTGAACTTTAATTTGCTTTCTCATTTTCATATTATTGATTAAGATTGCTGGAAAAATTGGAATTGTGGATTTTGTTTATGGTATTAATTAATTTGATTTATACATGGAATACATTTTGAATAATTAAATTATGACAAAATAACAATAATGTAAATAAATCATTTTATTGGAATGTACTACTATTAATGGTTATATTAAGTAAACCTCTTATTCCATAAAATTCTGTCATTAGAACAAAATCAATAACATAATTTTTCACTCTTTCATATGCACCATAAGACACTATATACCTTTTTATGTGGCTGCTAAGCAACAGCATACTGAAAAAATATTTTAAAACTTCAATAGAGAAGATCCTAGGCCTTGGATTTAAATCTTTAATCAGTGGTCTGGTAAAAGAGCCTTCTCAGTGTCAGGTGAACTTCACTAATACAGGATTACTAATATGCTTAGTTTATCACAGCTATTTCATCCTGATAAATAATACATTTCTCAACCAATAAGAAAGCATTGTCAGATATTTCAAATATATTCCTGACATGGTCAGTGAGAGTAATGTAGTAATAATGATCAAATCAGGATCATGGATATGTATGAGAAACTCTGAGTGTGAAAATACAAGAAAGAGGTGATTTGGGAAGACAAAAGTACTGCAGTAAAATGCCAGTTTAATAATCCCACTATTGATTAATGTACTATTATAAAAACTATAACATTACAGTAGAAAAAAATAGTGATAAGAATGTAAAGGAATAGTGAGATAAAGTTTAGAAACTCCCAGGCACTTTTATGGTTAAATTTAGGCATTTATTTTACTCCAGATAAAATATACTTTGCAAGTAACCCTACAAATAAATTCCACAAAAATTTCTAGAAACCAAACTGTGAGTATCACTTACAATCATAAAAAGTAAAATTGAAAGTCTAAATGAGAATAAAAATACAAAGATTTTTTGCTCTTTAGTTAATACATTTTATTATTCAAGTAGAGGAAAATTTTGTTATAGTGTAGAATAAAAACTTGTTTTGCATGCTAGATTTTTTTTCCCCAGAAAATTTAATTTTTCTTGTATTGCACTGAATTATCAGAGAATGGGTTGCAGTGTCTTTACCTAGAAAACATTGAAAATAAAATAAACTTTCCATTGTGGTAATGAAAATATTTGAAAGTCAAGAGAAGTTCTAATAAAAACTATGGAAGGGCTGGGGATGTGGCTCAAGAGGTAGCACGCTCTCCTGGCATGTGCGGGGTGCTGGGTTCGATCCTCAGCACCACATAAAAAAATAAAATAAATAAAGATGTTGTGTCCACCGAAAACTAAAAAAAAAAAAAAAAAAAAAAAATAAAAAAAAAAATCCTAATGGCAAGAGCCTAAAATCAAGAACACTCACTGACAACAGGGATAATGA
>NW_025999942.1:9008277-9018700 GCF_001458135.2 Marmota marmota marmota | reverse complement strand
GGTGGGAGTGGGAGGATTAAATGAACTCTAGATAGGGCAAAGGGGAAAGGGGAGGGAGGAAAATGGAGAGGGAATAGGAGTAGGAAAGATGGTTGAACGCAATGGTCATCATTACCTTAAGTAAGTGTAAGAAGGCACAAAGAATGTGACTCTATTTTGTGTATAACCATAGATATGAAAAAATGTGATCTATATGTTTAATATGAATTGCAATGCATTCTGTTGTCATATATAATAATTTTTATTTAAATTTTTATTTAAAAAATAAAAGTATCTTTCAAATTCCCCCTCAAAAAAAGATAAAATGACTTTTTCATGATAAAAGTTATTTGATTAAATTTACCATCTGCCAATCTGTGGAGGCAGATATTACAGGATATTGTCAGCAATTAAATACAACATGTATAAAGAAATGTAAAGGACTAATAATATTTAGGATGTTTAATTTTTTAAAATACAGAAGGAATTGCCCTAGTAAATGTTAATAATTATGGAAAAGCTATACTAATGATAAGGAATTGATTAATAGGATAAAATAAAGAGAACATAACCATTCATGCTCCATAAAAAGTTAAAGCCATCTTAGAACAATGTAAATCCTCAAAGTAGAGAAGAAAGTATGGATTTTTTTTTTCATATATGATTCTGGAACAATAATACCTGCATGCCAAGCCATGCGACTAGATCATTCAGGGTCACTCTAGGCAAACTGGGTTGGCACAAAATAATTACACATACAGACCGAAAGTGCCTTTTTCTTAGGGTCTAGTGATGGCTCTCAACCTTAGGGGTCCTTTGGAAAGAGAGAGTTTGCACTTGGATTTTTTATTTTTATAGGGGGCACACAAAGGGAGGTTTGATGGAATGTTCTTTCCAAATAAGGCAAAGGGTCAGATTTCAGGGGGTTGAGTCTAGCTGTGTGATGTCTCCTGGTCAGTAGATTTACTGACACCTTGGTAAATCACACCCATCTCAGGTGCTGTGTAGGATCAAAAGGCAGAGCAAGTGAAAAGGACACACATGTGCACAGCCCAGACAGAGCAGCAACGTCACTCCAGGCCGCTCATGCACTCAAAATGCTTAAAGCTCACACACACAGCTCATGGCTGGCCAGTAACACTAGCACATAACATTAAAAATCAGACCTGGAAACTTAATCTTCACCTAAAAATATTGAACAAAAACATCAAACATGTAAAATCAAGAACAATAATGTTACCAGTTTATAATGCAGTATCTCTCTCTCTTCCTCTTTTCTTGCATTTTCCTTTTTCACTTCTTTCTCTTTTACTTTTTCCTCCTTGAATAAACTCCCCCAAAGGCCATTTGTTTGTGGGGTGAGGATATCGATGGTCTCAAGTAAGGTATTAAAACCCTATCCACGAAAGGAGAAAATCTGGGCAGGAGGGTGTATGGGTAAGTACAGAGTACTGTGTTACGTTTTGGGTAATAAATATAGGGGCATAAAAGCAGTCAAGCATAGGGTATCAGTGCTCATGCTTGATGAAAAGAGCATCCACACAGTAAAGTAGCCTGGCATAGACTATAAAATCCTGAGAAGAGTTCACTGCCCTTGAAGAAATGGGAGCAGTATGGCCAGATATAGGATCTCAGATCTACAAGTGAGAAAAAAGCACATCATGAGTATAAGAGGACAGATCAGTTCATTTTGCTGATTCTCAAGTAAAATAATGAAAATGTCCATGTGAGAGGGTAGTTAGTCCATATGAGAGTGTAGTCTGCCACTGGGTGTTGGGATTCAGACAGAGAATTCCAACATGAAGTGTAAGAACCCAATTATTTTAAGGAAAATGCCTTTTAAGGATGGTCTGGAGCTAAGAGTTTGGAGATATTAAGTCCATCTGACATGAGGTGTGGCATATTAATAGGGCAAGAAAGATAACACATTGGAAGACAACGTAGAACAGAAAGTTAAAGCTCAATCCATGTAAGGAAAGGAACCAGGTAGAAAGGGAAGATGGACCACCTAGACATGTTGGACACTATTATGGTTTAGATACAAGGTGTTCCCCAAAAGCTAATGTTTGAAACAATGCAAGAATGTTCATAGGTAAAATGATGAGTTTTAAACTTATCAGTGGATTAATCCACTAATATGGATTAAGTGTGTAGTAACTGTAGGCAGTAGAGTGGTTTGAGGAAGCAAGTCATTGGGGGCATGACTTTGGAGTTGAGGAAGCAAGTCATTGGGGGCATGACTTTGGAGTTCATTTTTTATCCCTGATAAGCTGAGCGCTCTCTCTCTCTCTCTCTCTCTCTCTCCCTCTCTCTCTCTCTCTCTCTCCTTCCTGGTTGACATGTCCTGAACTGTTTTCCTCTGCTCCAACTTCTTCCATGATGTTTTGCCTAAACTAGGGCTCAGAGCTATAAAGCTACCAACCATGGAATGAACCTATGATATCATGAGTGAAAATAGATTTTTTTCTTCTAAGTTTTTCTCATCAGGTCTTTTGGTCACAGCAATACAAAACTGACTAAAACAGAGCCCCCCCAAATCAAAGAGGGAGTCAAAGGAAGTATCATAGTGCAGACTAAGATGATAGTTTTCTATATACCAGGTATCAAAACATGTGTAGGCTGTAGGTAAGGATTGAGTTAGCAGCCTATTGTGCATTTTTTAGTTGAATGGGTTGGAAATGGCATCTTTGGAGGAGGAGTAAGAGGCAACTGCAGCAAAGGGAGGTTGAATAAACAGTTTATTGATACAAAAATAAACATTTTAATAAATGTATGAAAACAAGCATTTCATAATTATATAAGGGAGCTGAATATATGAAAAGAGAGAAAAACAAAAATAAACTGCACTATTTCATTGAAATTAAAGAATGAGACTGCATGACCAATGTGATTCTGCAACCTGTACACTCAGAAAAATGAGAAATTATACCCCATCTGATTCAAATGTAAAAAAAAGTAGTTAAATAATAAAATATAAATTAAAATTGCAAAAAAATCCTAATATTAAATAATAAAAATCATCAACAGTTAAAAAAAAGAAATTAAAGAATGAGTATGAGCTCATGTTGTACAATATAGATTAATTGATGGAGGAATACATATGTTAATATATATGTTTCCATATCCAAATATGTGTGTGAATATGTGTCTTTACATGTACACATATGTGTATGTTATATATATGTGTGTGTGTGTGTGTGTGTGTGTGTGTATTCTATAGCTCTGTATACTAAGAGGACTGGGTCATAGTGAACCTTCAAACAATGAGTATATCTAGAATTTAAATACTGGTTTAAAAATTCAGTTTGGTGCACTTACAGGAAATGAGGATTCTGAGAGTAAATACTCCTTTCTGTGTCAAGGCAAGGAAAACATAAAATAGAGCTAGAAAATTTTACCAGAAAATGAGAAAGAACTCAAAGGAAGATGAAACATTTTCTAGTTTGAAAGAACCGCTATAATTTCTAATTTCCATCATCCTCATTGGTATCAGTGAGAAAGTTATTATATCTCCTACTGTCAGCCCAGATGAACAGAACACAGCCTACAATGATTTTCTACCCCTCTTAAAAAACGTGTCTTGTTGCCAACATTTAAAAAAAAAAAAAAGAAAGAAAAGAAAAGAAAAAAGAAAAAAAATTTAAAAACCTCTGTAGAATGGTCAAATGGTGAGTTTCCAACTTCAAAGTATATCCCCTTGAGCAGACCTACTTTTTGTTCTTCCTTGCATCATCTACCATAATGGATTGAATGGGAATGTTCTAGTACTTACACTTTACTTAAGGTATACAACTATTTTTTAATACTGTTAATAGCCATCCTAAAAGCATTCCAGGGATGTCAAATCCTGTATCATAAGAAAATATTTTCACATAATGAACTCTCCCTTAACCTCCCTTAACTAACATTGTTTTGTGGAAAACCCTCAAAGTCTAGTCCCATCTGGCTCCTATGAGCATTTACTGACTCTGTATTGTGGTTTCTTTGGTTTATAATTTCATGTGTTCTCTCAAAAGTCTAGCACTATTCTGGCTAGGCTTTATTAATGAAACTCTATTTTTTAACTAAATTGAGAGTAGTTTTCATGAACAAGGAGAATTTCTAAGGAAGAGCTCTTTTTACTGTTATTCCAAAATTAGGGAAGTATAAGCCTTTAACAGAAAAATTTAGGCTGAAGCTGTGGAGAATATAATTCTCAGGGAAATCTAGAAATTGCAGATCTTTAACTGAGGTTTTCCTATTTCATATGTTGGCCTCCTCCTCAACCAGGGCTCTAACATTGGTGTAGTCTATCTTTCAAAACCAATAATTGAATCTTCTCTGAGTTTCTGTTTTTTGTTTTTTTTTAATTGAAACCTTTCAGAAAGACCTTCTTTCTTCACACTGTGCTTTCTACAAAGCATTTACTGATATAGCAATGCCTGCTCAATTCCATTTTCATTATAATTTCTGATTCCTTTTATACATTTCAAATGCATGGCATATTATCTCATCCAGTTCATTTCTCCTGTCAGAATACCAGCTCAGTGAATGTTTTAACCATTGTATCAATACCACATGCCAAGGACCATAAATATTCTATCTACACCCAGTGTTGGGGGCCTCATTACCATCTGACTAATGATGATGATTAAGATGTATTTCCTGGCCTCTCCTGGAACTAACTCTTGTAGGTTGATTGTCCTGGAAATAATCAACAGAATTAAGAAGCAACCTACAGAATGAAAGAAAATATTTGCAACCTATTTGTCTGACAAGGGCTTAATATTCATAATATAAACAACAAAAAACAAATGAACAACAACAAAAAAAACCAAACAATCCAATTTAGAAATGGGTAAAAGATGGGCTGGGGCTGGGGCTCAGCGGTGGAGCATTTGTCTCCCATGTGTGAGGCCCTGGGTTTGAGCCTCAGTACCACATAAATAAAATAAAAAGGTATTATGTCCACCTACAACTAAAAAAAAAATATTTAAAAAAATAAAGAAATGGGCAAAAGAAGTAATGAGATATTTCTCAAAAGAAAACATAAAAATAAGTAAAAATTTCATTAAAAATGCTCAATCTAACTCATCTTCAAGGAAATGCAAATTAAAATCTCAATGAGATATCATCTCACCCCAGTTAGAACAACTGCTATATAAAAGACAAAAATAGCAAATGCTGGAGAAGATGCAGAGAAAAAGGCAACTCTCACACACTTTTGGTTTAAATTAGTATAGGTATTATGGAATCTAATTTGGAACTTCCTTAAAAAGTAAAACTAGTATATGATCCAGAAATTCCACTACTGTATACAGCCAAACGTGATAATATCATTATATCAAAAACATACTTGCATTGCCACATCTACTGTGGTACTAGTCACAAAAACACAGAGTGGACCAATTACTCATGGTTCTTCTTGGTACAGTAAGGAAACTCTAGGCCAAAAACAATCTATGGTATATTTCAAAATGACTAGAAAAGAAGATATAAAACTCCCAACAAATAAAACTAATTAATGTTTGAAGAGATGGAAATGCTTATGTATCCAAACAAGCTTACGAAGAAAAATTTAAGTTGTCTGATACAATAAAGTGGAAAACTTAATACTTTTAAAGTATTTGAAGAATTATAAAAGGGAAGCTTTAAAAATAGTAATTAAAATAAGTTTGATAACTAAAAAATCTTCTTGTCAAACTTCATGTCTTATTGTGGACATGCAAAACTCTGCCTGCTATCTTATTTCCATTTGGTCACTCCAGATCAATAACTTTCAATTCCTTAGTGGCAGATCACTATGTATCCTTTCAAGATTTGGAATACTGCTCATAATTCTACATATTCTTCTGCAAAACTACTTATGGGATTTTTGACAGAAATTCATTAAGGGAGAGCTTCCTATATTTTAGGAAATGTGATCAGTTGAAAATCAGTCTTACACAAAAGTTTAAGAAGTTAATCAACTTTTGAGGAAAAAAAAACATAGAAATCTCAATCACATTGCTAATACTAATTTACCATCAATCTGAAGCCCTGCAAACTATTTATTCTGCTGTAATTCCAGAATTTCCTACTTTCAGTGTTTCACCAAGTCAGCTTTGTAAAGTGTGGGTAATACAGCTTATTTACAACAAAATCATCTGGGCCAAAAATGAGCTATTTTCTTCTGGAAGAAAATCAACTTGAAGATTTTCTGTATAACAATGTTACCTAAAGGAGGACTCTAGGAAAAGTGATTTTGGAGTCCTAGATCCTGATTCATTTCTGGGCAATCAGATTCTCTTTATTTTATAATAAAAACCAACTGTCTCAGACAGTATTTTTTTTAATTTTTAAAATTTGTTCTAATTAATTATATATAACAGTAGAATGCATTTTGACACACTGTATACAAATGGAACACAACTGTCTATTCTTCTGGCTGTACGTGATACAGAGTCACACCAGTAGTGTAATCACACATGTATATAGGGTACTAATGTCTGTCAGACAGTTTTCTTTGGACTGGAACATTTCACTGGCCCTTTCAATCCACATTTGATTTTATTGTATTAACATCCCATAATGCTGCTTTTAGTGATTTGTGCTTTTGTAGGAGGTCATCAGGTTATATTGAAATTATTAATAATATTCTTCAGCAATGAAGCATTTTTGAGGATTTGTTCATGGTGTATGTGAATGAAATTTGAAAGCTATTTTAGAAATAAACAAAATTACTAGTTTTAAAAAATATACATTGCAAACTTAGAGAGTTAAAGTTCTAGATTTTATCTATGTAGACAGTTATAGACAGGAATGAAGAAAATCTTTTTTTCACAACTTAGGATACAAGTCTTAGGATATTTGTATTCAGAATATTTGGCCTTTCTTTCTTCCCTCTCTTCCTTGTCTCTCTCTCTCTGTTTCCCCTCTTTCTTTTTATCTCTCTTCTTCCACTAGAAGTTATATTCAAAGATAATTTTATAAGAAAATAAATAAAAGTATTTTTCTTTATTGTGTATTAAATTTAAAAGTATTCATAATGTTTATTCTGCTTACTCTTACAAATATAAAATCTAAATAAATTAAATACTAAGTAGCAACTTTTGAGATATTGCCATGGAGTTGATGCTATGGACGGTTTTTTTTTTTTTTAATTGAAACATAATAATTGTACATATTTATAGGGTACAGTGATTTTTAAAAATTTTTTTGTTATTTAACTTATTATTATTATTATTATTGCACTGGAAATTGAACTTAGGGCCTTAAGTATGTCAGGCAAATACTCTACCCCAATCTCCCTGGTGTGATATTTTAACACATGTAAATAATGTATAATTATTGAACCAGGGTAATTAGCATTTTCATTACCTCATACACTTATTATTTCTTTGTATTGAGAATATTCAAAATCCTTCTAGTTATTCTGAAAAATACAGTAAGTTATTGTTAACTATAGTCACTCTACTCTGCTATAGAACACTAGAATCTATTCCTTTTGACTATTTCTGTACCTGATAATCAACCTTTCTCTATACCCACCCCTTCTCCTATCTTTCTCATTCTCTGGTAGCCAGAGATCTGTTTGCCCAGCTGGATTTAGGTCTTTCATATGTTCATGAGGTCAACTAAGCTTCCACATCTAATAAGAACATGCAGCATTTCTCTTTCTGTTTAACAGACTCTTTTAGGAAATAAAATAGCTTCTCTCAACACGACTCTAACAGGAACCCTATTAGCAATGTTTCTTGTAAGTTCAACATTTTTACATGAACATGGTTTCAACATGTTATGGTTGAGATGTGGTGTTCCCCAAAAGCTCACATGTGAGACAATTCAAGAAGGTTCAGAGGAGAAAGGATTGGTTATAAGAGTCTTAACCCAATCAATGAATTAATCTCTGATAGGGATTAACTGAGTGGTTGTTGGAGTGGTAGTGTGGCTGGAGGACCTGGGAACTGGGGCTTAGCTTTGGGGGTATATATTTGTGTTTGATGAGTAGAGTCCTCTCTCTCTGCTTCCTGATCACCATGTGAGCTGCTTCCCTCTGCCACATACTCTTCCATGATATTCAGCCTCACCTCAAACCCCAAGGAATGGAGCCAGCTGTCCATGGACTGAGACCCCTGAAACTGTAACATTTTCCCCCCACCCCCACACCTAGATTTGCCTCCTTTATAATTGTGCTGGTTGGGTCTTTTAGTCAAAGCAATGAAAAAGTTGACTAAATCAGAAATTGGTACCTAGAGTGGGGTCTTTGCTATGAATAACCTGACCATGTTGTTCATACGTTTTTGGAGCATTTTGGAATTGGTGGGTAAAATTTTGTAATGTTCAGCAGTGCAAGCTGGAAATGCTTTAGATTGTTGTAAGTAGAGCTTAATAGTTGATTCTGATGGAGGCTCAAAAGACCAGAATGGCAACAGAATCATGGTCAGTGAAGACAGGGCTCAAGAGAGTTCAGAAAAGGAGGACTCTATTGGAATTTGGAGTAGAAGCCATTTGTATTATGTTCTGGCTGAGAAGTTTTCTGTGTTTTGCCCTTGTCCTGAGAATTTCTGTGAAGCTGACTTTAAAAGTGATGGTATTTAGTCTGGTGGAAGAAATGTTTAGGCAGCATAGCATTCAGGTCATAGCTTCGATTGCTGGAGGCTTTTAGACAAGTTTTTTTGTGAGATTCAGAAGCAGAAACAGAGCAAAAATATTTGAAAAACTTGAACTTGAAAGACAGGAGTAAAAATAGGGCTAAAGAAGTAGCAGTTTTTAAAGATACTACTGCCACTACAGAAATGCTAAAGACTTTGCACAGACAATAAGAAAGATGGTTTGAAGGCATCTCAGGAGCTAGCAAGACCTCACCTATCTTAGCCTCAAGGGAGTAAAGGTAAAAATTATCTGGAGAAGAGAGCACTGGGACACCTTTCTTGCATGAGAGGGCCTAAAAGTTTTTTCAACATGGTCAGCTACCCAGAAACTCAGAGACTGCTGCAGCTGGGGTCCCTGAAGGTGTGGCTACTATTCAAGATGGCAGCAGATCTTGGTGTCAACTATGTGGTGCTGGTTCTGCATAAATGCAGGATGTAAGAATTAGGGCTTCATGGAAATTTCCACCAAGATTTCAAAGGAAGGTCTTGGAAGCCAGACAAAGTGCAACAGGGTTGGAATCCCTGAAGGTATTGCCTGAGAAGGCAAGGTGTGGAGATTAGAGGAAGATGCCAAAGCTGCAGTGGAGGCCCCCAAGATTAAGAAATGCCAGTAACATGGGACATTGTTCTAGTAAATCTGTAGGAATTGATCAGAGACAAGCCAACAGAAAGGCCCCTTGGAATGTAACCAATAAGGTCCCAGGGGTGGAGTTACACAAGCCCTTTAGAGATAATATCCTGCCATGTGCTCAGGATGCAGGACACAAAACTACAGGATCTGTTTGCCCAGCTGGATTTAGGTCTTCCTTTGATCCCATACTTTTCTTTATATGACCCTATTTTTGTAAATAGAAATATTTTTTTCTATAGCTTTATATATCAGATACTTATAAATTGCTTTTTACAGGAGCTCACAATGAGAGATTGCTTTGAGCATCAGAGAAGACTTTGGATTTAAACTTTGAGCAATCTTGGAACTGTTGAAAGTACGGAGACTCTTGGAAATGGACAAAATATATTTTACATTGTGACATGGTTGTGAGCTTTAGAGGGCCAGGGGCAGAATGTTATGGTTTAGATGTGGTGTCCCACAAAAGCTCACATGTGAGACAATGCCAAAACAGTTCAGAGGCAAAATCATTGTGTTATAAGAGTCTTAAGCCACTCAGTGAATTAATCCCCTGATAGGGATAAATTGAGTGGTAACTAAAGTGGTAGGGTGTGGCTGAAGGAGGTGTGAATTGCGGTGAGGCTTTGGGTATATATTTGTATCTGACAAGTGAAGACTGTCTCCTTCTGATCACCATATGAGCTGCTTCCCTCTGCCACACACTCTGCCATGATGTTCGACCACACCTCAAACCAGAAGGAATGGAGCCTCATGGACTTGGAACTCTAAAACTGTGAGCCCCCAAATAAACTTTGTCTCCTCTATAATTGTGCTGGCACAGCAGTGAAAAAGCTGACTAAACCACCACATGAACATGGGCTATGATTATTTGAATAATTTACCATTGAGAAACTGATGTGACTCCATTTTTGAAAAACCAGCCTCTACCTCAGAGCAAGGCCTGTCCAAGTGGGGGGGGTGAGCCTTGTTCTTGAAAAACCCACATAGTGTACCTAGGTACTTAGCTACACTGCTGAGTTGTTTGTCTGTAAATAATAGGAGTGAGATCTGCGGCACCAGGTGTCCCTGTCTCAGCTACACTAGTTCCTGGAAAGACCAAAGAATGTTTGAGGCCTAAGGTCTAACTGTGATAACCCTAGCAACAACCAATTAGCATGAGACAGGGAAGATATCTGGAATGCCAGGCGAACCCCCCCCCCCC
>NW_025999942.1:8990759-9007339 GCF_001458135.2 Marmota marmota marmota | reverse complement strand
CCCCCCCCCCAGTGATGGATAACATGTTAGGAAACTGTGTAGTTTTGCACGTACAGCCCTCCCAGCTTAAACCAATCAGTTCAAACTTATCCACCTCTTGAACTAACCAATCACCCTTACCCAACTTATTCCGACCAATGAATGTACTAATCAATGCTATGAATTGTTGTTTGATTTTCCCATGGTATGGAATGATTTGCTGTGTGATGCTTAGAGTATCCCCCAAAACCTATAAAATCTCACTGAACAAAGGACCGGGGACTCACCCTTGGAACTGCTGCATCAGAAATGGATGTGAGTCCAGGCTCAAGCTTGCAATAAAGACTCTTGTGTGCTTGCATCAGATTCAGCTCCTGGTAGACTTTCGGGGTTCCCTAAATCGGGTTTTACACCATTATAGCTATACATTTTACCAGGCCAAAAGATTATCACTTTACTTCTTTTTTGTTGTTTTTGGTACCAGGGATTGAACCTAGGGCATTTAACCACTGAGCCACATACTCAGTCCTTTTTTATATTATATTTTGAGACGAAGTCTCACCAATTTGCTCAGGGCCTTGCCAAGTTGATGAAGCTAGATTTAAAATTGTGATCCTCCTGCCTCAGCCTCCCAAGCTGCTGAAATTACAGGCATTGCCACTGAGCCCAGCATTGCCTTAGTTTTTGTCCTATCTGATATAGCAATATGCTACTGTTTTAAAGTCCTTTTACTGTGTTAGAAAATTAATCTATCTACTTATATATGTTTTAATTAGTGACTAAATTATTATTTAAAAGTATTCTTTAAAATTTAAATTGATACTAAAAGGAAGATTTTGTCTTCATGTGTAATTTTTAAAAATAAAAATTTAGATAAATTTAGGGTGTACCTTGACTATTTTTTCCACTTTAAGATTAAGATGTCAGAATTATTAAAAATATTTTATACATTAAAACAATACATTAAAATTAATCACTTTTTTAATAATGCTTGCCTGTGTCACTGTGATCAATGCCCATACCTGGTACTGGTAATCCATCTGGGAATACAAGTAAATTGGTTAAAAACTATTGTATTTAAGAGGGCTCAAGAAGACAAAAACACATCATGATGCTTAAATTATTTGTCCTAAGAGCTTATTTTCTCTACGCTACCTTTTGTGTTAAAACAAAAACTAACAGCCACTTAACAACCTAAATCCTTGGCAAATTAAATCTATCTGTTGCAATTCATTTCAATTCATACTACACAAGGCTGCAAAGGAATGCCACATTTCACTGACTACTCCATGACATTAAATCGCTTAGAACAAGTGAGACTAAGAAATTGTGTGGGGAATTCCTCTCATTGTCTTGGGAAGAATCAAATCCTTATTATAAATTGGAGCTAATAGTGGTCACAATGTAGTGTAGATCAAAATGGTTAGGACTGTGTTATATGACTCTTGAGTATAATATATTTTTATACATTGAGTCTGCAGTCTTAATATTTTATGAATACTTTATTTTATAAGTTGTAAGTTATGAGTTTTCAAAATCTGTGAAAAGACCTTAGAGGAACATAATATTGAATGCTTCTTCATGAAAAATTGCATATTTGTGAATCCATCAACATAAAAAGTAAGCAGAAAACTGTGAAAAAAATCTTAAGGTAGGCAGTTGGGAATGTGAGTAATTGTCTTATGACTTTTATTTATTAATTGGCTTTCCTGGGGAAAGTTGTTTTTTTTTGGGGGGGGGGGTTAGTTTTCCCACCCATCAGTTAAGATGCTTGAATTAGAAAACCTCTAATCACCTCTAAGATCTGAACTTCTGTATTCTACTGTATTAGGTATATTATCACATATTCATGGATAATTTTTGTTACCCATTTAGTTCTAGGCTATTAAAACTTTTCTGTCTCAGAAGTTGTACCTCTAAGACATTCTATGTAGTAAAATTCTATATTAGTATACACTAACTTTATTTATAGTATCTTATATGATTTGTATTTGCACATTTATCTTTGTTCCATATTAAAGGTAAGGTACTATTTATTATTTTTCTTGGTGACTCCTCTCCTTCTGAATCACACCTATCCCAAGGACCTACCAGTGCTACATGTACATGGAAGATATAGCAAATGTTTAGCAACGGGGCATTGGTTAACAGTAGGGACCTAGATTTTCTGCTCATATCATATTTAAGTATTATTGTACCTCCGAAAACTACTGCATTTTCCTCTTTACTTACTGAAATATCTGAACTCTATAGTTCTTCAGAAATTTCCTGGAAATCCTACTCTTGATTAAACTTATTCCTAATCTTGTATTTATTAATGATATTACCTCCTAGCTTAAGATTTATTGTCTACTATTTCAACTCATAAATTCTCACTTTTCTCTTGGTCCAGATTTCCTTATTTCTGTCACTCATCTTTAACAGAATGTTTGAAACTAAAAATGCTCTTTAAGTATTTTTCCTTAGATATAGGGAATTGCTTAGCACCTTGCTTTTGCTGAGGCTGGCTTTAAACTCATGATCCTCCTGCCTCAGCCTCCAGAGCTGTAGGGAAAATTAAAAATTAAAATCTTGTACTTAGGGAATTGCCTATTCCTTCATATCACTGTATGGAACTTTCATGAACATTGATCACTCTTCATTTTAATTGCATGTTGCTTTTCCTGCTCCCCACTAATGGATGAGATTCCGAAGACAGAGGCTTTTGTCTTTTATCTCCATTTAACCATACTCAGCTTCACATTGTCAGAAAAATCCTATAGAGCACACATGATCAAAGTGAACAGCTTGGTGTCAAGGGCCTGTGTGAAAAAACGAGAATTCTTAAATCATGGTTGATGTCTTGGACAAAATCACAATGTATTTATGATTACATCTGAGATACAAATTACATAGCAATAGGGAAATCACAGAGTAACTCCTAGATCTTATCATTGAAGAAATTAAATTCTTTCTGCTAAGAAAAATCTAAATATTAACCCCAAAAAGGTGATAGATATCTGAGAGAAAACGTGAAAGAGAATTAATTAATTGTGCCTATGACACTATTCCCACCAATCTCACACTATTTCAGAGTGTTTAAGACTGTCAAATTTAATGTAAACAGAAAATAAACACAATATATTAGTGTGAGTCAAAGTAACAACATAGAAGCCCATAGGTAGAAGCTTAGAAAGAAACAAATCAAAAGAATGGTATTCCTCTGAGTGACTATTGATATAGATATAAATTATAATCTCTTTTAAATTTGTGAAGTGTTAATTAAAATTCTGCCCTATGCAGCTTTACATATTGCATGTGTGTAAACATTAGTTCTAACACATTTTACTGCTCCTCATTTATTATCTTCAAAATCAAATGTGAATTTTTACATGCTGAATAAACTATTCAACAGGCATATTGGATATTCCTATGAATATGCTTTTCCGGAGATAATTCCCTTTGGGAATTATAAAATACATATTTTTTTTCACTAAGTATAACATATCCTAATTTATGTTTTTTTTTAATTGTAACCTATATTGTCAAGATATTAAAGAAAACTTTCTAATCACAAATTTGAAGTTTTTAATACATTTGATATTAATGAAGTTAATATATTTGGCTTCTCAAAACCAATTTCAACAATAATTCACCTATTTCTATATTCTGTAAAATAATATCCAATTTATTTCTCTAAATGATCTAAATGATTGCTTTTAATTGAAAGAGATATATAGCAAATTTCTTAGTATCATAAAAATAATCATGTATTTATAAGGAGTATTACACCAGGAAAAAGCCTGAAACATCAGTATTATAACTTAATTTATTGTTATTTTGCTCCTGGCGATTGAACCCAGGGATGTTTTGACACTGAGTTACATCCCCAGACCTTTTTATTTGTTTGTTTTAGAACAGGGTCTAGCTAAATTGCTGAGGTTGACTCAAACTTGCTATTCTCCTACCTCAGCCTCCTGAATTGCTGGGATCACAGTCTTGCACCACTACACAAATAATATTTTATTTTAAAAATAAAATTATGCTTTTAAGGCTGGACTTATAAATATTTTGTCAGAATATCATAAGGATTTCAAGAAATCTTAATTTTTCCAAACATTTCAACATTCTAACATCCAGTTCTTAGGGCCATTCTCTAAAATCAAGACTTTCACATTAATTTAACCACCTGAAGTTGTACATTTCAAGTGAATAAAAGTACTAAATGATAGATAAATAATAAAATTGCTTACCAGCAAGATTAATATTATGTGCAACATTTATTGAAAAATGTACTATGTCAGCACTGTGCCAAATACATTGCAATCAATTTGTTCCTCAAGTTTTTTCATTGTTATATTTACAGGCAAATGAACCAGGTCAAGAAAGTTGTATGTCTCATATGACAATACAGAATCAAATTTAAAAGCATAGTTTTATGTCTTCGGGTCTGTGGTGCATAAATTATTTACGTCAACTCCACCTGACTCTGTTAGTCCATATTGTAATATAGGTCATTTATAATAAGGTGAAAGAGACATGGGGATTCCTGTGTGTGCGTGTATGTGTGTACAGAAAATGAATCAACAATATTTACAACACTATAAAGTACTATTTTCAGAAGAAATTATGGAATAATGAGAATTTATAAACCACATGAGAGTCTACACATATTCATACATATGAACAGTTAATTGTTAGTGAAATTGTTTGGCTGATGAAAAATCCATATGAAATCATTTTTTTCTTAATTTCTTGAAATGCTTACAGGGTATGTTACAGGTTCTGTATATTGTCTAAAATTCAGTTTTATCTTTGTTCCAAATTCTGTTATGTATTATGAAAAAAAAAACAGGATTTTTCTCCTAGTTCACTATATAGATGACACAGATTGAATTAATCTCCTCTGAGATCATTTTATCTAACCTGAATGTGACAGATAAAGAAACAAGCCTAGAGTCTCTAACACTGGCAAGAAAATATAAATGAAAGCATGATTCTTAAGAATTAGAAGAGCAGAATTTCATTCTAATTTAGGACTACTTTTGTGCATTTAAGTGACGTTTTATATATGATAACAATGTGTTTCCCAACAAAATATCTTTAAAAATGTCCAGGAACCATACAAAGTTGTAGCTTTCAATATTTTGAACTGTCATCCACCTATGGGGTGGCAGAGCAGAGGTTCTGAGTCAAGGGAATAATCTGGGCTAAAATTGTCAGCCTGCAAATCAAAGCAATCTTCCCAGAATGTCCTTTATGCATGGGCATTGAAGACTAGGAGTAGTTCATTGCATTTTAGCTGTAGCAACTCAGTGGGTAAACAAGCATAGATAATTTTCTCATGAAACAAATTATGATAAGACATTTTTTTCTTAAAAAAAAGTCAGATAATTGATTATTAGATGGCTATCAAATTGAAGCAAAGTGTTTTTTTGTGGAAACTATTTTAATTGAATATCCTAAAAGCCTGATGAAATCTCCCTGAAATAAAATATGCTTCTTGTGTCCAAGTTCTGTATGGTAAGAACATGATCTCTGGAATCAAATGAAAGAAAATTAAATACTGACTCCATTATGCATTTTTTGTTTGACCCAAGGAAAGCTGATTACTCTGTCTGTGCTTTATTTTCTTTTTGTGAAATGGGGGGAATTATTGTTCCTAGCCCACTGTATTGGAGGGAAGACTGGTCCACTAAATACATGCAGAGGGCTTACAGCTGTGCCTATAACATACTAATTATCTATTACATTAAATTATATTAACTAATAATAACAGCAACAGTATGTCCAACATAATCATTGGCAGCTCATGCACTCATAAAAAACATTTCTTTTCAGCATGTTTCTTTTTTGTTTCCTGAAAATGTTTTAATAACATAGTTTAAGGTACAAAACTTTTTGCATTCAGATATGCTTTGGTTAAAAATTTAGTTGGTTTTTGTTGTTGTTGTTGTTGTTCTTTGACAGGTGACTTATATTATAATGTAGATCACAGCAATTACATACTGTTACATGCTCACATCTCCAAAATGTAACCTAGAACCCTAAATCTCTGGATTTCTC
The DNA here is from genome assembly GCF_001458135.2 of Marmota marmota marmota. Taxonomy (NCBI): domain Eukaryota; kingdom Metazoa; phylum Chordata; class Mammalia; order Rodentia; family Sciuridae; genus Marmota; species Marmota marmota. Next base: position 9,001,315 of record NW_025999942.1, on the reverse strand, counting down.
TACTGGAGTTGTCTTGCAGACAATATTAAACTGGAATCCTTTCATGCTAGTTTGTGTGTCTTTCCCTGAAAATAGGCCTTTTAGCCTTACTACAGGTATTTCTTATAATGATGATATCATATAGTTGTCATATAAGAAAGAAAAAAAGCTAAAGGAAAATCTGTGTTCCTTAGAAACAGTACAACTTAAATGTTTTGGTTTCAGGAACTTTATATGTTCTGAAACATCACTGATGATATCCCTCAAATTTTGCTTATTTGAGTTTTATTTGAATATTTCCTGAATTAGAAATTAAAACAAGGAAATTTAAAACATTTAACTTATTCACAAACATAAGTTACTTACATTTTAACAAAAATAACTTACTTTTATAAAATAATCATTTATTCAATGCAAAAAATTATAAAAATGTGGCATAATTTTTGCAAATTTCTTTAATTTGTGATTTCTGGAAAGGCATTTGATTGTATATTACATCTCCCATAACATACTTATTTGGTTAAAACATATAAAGAAGTGGCTGGGGTTGTGGCTCAGTAGTAGAGCATTTGCCTAGCATGTGTGAGGCACTGGGTTTAATACTCAGCACTACATATAAATAAATAAAATAAAGGTCCATTGACAACTAAAAATGTATTTAATAATATACATATAAATAAACTATGACCTAATATAAATATGATTTTGGAAATGGAAAGAGAATTTAAAAGCCTTTTTAATAATTATTAACATTCTTCTTTAATACTATATTAACCACAAAAATGGTAGTTCCTTAAATATGAGATGCCACCCAAATTCCTAAATCACATTACTACACTGTATTCTGTGACAGTGATCTAATATTATGTCTTTCCTTTTAGATATGTTTTATTCAAGGAGAATATATTTAGAAATATGTTGAAAAATACTTGTAGATGCTTTTCAATCTACAATTTTTAAAAAACAAAAATCAGTCATCTTAATATCCAATGGCTTATACTAAAAAATTCTAGTATTGGGAAGATGTCAATCTCACATTGGAGGGTACTATTTTTTCAAATTTTTAGTATTTTAATTCCTTGAAGTTGCTGGATCCTTCATTAATCTTGATAAATATCTACCAAATACTCACATGAAAATAACCATAATCTGCCAGTGTTCCTGCAAAAAAACATGAATACGGTGGCAGTTCTATTCTAACCTTTAATAATCACAAAAATGCTTTCTGTTGAGACAGTAGATTGAAGTGGAGTATGTAGCAGAAGTCTCTTTTTTTTTTGTACTTCCCATTTGTTTCACAAAGTATATTTAAAAAGGGTATGCATTAAAAAAATTGAGATTTCTAAAAATGAATGTGTTTGCTATGTAATAAAAGCATTCTCATGTGGAAATTGCCTTTCTTTTCTTCACATTCCTTCTCCGTATTATTGTTGGTATATGCTGGTGAAGAATACAGTGACTGCTAGTTACGTTTTTGGGTTCACTACTTTGATTCATATGAAAACACAGGTAATTTTACCCATTGTTGCTTTTGCATCATCAATGAAAATATCAACTCACTGTAGACAGGAAATTATGTTTTGATATTATTATAAATATAATTTTAACTACAAAGACCCCTGAAAGTGTCTTGAGAACCCCTGGGTTTGGAGGAGCACATTTAGTGAACTATATTTACAGAGCAAGTTTTGAGTAGATTGCATGATTTCTGATACAATTACTTTTAAAAATGGTATTTCAGAATCCCTATAGACAACTTATAAAATGTTGCTAGAGAACATCCAAATAAAAATAAGAAAGTGAGTTTGTTGCAGATTAATTGTTTTATGAAAGGGCACAGAGAGACTAAATATAAAACCAATATTTGTGTCTTCTAGGGAAGTCCAGGTCTCCTCTCATGTATGGAGTACTCTTAATGTAAGCTTGAAAAATAGTATTTATTAAGGCCCTGGTACTTTCTGAATTAATTCAAACTTCTGACATATAAAAATCATTGATACAAATATTTTATTGTCAAATTACGTAGTGTAGAAATTTTTAGGAATTACAAATTCATAATATATCTCAGACAACAATACAAAGAAAATATGAGATAACTAAGTGAAAACTACATAATTTCTTTTAAATAAAATATTATAACCTACACAAAATGCATTTCTAGATGGCATGTTTTGGCATATAGGCATAATAAGTGATAAGATGAAATTTGATTTTTTATTGTCAAAAATGTTGCATATTATTAATAATTTATAGATATCTATGAAAATACAATGCAGTCTTCTATTTAGACTTGTAAAAATATAGGAGAAATGAGTTTATCTAAATTAAAAAATAGTGATTTATTAAGATATAAACATTGTCAAGGATTACTAATTACCAAAGTTTATAATTTTAAGTTGTACAGTGTGTTTGCAAGCATAACAATTAAAAAGTCATACATCAAATATTATTTTCAAAAAGCCTTTTATGTTTATCCTTCGAGAAATTAATCAAGTCCTTATTGACATTAAAAAGTTTTGAGAATGGAAAGGTTTGCACAGGAAAGCATGTGTATATAATCTATTTGTGTGTGTGTGTGTGTGTGTATATATATATATATATATATATATATATATATATATATATATATATATATATGTATGTGCATGCATATATGTATATAATTTGTTTATGGCCAAATGACCTGCATGGTGTCAAGATTAGTGGCCTTCAAATTTGAAGAATATTGGCCCAAAATTTGGTCTAAAATTTATATATTTTAGGATTAATTGAAATATACTTCACTTCATTTTTAACGTGAGACTTTTTTGAACACATGTCTTTGAATGCTATATGGTCTTTATTTTCATGGTCCTCTATGCCTAGCAAAGGTCCTCTCACATAGTGTATGCTTAATAAATGCCAGTCAAATTGAATTTTTAAATGTATATTTAGAATTTCCCATTTTCCTGGTGGAATAATATTCATATGACCTATGAAGGATAGAGAGTAAGATGAAGAATGGATCATTTAGATTTCATTTTCCAGAGCACATGGCCTTTTTAATATGCCAACATAATGGATACACTGGTGCAGGGAAGCTGGGGGATTTTTTCTCCTGGGCCTGTTCCATATTTATCATCTATGTTGTCACTGGGTACACAAGGTCTATGCACTTTGTAAGAGGATTTCTGCCTAGAGAGCTATATTTTATTTTTCTGCTAAGATGATCAGTATAAAAATGACAGTGTTTGCAGCCAGAGTTTAAAAGTAGTTCCTGAAACTAGATCATGTTTTTCTCAGTCTTAATAGAGTCAACATGAAGCCGATTGTTTAATGCTTATTCTAGTTGTATAGAGATGAAAGCCCTGAAGATTCACTTGTTTTAAAATTAATAAACTGAGCAAAGGGAAGGGCAGTTTGCTGTCTACATGAGTCAAAAAGATGCATGCATGAACTACTGCCCAATCTACAATTATATTTATACAGCATAATAAAGTGGTGTCACTGTGTTTGCTTCCAGAGACTTTGTCAATTAAGTTAATTGTAAACATCACTGTGAAATGACTTGATATCAGAACGCAGGATATTGCAAATGCACTGTCAATCTTGTTATCACTCAAAAAATATTGCCACTGAATATTGTAAATGTCCACTTACTCATTCACGTATTAGGGGTTCAAACTAGAGGTTAATTTTTAGATGTTCCTAAATATTTAAATAATAAAACTGCAACCTTTTCACATGTCCACCAAGATAAGTTGATCAACTATGAAATAAACAAAAACAAATGAAGAGAAAATACTGACTTGATTGGACTTAAATTGAATGATATTAACCTCCACTGACTATTATATATATGAAGAGAGAGGCTCAGAGTCTGAGGGGAAGTTTTATTTGTTAAGTTTTGAATTGTCTAATTCAATTTCATGCAAAAAATTCATTTGTTTCATGGTATTTTTATGTTAAAGAGATGCTTAGAGAAAACAAGATATGAAATTATAATAGATTAGAAGGTAAAATTGGAAGATCAAATATTGAAGGCTATTTCTAATTTCCTTTGACAATGAAATAACTAAGGTCTAAGCTTTAGATATTTATCATATATAATTTTAAAAATACATGTTTGTAGAAACTTAAAAGCCTCACTAAATAAAGAAAGACAGAATTATCTCCAAAAATTGTGTCGGAAGTGTAGACCTTATGATGTGTTACTAAATCAATCAGTATTATTATACATATATTGCAATTGAGTTTTTTATGGAGAACATGAGACGGCTTTATTTGATAAGATACTAGAGATTAACTTTGTTTGGTGTAAAAATTTCTCTTAGTGGCAAGATGTTTCATTTTATCCTAAGTACAAAGTGTAATGATATTTCTTGGTTTTGATTGAGTTTCTACTTTTAGAGATGTCTAAATTTTAATATTTTACTTATTACAATGAATATTTGTTTTTTAGTATATTCTCTGCTATAGTGATTTCCCTTAAAAGTTGAAATTGTCAGCATTTCTCTGTTTTGATGATAACAAAAACAAATCTATGATTACTGAGTGCTTGTTATGTGCCAAAAAATACAGCAGATGATATATACATATATATATCATACAGATATATATATATATCATACAGATATATATATATCATACAGATATATATATATCATACATATATATCAAATATATGTGTATGATACATACATATTATATATATATAAAATGTATTATTATTATATATATATATATATATATATATATATATATATATATATATATATATATCTTTGATAATCCTCATAATGACCTAAATACCATGTCCAAGGTTATAGAGTCAAAGATCAGTAAGTGAAAAAACTGGAATTCAAGGCCAGGTCCTAATTCCAAAGCCCACGTTCATAATCATCAAGCATAAAGCCTCTGTTAGTGTGAATTATTCAGACCAACATATATGCAAGATTCTCTACATTTATTTGGAGTTTGATTTGGGAATAAAGTTGGTTGTAATCAAGATAGACCCACAGTGCATACTTACATATGCTGTGCTTTCATTAAATTTTGTTTACATTGCTTTTTTTTTTTAGATTAACAATTGCTGTTTGATAAAAGTCTGCTAATCCTGTACCCCTTCAGTGTTTCTCAAAATATAATCTGTTGTCAATATGGATGAAGAGTTTTTAAGAAAGAATGTATCAGTGAAATATTTATTAAAAGATGAACAAGTCTTGTGATCTCCAATCTAATATTTAAGCACATACAGTGTTTAAAAATAGTTAAATAGGGATCTGGTACAGATTTAGACATTACTCAATTTGCTTTCTCGGTTAAAAGGTTAAGCAATTTTCATTCTAAATTAAGGCAATAAACAGCTTTTAGTGTATAGGACCTAATATATCCAAGTTAGGTCACTCAGGCCCTTTTCTTTATATAAGAGAAAAAAGTAAAGAATAATGAACTTGGATTATTGGAACTCTGTTTCAAACTATAATACCCTTCATTCAGCAAAATGTACTTAATATCTGTCAAGAACTGGGCACCATTCCAGAACCTGCAATTTAGAGTTATCTGTAGTCTCTCCTGTACTACATTTGCAGACCAGGAGTAGAGAAGGAGGCACACACCCAATGACAAAGACAATACATAAATAAAATCAACTCAGTGACATTAGATCATTTGTTGGAACCCATAAAGGAGAGTAATAGGGCTGGAGGTTTGTTAGCAAAAAATCTTCACGAGGAAGTAACATTCCAGTCAGAGACACATGACTAAAATAAACAACATGGATTTGACAAAAAAGAAAGGAAGGAAGGAAAGAGATGAATGAAAAAGGCCTACCATGCTGAACTGTAAATAAAGAATAGAAATTTATTTGAGGTAAAATCAGTGAGGCAGTTTGGCAAGAGACAGATGACATTAAGAAATTTAAATTTTCAATGAGGGGGAAAATATACAATTATATTGTGTCATATACCATCATAGAAATTAAAAACAATGTTTTTAATATGAACACTGTTCAAAGCAGGAATAACTAGGTAATATATTGTGTACATCATGAGAATATTCACATAAGTGATGTGCTAACTATGTAGAAAGAGACCAAGTTTTCTTTTATTGATGATGATCTGCTATAAACACGCATGAAAAGCTCATTGCACCTTATTACATCTACTATAGTAACAACTAGAGAATTGAGCATATACTTCATAATAATTTTATTAGACTCACTGATCATTATTATTGCTATTCACCAAATTCCAAAAGAATGTACACAAGTTAGGCATGGTGGTACCTGCCTATAATCTCTGTCACTCAGGAAGCTGAGGCAGGAGGATCACAAGTTTGAGGCCAGCTTCAACAAATTACCAAGGCCCTAAACAACTTGTGAGAACTTGTCTCAAAAGAGAGGTCTGGGGATGAAGCTCACTGGTTAAGCACTATAGGTTCAATACCCAGTACCAAAAATGGAAAGAACAAAAGAGAAAGAATGAAAGGATACATGAATGAACTTAAAAGTCCAGGTAGCCTATTTTTATAAAATAATTATGTGAGTCCTAAAAAATTAATAGACTAATTAATAAAAAAAGAAAAAATGTCTATCAAATTTGAGTAAAAGCAGTGAAATCTTAGCTTTTTCATAGCTTATGAAATGGGGCATGACATCACCTTGGGCTTATCTGTATAAGGATAATTCCTAGAATATTTTATGCTAGTACAGTGAATTATAAATATTTATTTATCAAACACTTCTTTTGTGAAGATTGTGATATCCCTTTGGCTTACCATCACAGAGGATACTATTGACATTTGATATAGACTCATGATTTGTCTCTTGTACCTGCAACCAATTGCAATTTATGAATTGAAAATAAATTTTATTCACCAAGAAAAATATGCCCACTTTCCAAATATATGTCATGTTATAAATGTAATATGCCTTCTAATTCTCAACTAAAATTAAGTTGTATAAAATAGTATATATAGAATAATTGAGTAAAAATATTCAATGTAGCTTTCTTTAATTCTATATTTTGATTTCTAACTTTTTATCAAATCAAACCCATGTCATATCACTTTTCTTCTGAAATATCTACAGTAAATCCTCATTGCAAATTAAAATGTAATTAAAAATGTAAATGTGGCCTGTATGGCTTCGCATTAACTGATTTCCATCCACCTCAGATTTATCTTATACTAACTCTCCACCTCCATTTGATAGTCTACACACATTGGTCAGCTTTCTCCCTTGAACATAACCATCTCATTTCTGTGTTCCTTTGAACATTGGTTATTTCTTCTTAATTTATCATGACTGATTATAATAATGATGTGGGTCTCATGTTAAATTTCACTCAGTTGTGTGGACTTAAACCTTTCTACATAAAGGAGCCACCAAACACCTTCCAAACAAATAACTTTAGTTTTATTTTTTCCAATGGTGATTGTCAAATTCATAGCACAAAAAAATTGTAATTATTTACTTGAGTGCAAAATTACATCTCACTCTATGAAAATTTTTGAACATCATAAGGATGGAAATGTCTTTTCATTTACCATTGTTATCATAAGAGATTGTAATAGTGCTTACACATGACATATTCTCGATAGATAGTGACTTTGGAGAAATAGACACAAATTGCAGTGTTTTAGATCCTGAATGAATAGCCTTTAATAATTGCTTGCATTAGAGATGATCTGAGAAGAGTCACCCAAATTCTTTATTGCATTTGTTATAGAAATGTTTTCATTGTCTTTTAAATGAATACTCTGGTATTTATAAAACTGAATCGGCATTACTTTTGTTTTACTTTTTATAAACAGTATTTTAAATATTTTTTCTCTCTCTTTTTGACTTTTAAAGGCATTAAACATGTGACACTACTCCAGGGATGTCCAGTGTCTTAGAGCACACATATCTATATACCATTCTCCTTTATCAATTCCTCCTTGTTTGAATTCCATTTGTCTAATTTAATGCCAAATTTATAAATATTACGTACTTAAAATATTATAAAGTCCTTATATATTTTAAAAAATAAAAAGCACTGTAGGAATAATTATTCTTTATATTGAATAAACATTTCAAAAATTTTAGAACTATAAAAGAATATTATTCAAGCTGACCCAAATAACATTTGCTGATTACCTTTTATCTGCTAAGTACTTTTCTGTTTCCGCATACCTTTTTGTTAATATTTTTCCCCAGAGAGACATAGTGTCCATTTTACTGACAAGAAAGTCAAGAAAAATATAGGTTAAGTAAAAGGCACCGACACAAATAACTCATGAATGATAAAAATTAGTCAAGTCCTTTGCTTAATATTCGATTTAGTTTTATTCAACTCTTTTCTAGAGCCATCAGTGGGATATCAACTTGTACTCTCTACTAAGGAACAATGACATCTGCAGGACATCTGTTCACTCTTCAAGGGTAAAAATACCGATATTATCAAGAATCACAATATCATGCACTAGTTCTGTTTGTCTTTTTCTTTAAAAGGAAGCAAATATTTACCATGACCTCTAGCATAAACTGAACGTAATTCTATTTGAAAATTCTTTTTCTAAGCCTAAATGTTTATTGTGGCGTTATGCATGAAGTGTGGATTATTTTGTTGTTGTTTTTGTTCAGTACTTATCACCAGACACCTGTCTCAAAGCCTGAGGGAGCATTAGCTCATGCAGACTCCATGAGCCATCTGCTACTGACATTCTCAGATGGCACTGGGTCGACTTCCCTGGGAGTTACATAGGAGTCGTCTATGACCCACTCCTCCAGGCCTAGCAGATAACATTGGTAAGTGCACAGGATTTCAGGCCACTTCTTAAAATGCAAATGAAAAATTTAGTGTGAAACTGATGATTGGCATATAATATACTTGAGGAGATAAAGTAACTTTAAAATTTTAACATGATATAAATTAGCTGTGGAATTTCTGTTACAGTGAAAACCAATAGTTCCTTTAGATAACAATTTCAGTTACCTTGATGAACTCAATGATGCATCAATCCAAGAACTGGTCACCTCAACTCTTGGAGAAGAAACTCTGTCTCATCTTAAATTAATGATGTAAATTCCAATGGTCTTGAAAAGTGGTAGGGTTATTCAGAGTAACCTGACATTAAGCTCCCTGTTTGCTATTGAAATTTCCTAAGTTTGTAGAATAATTCCCCAAATAGTTCATTTTGATCATAGAAACAACATCTTTAAAAAACGTGTTCCCAGTTAAATTAAAAAACCCAATTCTCTAAGTGTAAATCTGTGCTTTTAATTCTCAGTAAATGAAATTGATATTGTTTTTCCTGAAAATGGGTCTTCATTGATATCACTTGAACATACGTATTAAAATTTTACTATTAAATCTCAATGCCCTCAAGCAAATAGTCTGGCTGAAAGATGGTACAAACCCTAAAGATGCCCTGGAGAAGCTTGTTAAAGGATATCAATTAATATGAATTACCATATTTTTATTGCTCGATATGTCACTACTTACATAGTCCATACTAGGGAATTATTAATAGTACAGTGCCTCAGGACTTTTGTCTATATAGACTTAAAGAAGAGTCTTAAGATCTGAAAAAACATATCATAGATAGATATCATCAAAATTCACACTACAGAAAATACACTATTTCTAATTATTGTTCTTCACTGAGTTATAAGGTAGTATGTAAATTTGTTCTTTATTTGATATTAATTATTAATTATTAATTATTAATTTATTTGATATTTGATATTATTATGGGACAATGAACTAGTGTTATCTTGTTGATGGGACCAACTGCCATAGAGTCTCTAGCAGAGTGGAGAGAATTTGAAGTACCTCCCTTAAAATCAGCTAACATATGGGTATATCTTAAAGCATCTTGAAAACTTCCAATGGGGGAAAATGTATATTACTTCACTTATTGCTATGCAAAAAGTTAAAGAAATTCATCCTCATGATTCAAAATAAATCAGTATGCAAACATGGCTAGATCTAGCACCTTTCTGATTAAAATATTGTGTTAGCCAAGAAGCACAGAGCAACTATGTCTTCTTTTTTTTTTTTTATTTGTTAGAGTCCTTTATTGTAATGATACTTTTTTTTTTAATTTTGTATAATTTTTATTGTTTTACATTTGTTAAAGTATGCTGAAGGACATTGGATGTACTCTAACGTTCTGAATGTTCTACAATAGCTTGAAAACAATGGCTATTCTGGGGCTGTTGGATGGAGTACTCTATAAACACCAATTAGATCAAGTTGATAAATAGTGCCATTCTGATCATCTATATTCTTACTGATTTTCTACTGCCTTGATCCATCAGTTACTGACAAACAAATATTCAAGTCTTCAACTGTATTTAAGAATTTTTCTCCCTTCAGTCCTATCAGTTTTTAATCTTGTATATTTTATTTTATTTTATTTTATTTTTAATTTTTTTTTATTGGTTGTTCAAAACATTATAAAGCTCTTGACATATCATATTTCATACATTAGATTCAAGTTGGTTATGAACTCCCAATTTTACCCCAAATACAGATTGCAGAATCACATCGGTTACACATCCACATTTTTACATAATGCCCTATTAGTAACTGTTGTATTCTGCTACCTTT
>NW_025999942.1:8961426-8988766 GCF_001458135.2 Marmota marmota marmota | reverse complement strand
CCCTGGCCTCCGCAGCTCTTCAGCCCGGTGCCCGGCCCCAGGGGCCCAAGCGGCTGCCGCCGCGGCTCTCTGTCCCCCTCCTCCGGAGCATGGGTCCCCTGGCAGGGGGGTGCAGAACGACCCCAGAGCAGGCTCTGCCCAAAGGTGCAGCGGCGAACAGGCCACCGAGACGCTCGAGGCTGCAGTCCAGCCTTCGGAGGACAGGGCTCGGCACGCAGCCCAGCTCCAACCTCTAGGTGCGGCTGCCGGACAGTGTATACAGAGCCATCAAGACAGCAAGCAGAAAGCAAATGGCGGCTCCCGCGGAGTGGATTTTCAGCACAGAAACCACAGCCCCGCCAACAATCCCAATCCACAAACTCTCCCTGTATAAAAAATATTCAAAAAAAAAAGAAAAAAAAGGCGGGGCGCACTGAGCTTTCTTTGCCTCGGGTACTTACAATCCACTGCTGATTACACATTCAGCTTCTCCACCCGGAGCGAAGCGAAAGAGGAAGCAGATGGCCAACTATGTCTTCTTAACAAATTGATTTTATTTTCTGAGAATAAATTGATTTTTTTGGCAGGATATAAGGAATGCAAACTTGTTGAATAATAATAATAACAATCTTACCTATGTTACTGTCTAAATAGAACTTTGGATATTACATTTTTCTGACAATTTATTCCAGTATGTTTTGAGCAATTTTAACAATATTGTGATAGAATGATATGATTCTATTATACAGTCAGAAATATTAGTAATATATGTTAAATGTATTACCAAAATATTCAGTTACACTAAATAAGTTTAACTCTTGAAATGTTTTGTTTCTTTGTTTGTTAGGCAGAAGTATTTTTAATAGATACTCATGATAAGTACAGCTGTCTGATGGTTAAAAAATAAGGAATAAAAATTTTGACAAGCTTTTGAAGCTCATAGCCTCTCTAACAGTGGTAGTTCAAAAAAAATCATAAGATATCATTGAAAAAGCTCATGAAGAAACTAAAGCCACACAGCACAGAAGTAATACATGACCATCTCTAATGTTAATGATCTTTAAAATTAATAAAATATAAAAATAATTTGAAATCTGAGGAACAAAAATAACTAAGTGAGTGTAATGAATTTTAGGTATCTATCAAGGTTCTAATATAAGAAGTAAAGAATAAAATAGAGAATTAATGCAACAGAGAGAGAATCAGAGAGGAAGAAACCTAATTCATAATGATATGCCAACCAATTGTACCCTGCCATAAACAATGAATTACATCTATTTTCTTGTACTGAAATTTATATTGTCACTTTCAATGATCCTTCAGAGATTAGAAAAAGCATATTACAAAATAATGTTGTCAGTGTGGTAGCACATGCCTATAATCCCAGCAGCTCAGGAGGCTAAGGCAGGAGGATCCTGAGTTCAAAGCCAGCCTCAGCAAAAGTGAGGCACTAAGCAACTCAATGAGACCTTGTCTCTAAATAAAATATGAAATAGGGCTGGGGTTGTAGCTCAGTGGCTGAGTGCCTCTAAATTCAACCCCCAGTACCAAAAAATAAAAATAAATAAACAAGAAATAATGTTAATAGAATGATGACTAGAGTATTTTCAGAATGAAAATACATAAATAAATTTATGTAAATTACACCTAAACAACCCATGGATTTGTAAAGTTGTGGAAAGGTAATTCATCTAAGTTTCTTTAGAATATTTAATAGAAAAAAGTTAAAAATTTTCATGCAAAGTCATCAGTGTTGCAGCTTGGCCCTTCTTCCCTACTGGGGTCTCTTTCTCAGTGAGCTACCTGTCAAGTGAAAGGAAGGCACACCAGGCTACCTCTGCCACAGCACAGCATCTGCACACAGCACTTGCTCAGAGCTGTTTGATGTGGAACAAGGAAAAGAAAGCTAGTGATCAGAAATCAATTCCACCTAAATTATCTTTCTTTGAGGAGTTTACAATGTCATTCCTACATTTTGTCAATGCAATGGCTCACTTACTTTCAAATGAAAGCTTTAAAGTAAGAATTTAGACTGGTATGTGAGAATGAAACTTTTCAAGCCCTTGAATCATTTCAAGTTATCATGATGTTTGAGCTCTACAGTCAACTGTTCTTCCTCATTGTGTATTTTTAATTTTATACAAAATTTGGCTATGCAAAATTATGTAAGTATGTTGACTTAGAAGCTAACTTGAGGCTTGTGTACAAATTTGGCCCAGAAGGTTTTTTGAGATACAATATGGCTGTTGGGTAAAACATGACAGGTAATCTCTCAAGACGTGACTGAAGTGGGATTTGTAGTTCTATAATTCTGCAGGGAAAGTAATGTAACAGCTGCGAAATAACGCGATTCTTAAATGGCATTTTTTACAAGTGGTAAGGATTTTTAATTGATGTATTTAGCAGGTATTAAACAGCTCTCTACACTCTTGTCCAGTGGGAAGTGCTTGTCATGTGCCCCATGCTGTTATCCCATATGGCAGAACTGCCCACATTCAAAACCCCTTCCATTCAAATCTGATCAAAATTCCTGACTAATTTAGACTTGCAATTGGAAGTGTTGTAAAGAAATGTGAGCAAAATATTATACCTGAGTTAAACTACCCCAACTCCTGCTCCTTTTCTCTAGTTTAAGTAGGCATGTAGGTATGTTCCCTTTCAAGGTCACAAAAATATGCATGCTTATAATGTTTTGTTATGTGTTAATTAAGATCAAATCCATTTAATTTTTAAGCTCTTGAAAAATTTGTTTTTTTAAATTAATAAATAATATATATTTACCATGTAAAACATGAAGTTTTGAAGTATATATTGCATTGTACTATGACTAAATCTAGCTAACTAGCACATATATTCTCTGCTGTTATTCAAAAGTCCTTGAAACATAATAGACAATTCACAATGAAAATGTTAGGAGCGATATAAACATTCCACCCTTACTTCGAGGAATCATTCTCAAAAAAATTAAATCATATATGTGAGAACAGTTTATAAATTCCAAAGTTTGATGCAATATAAAATATATTTGGCAGTAGTACTTTTATATCAGTTATGATGAATTGCCCCCAAAAGGAATTGACACAGTAGCAGGGGGATGCGATAGAAAGAGAACCCAGAATTTGAAGACAGACTATCTGAATTTAAATCCTTGATCTGAAGCTTAAGAGTGCAGTGTTTCACTTAACCTCTCTAAACTTCAGGATTCTCCTTAGGAAAGTAAGGATAATAGTGTTAATGAAAGGAGCCTTGCTATTCAGAGAAAATTCAATAAATCCCTTGAATAAACATCTTCTAAAATCTAAGGCATTTTGGTTACTTAATAAGTATTCCATGAATAAAGAGTTTGATAATTCTACATTAGGGTACAAATGTTAGTTGCTGCTATGATTATGTAGCAGAAATTAAAATGATCTTAGCATAAATGGAGAGCAATAAAAATAAACAAATAAAACCTTTCTGTTCCAAATCATAAGAACAGATAAAAACTCAACCTTCTTTAAACTGGTAATATGGTTTATTGAGTTATATTTGAACATTGCCACTGACCTGAATTAAGAAATTAAAATAGTGTTTTGTCAGATTTAGAGAAAAGAAGCATTTTTTTTTCTTTTCAAAATTTTCCCTGTGTGTGAAAGAAAGCAGATGGTAGAGCAGAGGGATGAGATAGTAGACAGATATTATCACATGCCTAGCACATAAATCAATGGTCTTTTAAAATCCAAGCTTAACTTCAGAATGACTGGATGAGATGCTGTATAAGTTATGGCATCTCATATGTAAACTATATTGTTGATAGAATAATCAGGTCGGTGTGGTTTTGCAAAAAGTATAATAGATAAATTATATGCAATATATAAATTATGGATATACTACCCAGGTAGTTAATATTGTGTGGAAGTTAATGAGATTCTGATTTAGAGGATTATGTATTTTTACCAATTAATCTTCATTTTGAGGACTGAGAAATCTTTACTGAACTTATGAAGGGAAAATTGCCTCTCGCTGCTGAATTTCACCCGTGCTTGACATTATAACATCTTGCCACTAGAGCTCATTGTTGCTCTTTCCATAGATTTCAAGGTTCAATTTCTTTTCTTTCTTTCTTTCTTCAGTGTGTTGGCTGACTGTAGTTGTCTCTGAAAAATACCACATTTAAAAAATATATTGTCATTTAAAAATAAATATATCCCACTATCTAGAATTTTCTTTAAAGAGTGTGGTAGAATGTCTAAATTATGTGGGTCTTTAGTGAAATAGTAGTACTTTATAGAAAATTAGCACATATATAAGAATGGCAAATAAATGTCCCTTTATTATACATATTATGCCATTTTTATCAAATTAGTTGAATGCTCACTTGTAAATATTCTCTGAGCTTGATCAATTTAATGAAAAATATGTAGGGAACTTGTCATATATAATGTGGACTGCTTGGAAATCATTTGCATTGCAAATTCTAAAAGCAAACAAAACAAAAACCATTAATACTTTCAATAAAAGTCACAAAAAATTAGAATGTCTTATTTCTAAGAACTATTTCCTAGACCAGTAGCACTTTAGAAGGCTTTTAATTCATCATCTTACATAAGCAATGATGATGTCCTGCCTTCCCCGACATACATATATTTCAAATCAAGACTTTGTTTCCTCTAAGTTGTATTTGGAAACAAATAAAAATATTTAGAACTACAGGAGAAAAAGATTTATAAAGAGGGGATTATAAATGATTTCCACTTTCTATTTTAATCTTGCTTCCCGCCGACAGGTCAATTCAGTGCCTTCTCTTGATAATCTTCCTAATCACCAAACCTCTTTGCAAAAATGTGCATGTTTCTTGCACATACAAACACACAGTTCAAGCTTTGTTCACAATGCATTTACGATTGCACACTTCATAATAAAATAGTACACTCTAAACTGGCTCTTCTAGGAGCTTTCCCCCATACCACTGCAAACAGCAGCCTGTGCCCTAAGTCAGTATGCTCCCATCTCTAAAGAATTGAGACTCTGCTTCTTTAACAACCAAAGCAAAATCTTTCTTTCTGCTCTACCCTCTGCTTCCCTGATTTTAAAATTGGAGCATTTCTACAAAATGAGCATTCTCTTTATAAATCCCCAGCTCTCAGGATAGTTAAATTGGTTGTGTACTCTTATAATATGCCAGACTATGAAAAGGAATTGGACTGAGAATTTAGGTTCATATTTCAATAACTGATATAGGTTACTTTCCTATTTTTTGCCTAGTTAATTTTATATGCTGAGAGAGTTCCCAGAGACACAGGCAAAGTACAGGATAGGAGAAAGAAGATGGACAATGTAATTTGAATGAGAAAGATGTACAGTGATACTTTTCCTTTCAAATTACCTGACAATTCAAGAGACATGGGTTATATATTAAGGAAAGAATGTAGTCCAAGACAGCATATGCCTGCCTGCCTGGGACTGTCTTAGATAAATGGACAGCTTTCTATACTATGGAAGCTAGATATTATATTCAAGATAAAGGGTTTGACTGACAGATCAGGATCCAAGAAATACCTGGCATATCAATATTTTCATGCAAATAAGGATACCCATTCTAAAGTCATTAGCTGAACTTTTCATTGGGGGTGGGCTTCTGTAACTAAAATCACGAGTACTGAAGAGCTTAACATTTTTAGAAAAATCCACTTGTCAGAGAATCTACACATTGAGAAAAATATAAACCAAACTTGAACAACCTGTCAATGAATATTGTTTAAATATTTGCTGTGAATTGCTTTATGAAAAATACAATCTCCTAAACCCTTTACTATATAACATATACAAAAGTTTTGCATTATAATGGGAGTGATATTATGTGACAAATTAAAAAAAATTGTTTATCAAATTAAAAAAAGTGGATGGTAGTATTCTGAGCTTTCTAATCATTTTCCTCTAATTTGTGTCTTGCACACCTTTATTTTGCTTATGTTTAAATAAACATGTACATTACTCAATAATCATATACATAAAATTAGTAACCAATATTTTAAAAGTAGCAGATTTAAAATAATCTGTACTATAGGAAACACTCTAGCTTTTAAAGTTTTTCATTTTTTCATTATGCTTTCTTCTTTTAAAGCCTCATACCCACTCCAGTGAAGTTGTAGTCAATATTTTGTAGTTTTTAACCTTTCAATTTTTTTAGAACTTCGTCAGTTTTGTTTGTGCCTTGAAGTATATTAAACACATAAAGTGATCAGTTACCAACATCAAATCAGACAATCTGGTGTGAGCATTATCTATGATACTCTACCAACCTTTACATCCTAGGACTAGGCTTGGGAACTGGTGACTAGAAATTGCTAGTCTCATTGGAAAAATTCTTCATAAAGGGGATTGATATCTATGTAAATATAGAGTGCACACTTATGCAAGAAACCATTAACCTTTAAGTCTAATCCAGCTTCTCCTGAGCACAATCGTTTACTTGGTTTTATAAGTTAACCTCAACTGAACCTTTATCTTGCAGGATTTGTAACAAACATTCACCTATAGAAATATTTATTTGGCTTTTAAAAACTTTGATATTTTTACCTTCAGATTATTTTCCCCCAGTTTAGTAATGTAAAAATGGATACTCTTACACAGGAAACATGCACAAAAAAATGAGTGGTGCCCCACTTTTCTTATGCAGAAAACACTAACTTATCCAGATTTTGCATAGAATCATTTTAAATATCTAGGTAAAAGTAGATCCAGAGAACTCTAATTTTAAATATGGTGATGAATTTCTAAATAAATCATGATCATTTTCTATATGATTTTATGCATGGCAATATGATTCATGTTTGTGTATATGAGTGTTTATGTTTAAATAAGAGTTGTGTAGTTATGTACTAATATTACCACATAAAAAACACAGACTATATACTGATAAGAATATTAGGTAGTAATCTCCATTCCTTGGCTGGAATAGAGATTGAGATGGAAGAATTTATTTTACAATATATTTTCAAATACTTCCATATGGAATATTTATTTTTTGTGTTTAAATGTCTAGGAGTGCAGTCATTTATTTTTCCATCTCAAATCATCTTTTCAGAAAATGTCCAACCAATTTCAAGTTATCATACTTCACATGCTGAATGTCCAAACCAAATGAACAGATACAATTATATATCCAAGTGATGTTTAGAGCCCTTGAATAAAATTTTTTAAAAATCTCACATATATCTAAAGCTACTTCAGACTTCTTTTTAAAAATGTTGATTTTCTCTTCCTTGTACTTTCTCTTCAAACAATTGAACTGTTTATTCAATTTACATGAGATGGTCAGAAACCCTGAGTAATGAATTTACTCAACTTCATATTCTTACCTCCAAATATCTAACCTTTAAAAAATCACTTTATTTGATCTTTTTTTCATCCTACTAACCATTTTCTAGCATGAACTACCATTTTTTTTTTGCCTACAGTTTTCTGCAGCAGTCTAAATTGTCTAGTCTTGAAAACTTCCACACATGAACAGGCATTTCAATGAAGAGGAAACCAGATGGCAAATAAGCACATGAAAAGATGTTAGACATTATCTAGCATCAGGAGATGTAAAATCTACCATGACATGTCACTAAACACCTATCAAAATGGCTAAATGAGATGTTGTGTAAACAATGAACACTGGCAAGGATGCAGAAAAATTGGACCACTCATGCATTACTGATGGGTATGTAAAATGGTACAGTCATTTTAAGAAAGCATTTTAGTGGTTTGTTCAAAAATCAATGTAACTAATATATGATCCAAAAATTGCACTCCTAGACATTTATCTAATGAGAAATGAAATCTAGCAGCAGGCTTGCCTTTCCTGGTCCTATTCAGAGTATCTAAAACATAGAAACTATCTAGATTCTTTTTTATAATGAATAAATGGTTAAAAAGACTATGGTACATCAATACCATGGAATACTATTCCACAATAAAAAGGAATAAACTCTTGATCCATATACGTATCTGGATGAATCTCCAGAGAATCCTGATGAGGGAGAAGGGCCAATCCCAGAAGGTTGCATACTTGTTTAATCTATTTATATAAAATGCTTTAAAAGACAAAAGAATTGAAATTGAAATCAGTGATTGTCAAAAGATTAATAACTTTGCAGGACAGAGAAGAAATGTGGAATAGCAAGTTGCTGTGATTATAAAAATGGGATTCTTGTGCTCATGAAACTGTTTTGTATCATCTGTTTGTTAGATGAATAGATATACTTCATAATACTAATTATACACACACAAATGAATGCAAGTAAAATTGGAGGAATCTGAAAAATATTGGTGAGAAGAGACTGTAAGGGACTGTTATAATTTGTACTGTTATAAACTGAGGTGTTTCCCAAAACTCCTGTTAATGCAGAAATATTCAGAGGTGAAATACCTAGATTGTGAGAGCTATAATCTAATTAATCCACCCTAGTTTAATTAGATTAATTGGGTGATAACTGTAGGCAGGTGGAAGCGTGCCCAGAGGAGGTGGATCACTGGGGCTGTGTAGTCCACAGGTTGTTCTTGTGGTCCTTTCTCTTTCTCTTCCTCTCTGCTTCCTGACCCTACCATGGGCTCAGGAGCTTTCCTCCACTGGGTCCCTCCTCCTTGATATTGTGCCTCACCTTGGGCCCAAAGCAATGAAGTCAGCCTTCTATGGACTAAAACCTCTTTAATAGTAAGCCCTGAATAAACTGTCTTCTTCTAAGCTGTTTTTGTTTGGTATTTTGGACACAGTAACAAAAAATACTGACTAAAACAGGGAGAGAAGTTCAAGTCAACTCTTTTGAAACTAAAGGCAGGAAAAATCTTTAAATACTAAAGTTAACTTATGAAAGAGTACTAGAAGAAGTTGGTGGGCAGGATGGTCAATGTAATTAGACCATCCTTGTTTGGATCCTACCCAAATTTGAAAAGTATCAAAGAGTTTGGGAAACAGGGACTCTCAATCTTTTATGATTGCATTTTGAAGGTCCCAAGATCCTCCAGAAAGACAGTCCTGTGCTATAGCAGATTCACATCTTAAAATGTCACAGAAATAATTTATGACTTCAGTTTTCTAAAGAGCAAATACTCTAAGAAAAGTGGGTGAGGAGTTCACAGTCAGGAAGAAGCATGTCTAAAGTTTAGTAACATGAAGGGGAATGTAAGGAATCTCTTTTTCACTTCCAGTGCTTTCTTCTCCTAGCAGTAGGTTTGCCTGCCTCATCCTACATCTTCTTTCTGTCACCTAGTAGAAATTTGTTTGGATCCATCATTCATACCTTCTCCCCAGACTGCCTTGATTACAACTCCTAGTAATAGCATGTATATTGTTGATAACCGGTTTTGTAGTTTTCTGGTTATATTGCACTCTACTGAATACAATGATATTCTTTTCATATAGCCAGTATGTGATTTGTTCTTCCATTCAGCCAATTCTATCAGGCATCTAAAATATGCCAGATATTCTAATTCTCTTCTTCATTACTATTTTTTTCCTCCAGAACCTCTTTCATAGTACTTATAAAATTTACATTTCAAAATGGAATGTTTTTTTAAAAAAATAAAAATGTTTATTAAAAAATAAAACTGTCTACTCCATTCAAGACATTCAACATAAAATTGAATTTCTTTTTCCTTCAAATCTGTTCCTTTTCCTCATTGTATATTGTTTTAGGTAACAATTCCACTTCTTTAACCAAAAGAACTGACAAGAACAATTGGAGGAGAAAAGTTCATTTCAAGTCTCATGGTTTCAGAAGTCTCAGTTGATAGATAGATGACTTCTTTACTCAGGGCCCAAGTTAAGGCAGGACATCATGGCAGAAAGTGGCTCAGGACATGGCACCAGGAAGTAGAGAGTGAGCCCTTCTCAAGAAAGACAGAATGCATACCCTGTTTTATTCAGTTTTTTTTTTTTTTTTTTTTTTTGCTGCTGTGAATAAGGATCTGAGCAGAACCATTTTAGGAGAAGAAAAGTTTATTTGAAGGCTCACGGTTTCAGAGATCTTAGTCCATGGGCAACTGGCTCCATTCCTGCAGGCTCAAGGTGAGGCTGATCATTATTGCAGTAGAGTATGGAGAGGGCAGCAGCTCACTTGATGACTAGGAAGCAGAGAGAGAGTTCTCCACTTGCCAGATACAAATATATACAGTAAAGCCAAGCCCCCAATTCCCACCTCCTCCAGCTCCACCCTACTACTTCAATACCACTCAGTTAATCCCTATCAGGAGATTAATTCATTGATTGGGTTAAGAACTCTCACAGCCCAGTAATTTCTCCTCTGAACCTTCTTGTATTGTTAAAAAGTTAAGATAGAGGAACAAATGCAGACTATCTCCTTACTTTAAAATTAGAAACAGAATTGAAGGGGGAATTATCCATGCTTTCTCCCTGGCATGCCCCAGATTACTTACTGTAAAACTTAAATGAAAAAGGTCAGATGCAACATATTATAGTCATCTAATTAAGAGTCTCAATCATCTTAAGTTAGTAAAATTGTGAGGAGAAGTCAGGTTTAAAAATCACAGGAGGGCCAGGGTTGTGGTTCAGTGGTAGAGTGTTCACCTAGCACGTGCAAGGCCCTGGGTTCCATCCTCAGCACCATATAAAAAATAAATAAATAAAATAAAAATCACAGGAAAAAAAACCTTGAAAGGACTTAAATAAAAAAATTTTTTTCTATCATTATGCTGTATGAAATTGCAGTTCAGATTATATTTCATGTAATTTGTGAAGAAAATAGAATAGAGCTTACATAATGCATTTTGTAATAATATTCACAATAGATGAATAAAACTAGAAATTTTGGGTTAATTCTGTGTCTCTTGTCTGAATAATGGCTAAATTACACTTGTGCTTTTAACTAGTATCATTTTATACAGAAAGTCAATTGTGGCCAAATGGCATAGAGAAGTGAACAGACAATTTGTCAATTCATTGACTCAATTTCATATCAATATAATCACTTTGAGTTTTAGTTTCAGGACA
This sequence comes from Marmota marmota marmota, assembly GCF_001458135.2. Taxonomy (NCBI): domain Eukaryota; kingdom Metazoa; phylum Chordata; class Mammalia; order Rodentia; family Sciuridae; genus Marmota; species Marmota marmota. The sequence goes on along the minus strand of NW_025999942.1, from coordinate 8,977,812 downwards.
TATTATTTATACTCACCAAATTAACCAATTTAAAGATATATCTCCATTTTGTGAACATAACTTGGAAATGAATATAAGCTTACAAGTCATTTAAAAATTTTGCTTTGTCTCAAATGTCTATGTTTCTATCTTCATAACTGACAAAAGAGAAAGGAATTACCATATAATTTTGCTTATTGGTATTTGATATGTAATATTAAAAATTAGTCTAATATTCTCTGATGATGCTCTTAGAATTGGAATGAGGAGACTTTAGCAGACAAGGAAACAAAATTGTCTCTTATTTGCAAAAAGAAAAAACATTGTGATTTTTCATTCTACTTTATTATTTCCTAGAACACAGGGCATTTGTGTGTGAAAAAGTGTGAATTTACAGTTTTTTCTTTCTTTTTTTTTGGGGGGGGGTGGGGAGTATTGGGGATTGAACTTAGGGGCACAGGATCACTGAGCCATATCTCCAGCCCTATTTTGTATTTTTATTCAGAGACAGGGTCTCACTGAGTTGCTCAGTTCCTCACTTTTGTTGAGGTTAGCTTTAAACTTAGGATCCTCCTTGCCTCAGCCTCCCATGCCCCTGGGATTACAGGAATGTGCCATCACACCCCAGTAGAAATCACACTTTTTCTAAATAAACAATTATCTTCTTAAAATTAAAATTGAATTCATGTATTGAAAAGGATATTGAATGATTTATCATAGAAAGATTAAAATACAAGAATTTTTAAGGATAAAAATATTTCAATCAGAAATTCCACCTCATACAGAGAACATCATATTTAAGCAATTATTTGCTTCCCCACATCATCTTTTACTTGCTACACTTTTTTTTTTCTTAACGCGTACTAAATTACTTGCTGTTTTTCAATAAATACTTAAATGTTTCAGGAATGTAGAAAATAATGAAAATAATGAATGCATAAGTATAATTAAAAATTTTTTAAAGAATACAGTGTTATTCAAATGAGATAGAAATGTGGTTCTGGACACAGAGCCATGACAAACACCCCCACCCCAACCCACAAAAGAATAAAATAAAATAAAAATCAAGAAGTGCTTGTATGTGCAATATCTAACAAAGCCTGCAGTGGAGCTAAATGCTTATGTTAGAAAAGCATGTATTCTGCACCTTGATTCTACAAGGTTCATTCCTTCATTATTCTCCAAATTGGTAACTTTGAAAAGAATGGTTCCTCTACCTCTGTATTGTTTTTNAAAAGCATGCAGTGGAGGAAGGATAGCATATCTGTATTGTTTTAATAAGAATCAAATGCTTTCAAGACTGCTGAGAACTGGAGCCTCTGTGGAGCCATCCTTTAGCATTCTAGCTAATATTGAGCTTTACTAATTCTGGATCCCTGAAGCACAGGGTGTAAAGTGTGAGCTACAAATATAGTAAAGTGCTTTTCTGTTTTCGTTCCCTTATACCTTTATTTTATATTGGACATTTTTAAAAAATATTTTTTAGTTGTCAATGGACTTTATTTTATTTATTTATATGCAGTGCTGAGAATCAAGCCCAGTGCTTCATAGGTGCTAGGCAAGCACTCGACCACTGAGCTACAATCCCAGACCTATTGGACATTTAAAAAAAAAAAAAAAAAACACCATTTGCTTTGCCTTCTTTGCTAAGTTATAATTTCCTGATTGCACTGATTGCACATTATTTTACATTTCCCTGAGGATTTGAAGTGCCTGATCTTCACTATCATATCAATCAATTACACTTTTTCCACATCCTGACTTGATCTTTTCCATCCATTTATGCATAGGCTTGTGTTCTATTCTCTGTATTACATCTTGAGCACAAAGAGTGCAAGGACTTTGTCTTTCTTGACCTCAAGTTTCTCATCTCCTGGAACTGTTTTTGACTGAGTAGACCGTTAAATATTTGTTGAAAGCATGAATGGTCAGAGTTCTGATTACATAGTAACTTAACACTTACTGATTAACTTGAACAAGTTCTTAGAAATGAATATTCTGATCATCCTCTCACCCTGAATGAAGTACTGGAAAGTGATCCAAAAAAGCATGTCCTGGTCACCTCAGTGACAGGCAAATCACTGATCTCCTCTTAGCTTCTGTTTTCTTTTTTTCTGAAGTAAATATAATAAAATTGTATATTATTTACTCATTATCTTGAATGCTAGCTATGTGGAAATATTTTTATCAGTTTTATAAGTGACTATACACTATAGCCATATAATACTATGATATTGGAACCTGTGCTCACTGAATGTTTCTCCCAGATTGATTCTTTTCAGATATTTATCAGATGTTAATAATTAGACTCCATGTATAAATAAAATATGGTTATTATCTAGAAGTTTATAAAGGTAATGTATGTACATGTGAAAATGTCAGCCACACATTTGAAGTTAAAATCAGTATTTGCTTTCTGTCTATAGATGGCAGCAATGTGCTAAATCTTACATAACTCTAACAAACTGAAAAAGTTATCTGTATAATAAATACCATGTTCTCTTAATAGTACATGAAAATTATTTAAGAGGAACTATAGCATCAATAGAATATGAACAAAAATATTTTTTAAAAATCCCCTGCTGCCAGTCTCAGTCCTTTATTCAGTGAACTAAAGGGTTTCTTCAGTTTGCCCAGCATGGGAGTCTTTGTCATTTTAACTGGATGTCACAATAGATACTGATAAAAATAAAACTCTTTTAAGATAATAGCAATTCAAAACAATACCAAGAAAATGCCCTGTCTTTCAGTAGTGGCTATTAAAAATGGATTAATACATGCATGCAGTTCTCTTTTATTTGTTTAAAAAATTAAAATGACTGGAAAGCACTTACATACAGAAACCTTTTATAAGGAAAGAATGGGAGAAAGTAAAGAAAGGAGATTTCAGGATTTAGACACAGAAGACAAAGCAAACCAAGAGAAATGGACCCATGGGAGACAAGAAAAGCTACAAGATGAGATTGAACCGGAGAGAAATATAATAAATCTAAACAATGCCTCACATTGCCTATCAGAGTACAAAACATATTTTGACCAGCTATTGAATTTTCTGTCCATAAAATTCCTTATCACGTGTTGAATCATATTGGTTCATTTTTGTTTTGCTTTTTATATTAAGAGTTTGTTATGAATACTTTGGAAAATTATACCTATGTGGAGAATGCAGTTGTGTAACAGAAAGATATTTTCATTTTAAACCATGAGAAATAATAGCAATGAAAAATCCCACTGCTATACAACATCTACAATCTGAAAGTCATCTTGGTATTGGAAATACTTTAGCAGTTAATTTAAATTATTTGGAGAGAAGCATACATACATCTAAAAAATAACAGAAAAAGAGAGAAGAGATACCACCCAACTGTCCAAAATAACGAAACAAGGATGAAGCCCATGGAAAGGAAATTTGGTTACGGCACCTCACAAGGTTCAAAGCAAATTTCCAAAATAACTTGCAGATGTGGGATTTATTCATATCAGGGGTAGGTCTTTTAGGACTGGCTTAGTTAGCTCTTTAACTCTAAAACCCCCTAAGTCCTGTAAATCCTCCAGGGCCTACTATCTACTTATATTGGATATCCTGCATTTCTACTCAATAAAAACTACCTTATTATTTAACGACTTGACTTTGGAGTCTTTGAAGACTACATTCTGTTCTGCTGGAAGTAAATTAAAACATATTGCTTTCCTTTTGCCATAGTTCCTAATTCCAACCTTCATTTTCCATCTCATCATCCCACAAGCTATCGTATTCTTGAGCTTTCCTGAATGAATATATTTTCACTGATCCAGCAGTGCAGGTGAAGAAATTGTTCTCCCTCCTTCATAATTTGTTTTCTTGTTATTTAACTTATTTTGAAACTCTTTTCTGGTACAAAAAAGAAAGAAAATCATGTTATCAGCTCCATGTGTTTATCATTATTCAATATTATGGAAAATAAAATAGTGTCAGATTTTACATTGTCCTCCAAGACAAAATAAAAGTAACAGGCTCAAGAAAATATTTAGAGCATTTCAAAAGTACTAGGACTAAAATATCAAGATGTCTATTGATCATTAATTTTGACTTTTAAATTTATAATATTTTCAAATACATCTGCAAATTAAATGTACCAAAAACATTCTCATTACTAGTTCTTGAAGAAGTGATGATTATAGTGATTATTTTTTGGAAACCACTATGTATTTTTGAGAAATAATTTTCTGAAAAGTAAAACCTTAAAAAACTATTGAACACAATAATCAGGTGAATAAAAATCTAAGTATGTGTATCATACATACTTAGTTACATAGGAAATTATTTTCAAAAATGTATTTCATTGGGGATATTTATTCTTATTTGAAGTCCTGTTGATATTTCAAGATGGAAAATAATTAAGTTTTACTAATATAACCAACATAAAATTTTAGTACAATTTTGTGATTGCCCTTTGTCACTTTAAAAGAAAATTGGAAATGTGAAGCTTTATACATATTAGGAAAATACAAAATTATTTCAAAGTAATTCTTAAAGCTAGTTTCATAATTTTCTAGGGCTGATCTTTGTTAAAATCAAAATCACCAATTCGAATGACAAAATGTGCTTTCTGAGTGAATTGTTAATCATTAAATACTCAATAGCAAAGATACCTAATGGAAATTATTTCTGAGGCAACGATGTCCAGGTAATTCAGCCTCTGAATATAAGTGCTTATTTTATCACCCTATTAGATGAGAAAATAATCTCTCCTGTGTAATGAATAGTAAGGTGTACTGAAAAGAAGGTGCTGTGGTATATATAACTAAATGTCCTTGTACTAGAGCTAATGTATGGATCAGCCTGCAAATACAATGATTGCACAAATGTTTAAATGTCTTCTTTCCATTAACAGAAATGATGAAGCCCCCAGAAAGCTAAGTGATTGAATGGGGGGGACGTGGAAGTGGGGAAGAAGAGAGTCTAATCTAAAATGCACAGTGTGTACTACTGCATATCTCAAAAAGCTGTTATAGGGACAACAAAATAGAAACTGTGAGTTGTACAGGGTGCTTTTCAAAAGACAGTGTGGTTGAAATTAAAGTGCCAAGAATCAGCCACATGATATGTGGTACACCTTCACAGGAGGAAAAAATGGAGGAGGTATCCTAGCATAAAAAAAGTCATCAAAGCAGTATGAGGTATTAAAAATTGCTAATTAAAATCATATAAAATTATAGTTCATATGGTACTGTCTTTGAAAATTTAGGTGTAGGCTATGGTCGCTTTTGAAAATATCTAATAGTTACCAATAGAAGCTGAAATATTCTGATCCTAAAATAAAGATCTATTTCTGCATTCTCATTTCTATTTACTTACATAAGTGCTGCAATTCCACCAAGAAAAATATACTTACATAAAATATACTTGTATCATAAAGCCACAATATTGTACCTTTCAAATTTATTTTAATATATATACTTTGGCATTTTCTACAAGAAATCATCTTGCATTACAAATGCTTTCATTGCTCATTGTCCTTGTAGTACCTGGTTATTATATTAAATTTAATAGTAATTAGTAAATACTTATAGGGAAGTTAATTTGTTATTTTTCCCTAAAAACAAAGCCTGTCCTACCCATACTGTATGATCAAAAGACATGTAACAGAGATTCCGTTTTTCCTAATTTCAGCATCCATATCCCTTCCTACATTTATACATCAATTAAATCTGTTACTGGTTTCAAAACAAAAATCTATCAACAGATCAAGAGTTTTATTGTTGTCACAACCTCTTAAGACTTTTTGAGCATATTCATTTTGGCCATAACAACAATCTAATACCTCAAGTCTTTTTTGTACAAATAGTTTGAAATGGGGTTTGAGTCTTTTTATTATTTTCTCTCCATTCTACTTAATCTTCATTCTATGAGAAAACATTTACATTTGGGAACAAGAATGATGAAGAATATCAAATTCAATGAAGCTAATAATCAGCAATCGCTCCAATAATTGGAACTTCCCTTTGGATATTCGTGTGTTTAGAAGATTCATTCTTTCCTTAAGTTTGAACGGGTGGCATTTAACACAAGTGACACCATTTTGGTTTGGCCTTGTCTTTTAGGGCCTACTACTGGAACTCAGTCCAAAACAATGGAGCTACAAATTTTGTTTTAACAATTGACAAAAAAGGCAGACACTGGAATTTGCCTAAAGCAGTCCTGTCAAGGCTTATTAACAGAGGAAAGAGAAGCTGAGTAGTTTCAGAAAGTAGGAAAATTTTGTCAGACAAAAAATGTTGGTCAGAGAATTCCAACATAGGGTATAGAAGAGGCCCTGGCATTTGAGACATTCATGAAAAATTCAGCATGAATGGATCACAGGGAAAATGAGAGGGCTTTGGCAGAGATGAAGTTATATAGATAGGTTGGAACTAGAGTTGTAAAACCTGCTGTGCCAGGGGAGGGAAGGAGGCCAAATAATTAATATTAAAATTACCCAAATTAAAAAAAATACCAAAAATAAGATATTTTCCATGCATTAGTTTTCTGAAATAGCACATAGTTAAGTATTAGTCAAATGTATATTATTTTGAATTTAGGTAATTCAACAAACTCATTATGTAACTGAGAATATTGAGATATTCATAGAAGTAATGTATTCTCCAAAGATATTGTTACCTTTGAAAGAACTTGGACAAGAACTCAGGTCTGATAACTCTATAATTTCTCCATCATGATGTGAATTCTGACTGTTCTGACATAGGCTGAAATAGATGTATTTTCATGCAAATATAAACAAGAGTAAAGAGATATAGATATAGGCTGAAATAATGAAATATGATATTTTCACTGTCTCAGAATTATTAATTTTAGTTTGCCCTGAAGAGCAAGTTGTTCTAGTTGTTCAAAGCCTTATCCTTGTCTGTTTTTTCACTGTTGGTTTACAGAAAAACTAAACAATCATGTTTCAAGGCAGTTTCCTGTCTCCTGTCAGGAAAGCAAAAAGATAGTGCATCCTTAACATGTAATTCTCTCAATAGATTTTTGGAGCTCTAACTGCAGCTTCTGTGTAATACAGCATGTATCTCATGGACTTCTGTGGATCAATCACAAAAGAAGCCTATAACATAATCTCTGTTTTCTAGACCTGTATCTTCCAGTAGATGCTGAGAGGGGAGGTTGGTTAATTTGATTAGTTCACTAATTGGTTTCCTCAAAGTTAGATTCCTACCCTTCTAAAGGGACTGGGAGATAGGTGCTCTATCATTCCTGGTGATTATATTCCAAAGAGATAGTTTCCAAGACCTAGGGAAAGATGTTCCTAGGTTGAAAAAAAAATGATGCTAAGTTGGCATAAGATTTATATCTCAAGGGATATTGATAGAATTTAAAACTGTAAATTTTTAAAAGTAGCTGCTCTAAGAAAACAAAACACATAGGCATTTTATCAGGAAGAAACATCCAAAAAGGCTAGTGAGATAGTCACAGTGGTTCATCAGAGTGAAGCAGCTTTCAGATGCTGTTCCACTGAGATCCACTTCAGCTGTAAGGCTAGGCAAGCCTAGGGGAATATTTGGGCTTGAGTTACTATGGTTCTGTGGCCCTTCTTGCATTGAACTTCAAGTAAAATGGAAAGAATAATTGAATACCATTTCTATACATTTTGTGAACATGAAGCAAACCTATTGAACACTCCCAGAAATATCTGGGGAAAGAAGTCTAATGAAACATTTAGTTCTTACCATTTCAATGTGATGTGGGTTTGAAGATTGTGTGACCTCAGAAACGGATATTTTTCATGTATGTGTACCAAAACAATGTGTATGGCCCTTAATGAGTTAAACAGCATTGTAAGATCAATTATTCAACTCTATGGCATTCAAAGAAAATGAAGGATCTGTGTTGTTCTATAATTGATTTTATACTTCACAAGCATAAAGAGGGACAATGGAAATCAAATTAGATGCAGTTGATAATCTACATTTGCTCCAATGATTGAAACTTCCCTTTGGATATTCAAGTGTTTGGAATATTTCACTCTTTCAGAATTTCTCTTCTTTGTTGTGAAAATGACAGATAGCAAGGATAATTATGGCTCCTGAGAGTTAATGTGGGTTGTTTCTTTAAACTACTAGATAACCATGATCAGCAGCTAGTCCACCAGGGAGTATGCTTTCCTTACCTTCTTCAATAAGGCACTGATCCTTTCACTCTAGTGTTGAAGTTCCTAAACAATACCTGTCACCACAACTTTACTTTCTAGAGAAGCCTGTGAACGTCTTAGCATTTATTCGTGGGTAATTCTGTCCATCTGCTCTCCTCCAGTACTAAGTTCCATCCCATCCCATCAATCCGATGCTTTATTGAGATGAAGGCTAGAATTACCTGTTGAATTTCACAGCCATGGTAAAACAAGTTTCAAAATCATTGTGGAATGCAATTTACTGATAAGGTGATTATGTTTGTTTGCATTTGGTTACAGCTAGGAAACTTAAATACATAAGTGAACATAGAAAAAAAGGTGTACATTTGCCAAAATAAATGTCTTTTTAAGAGTAATAATGATATTAATATTTTAAAATGTGTTTGATCATAGCTAATTTACTTAAGAAAATATGAAAGACAAACAACCACTATGGATTGCAGTTTACTACTAATTGATTTTCTTAGACTTAAAAGAAGTAAAATAAAATAGTTATATTGAGCTTATTCTCTATATGTATAGGTACCAAAGGTTTATATGGGTATTACAGTGAAAATGAACACAACTACTACAATAAGCCATTTGCAAAGATCCTATGATATAATTCTTACAACAATTATGAGGTAGCTTTGATTCTTTCCATCATTTTTTAGATAAACTAGGATCACCAGAAAATTAAACTACTAAAGGTCTTGCAGGTAACAAGTAAGATAGGTGGCATATAATACTAGGCATTTTGATTTTTCAACTTATCAATATAATATTTATTTTTCATTCTATTTCTTTTTAATTCAAACATACAATGATGAATAAAAATTTCAAACTTTACAAAATTACATTCATTTTTATATAAAACTATATTTAATTTTATATAAAATTACATTCATTTTTTTAAATATTAAGGATTGAACCAGGGTGTTTTGATTGCTATGCAATTGCCCTAACACTGAGCCCCAGCACTATGTTCATCTTAATTATAAAGATATTGAATTTGAAAAATAATCAAAATAATTAGCAGCTAGGTTGCAAAATTTTGTTTATACCACTATGAAAAATTGCCTAAATAAATAAATAAATAATTGCCTAAATGGAAATCAAATTAGATGCAGTTGATAATCTACATTTGCTCCAATGATCGAAACTTCCCTTTGGATATTCAAGTGTTTGGAATATTTCACTCTTTCAGAATTTCTCTTCTTTGTTGTGAAAATGACAGATAGCAAGGGTAATTATGGCTCCTGAGAGTTAGTGTGGGTTGTTTCTTTAAACTACTAGATGACCATGATCTGTCATGTATTTTTCTCAAACAAAAAATTTCCTGAGACAAAAATGGCTAAATTTAAAGTAAATGAAATAAGGTGTTCATGGATATCCAGTCAGTGAAATGTAGTGGTAAGGTAGAAAAAGTCAATAAACATCTCAAAGCAGTAAACACATGGAGGTTTTTTTTTTTTTTTTTTTTTTTTTGGCAGCACAGCTTTAATATATGACTCATAAAATATTTTTCACATTTTATTATGTTCTTGCACTTTTTCATAAACTGAGGTGGCTTAAATAATTTCATTACTTAAACATAAATTTATTTTAAGGCCAGAGAAAACCATAGTTGTCTTGCATATATTGAATCTGTAACAAGATAATTTAGGAAAGCTGTATATGTTGGTCTAAAGTAACTTAATTTTTTTTTCTTAATCTATTTAAAAAATGTATAATATCCAATGATCTTTTTAACTTGGTGCTATGAAACCTGGCAGAAGTAAGTTCTTGTTTCTCCAAAGCATGGATTTTTTTTTTTTAAATAATTGAGCAGTTGGAATTGTGGCCAAGAAATGACAATGAAATGCATCCAATTATGATTCTAATGACACATATACTATTGCATTAGCTTAGTGTACATAACTCATAAATCTAAGGGCCTAATGTTATGGCCTCTTAGCAGGTTGACATTTCCCTCATTTTGAAATCCTCTATGAACATGAAAAACTCACCTAATGGCTAGGTTTCAGGAAAATATGATGCAGCCTAACCTAGAATACCAGCCTCATATTTTAAAAATCATATTGGTCCTTTTGACATCTGCTAAATTAAATGTTTTATTGTTTGAAAGATCGTTTCATTTAGCCATTGAAAACCAGGGTAACTCAAGTCTTTGGATATTTAGAAAATAGTCTTAAATATGCAACAGTATAGTAACGATAACAGTTTATTGCAACCATTTAATTAAGAATAACAGCTTTTTCAAACTCTAGAATCCAATCCAAACATAAATGCATGGGATTTGATAACTAGAGAATTGTCTTTGAAAGGAAGGATGACATGATAGCTAATGCATGCACATGGAAACTAATTAGATTTTTTAGCTAATGAATCCCCATTTAAATAAATGTGATTCAATAAATAATGGATCCCCATGGAAATGAATAGAATTGGATGACTAACACACCCCACTGAAATAAATGTGATTCGATAGTTATCGCATCCTCATAAATGTGTTAGATTGAATCCCATTCATTTTAATTGCAATAAATTAAAATGGCTTTTGTTCGTGGCCTTTTGGCTAAGATCAAATGCTTTGTCCTCTATTTGAGGACTATATTCTACTCAAGCAGGCAACCTAGGCTTACTGATTGAATAGACCCCTTCCATCTCTAACTACATGATGTATAAGCTACATATGCTGTTCATTCCAGTAGGAATGAATCACTACTAAAATCCATTTATTTCAGCGGGGCATTTGTTGCAAATCAGACTCCATTAATTTCAATGAAGAATTTTTAGTCTATTACAAGTAAAACCATGCAAATATTATATTTAAATTCTACTAGGTTCAAGAAAAAAATCACTAGTATATTTACATATCACAAATCAAATTTTAATGCATGTCTTTCACTGTATGTCACTTAAAATCAAGGAACTGTTTTTAATAATAAAAAAGCAACAGTAAATATACCTTGTAGATAAATTTGTAACTGACATGTGGACTTTGAAAACAAATTGTGAAAAGCAGAATTTTGAACAGGAGATATACAATTATAAAACAATAGTAATCCACTCTGGAAAAATATTCATAGTATTTACAATATTTATATTACTTATCCTCATATTTTCCCATTTAATTGTGTGGTTTTTGGTGTCAAAGATTACCATTTATCTGTACATCCCAAAATTTTACAGCTGAAGTAATGGGAAAATTATGATTAAAATCTATTTTAAGTGTACAACCAGAGATATGAAAAATTGTGCTCTATATGTTTAATGTGAATTGTAATGCATTCTGTTGTTATATATAACAAATCAAATTTTTTAAAAAAATTCATTTTAACCTACAGCTTCCTAGTATTTTGATTGTATGATAAGATTAATAAAGAAGACCAAAAAAAAAAAGAACAGTGTGGCTAATTTAAGAGAGTAAAATATATTATTCATATAATGGGCTGAAAAATGTAGTAATGGTAGTTATTTCATCTAATCTGCACACATAAACATACACAGAGACTTTTCATAAGCTTCAAAAGAATTATTTTGTCATAATCTTGAGTGAAGAGGTATAATGTACCTTGAAAAAGTTGACTTTGAATAAACAGTTTCCTGAAGCCTTAGGGAATCCAAATCCTCTTTATCTTCAATTTCTACCTTTTCAAAATTGATTTCATGATAAAATTTCCATTTATTTAAAATAAACGTGACCTCAATAATACTTTTGGTATTATTAATGCACATATAAACATTGCCAATAAAAAGGAAGCCATACATGGGAAATATTTCATACAACACAAAGTTTGCTGTTATTAGATACATATTTTAAGGTACTTTGATAATTGAAATAGAAAAGCAATAGTTCTTTCTATAAGCAAAATTTCAAAAGCATTAAAAATAAGCTAGGGATTTTAAGCATGCTTAGTATATTCACTCCTATTGGCTTCTCAATGATTTTAAAGACAAATCCCAACTTTAAAGCTAATGCAATAGTATATTGTGGGAGACCAACCTTGTATGTGATTGAGTCACACTCCCTGGCTGGGTGCTGAGATGCTCAGTCGCAGAAATGTGGCAGAGCTTTCCTCACCCTTCTTGAGTTCAAGGGTCGATGCCTTGTTCATGGGTGTGTCTTGCTATAGCCCCATGGTTGAAGCTACACTCACCTGTTCCTTTGTAATATAATCCCTTGCCCTGTTTAGGATAGAATCTTCCATGGAAGTGCCTTATGTGTGTCCCCTTCTCTTACTGTGCCCTTGGGTATGTCCTACCCAAGTGTCAGTCAACCTGCTGACAGTGGACATCATGAAGATACTCAGCCCCCTGAAACCTGACCCCTTGCCTCGTTTGAATAGCTTCTCCTCAATAAAAAGGGGTCAATGCTTGCTCTTGCTCTCTCTCTTCCTGCAGACCCTTAAGGTCAGAGGAGCCATCACAGCGAACCCAAAGAAAAAGATATTTGTGTCTCTTGTGTGGTTATTTTGCGCAGCCCAGTTAGCCCAGTTCAACTGGAGTGACCCTTGAGCCTTTTAGTCACAAGAACAGAAACCCAGCAGTATATGTGTCATTAGAATCATAATTGGATAAACACATTATATTTTAAAGTAGGCAATTTTTCTTGCATGGTAAGATTTACCAAAAAATATAAATGTGGAGAAATTGTCTCATATTTTTGTACTTAAATCTGTTTGATGGCTCTTAATTTCAACTGAATGCTATGAAATTTTCAAATATGACACATTCAAGAATCTTCAACATTTTTATTAGCCATGAAAAATATACTGCACATTTAGAGATGAGAAACAGAATAGAGGTGGGGATTCTCTTATAAGGATAAGAAAGTACAGTAACTGGATAATATCTTTAATGAAATTTTCTCGCTAGAGTTGGAAGGAAGATTGTTAACCATACTAACAGCATTTTTCAAAAGTAGTATAATGAGAATTGTTATATGTATTACATTGAGATAATCATAGCAATACTCAACTGAAACCTCTTAGGAAGACCAATTGAGTAATATTCTACACAACAGATTGTGTAGCAATATTTAATCATTTAATGCTTTGATGATAGTGATAATGAAACACATAGATAAAAAGGAATAAGATGGAAAGCTTCCAAGGTTTTTTGTTGTTGTTGTTGTTATTGGTTAGTTATGCTTTCAAAAAAAGGCAGCATACCTTAACTGTGGGAACAGAACTTGGATTGAAATTCATAGATTCAGGTTTGCCACTTAAACTTATTTGTTACTCTGAATGGACAGCTACCCTCAGATCATAATTCATTTATCTGTAAAAGAGAAATAATGATAATACATACCTCAGAGCATCATTGGGAAGTTAAATCAACTTAATGTTTGTAAGACACTTAGAACGGTACCTGATAAACAGTCGGCACTCCATAAGTGTTAAATCTATTTTTAAAAGGACATTGCAACTAATGAAGGGTTACAGTGGAATTCTTCGAAAATTAATTTTTCTTTAACTAAAATAAATTATATTTGATTGAATGTCAAAAATCATACCAACTAGAACAAGGCTCATTTGTCTATTTAAGTAAGATACTGGAGATTTATGCTGTATTTTGCCTCTTGCACATAGCAAAAGAGTGCTCTTAAATCCTAAACTATGCAGAATTTAAATTGATCAAATTCATTGACTGATCAACATGCTGGGTAGATAATGTATAATATTAATAATCAGATAAGTAATGCATTCTAGGGAAAGCTAGAAGAAGATACAGTTTATGAGAAAGATAATTCCAAAGTAGAACAGAAATTCCTCTATCATTTTGTAATGTCTTTGTCATCTTAACCATTCCTCATCTCTCAAGAATATTTTGTTGCTATACAGCTGAGGGCTGAAATTCTTTGTGTTGAGATATTTTTATTGTCCATTGCTAGCTAGCAATGGCTAACATAGATTCATGCTCTCTATGGTTTGTGATTTAACTTCAGTGAGTTATGTGAGGAATAGTTAGACCAACGATATACATATGGTACTGTCATTTTGGGAAATGATGGACACTGGAAAAGGGGCCAGTAAATGGAAACACACCAGTTGGTACTTTGGTTTTGATAACATCATTTAGTTTAAAGTGGAAAATTGTTATTTCACACTAGAGGGGATTTCTGATTTTAATTTGGCCTTCCCAAAAAGGTGAGAAGCTTCATTAAAGATATCCCTCTGTTCATTAATTAATTGATAAGCAGTTGTAATAAAGTGCTTAGAGGATTGGTTGTCATTAGGAATTTCTCTAGAGGCAACATTTCAGTAAGAACAAACTATCAACTAAGGAATATTCTAAACCAGTGTTTAATATGCACAAAGAGTAAGGCCAGAGGAAGTTTATATTTCTCTGAAGCTAAGGGAAATACGTTTTAAAACTGAAGATAATTTGATATTTAAAGTGTGATTCCCTTGAATTTTATAAATGGTTTAACAGTGCACAAGCGATATTGGCAACAGTTCTTACAGAAGTATTTATATTAAATATCTATACATAATTTTATTTATACTTACTAATAATGGGAAGGAAGTAGATATTTCAAAATAGTAACTGGTGAAGTAAATAGTAACTTTACTTTCCTTTTTTTCTGTGTTTTCCCTTTTTTTGTGTTTTTGTTATCTCTTTGATATCTAGCAAAAGATATTCTATTGCTCTCCTTCATATATTTCTGACCCACACCTGCACTTCTTTCCCCATATACCCACACAACTTATTAATTGTTACAGAATGTGATATAATTTTTTTCAAAATCTATTTACATTCTCAAAGACCAGTTGTCTTTGACCCATGGAGAAAGTCAATGAGTGCAATAGGATTTAGGATGTAGTGACTGTCACAAATATTGCAGGACTGGATTCTGGAATGGCAGAGTGAAGAGAAAAATGGTCTCTCTTCCCAACAAACAAAATTGATTAAAAAAAGTATTTAAAGCTTTTGAAAATTGTTTAGGCATATAGAGAAAATGGCAAAGCATTCATTCATGATATTCTTCTAAACTTAAATAAGAAGAGCAAGAGTCTATGGTATTGGAGGCTTGATCAGCTCCCTATATTCAACCATCTTGTAATTTGGAACCTATCACTGACTCTATACTCCAGATGAGTGTCATCAAGAAGGACGGATTTCCCTCCTTCCAGGTCCAGATTGGGGCCACAGTTTGACTTCAGATGGAGCAGGATGCTGGTGTGTTTTATGTCCCTCAGCCCTACGTGACAGAAGCACTATTCAGGGCAGACATGACATGATTGGAGTTGCCTTCCACTACCTACTCCTCATTGTTGAGTGCTGAGCTAAATTCTATGCCAGATATAACACTTCTGGTACATGGCACCAGAGTAACACTCATATCCCAGCTGGCATGTTTAGTGGAAGTTTGGACCGGAAAGGGCAAGCCATGAAGACAAAAAACCACCCTCCCCAGATTCGATTATGTAACTCTGGAAGAAGGCTTGCAATCTCTACCCCAGCTGTGGTGATGTAGTACAGAAGTTCTGACCAGAGATACGAAGCTATAAGGACTAAGAGTGCCACTACTCTGAAGAATTTGGTTGCATTTGTATGAAGTGTTTCACAATTAAAATCACTGTTCAAATCTATGAAGAAAAATAGAGGGCATTTTTAGTTCCTTGATACAGTAGCTACAGGTGAAAGGGCAGAGCAATAATAAGTTTAACAGAAATAATTAGAAAACAAAATAGGCAATAGGAGCCATCCTGAGATCACAATCACCGTTTTTTACTAGAAAGGCTGTGAATAAGAACCTGGCAGCATGCTCTCAGGAATAAGCAGAACTAGTCATGGGAAGTATGTGAAAATGTTGCACACACTGCATGTAGGTCAATAAACATGGGGTACAATGTCCTAGGTGATCAAACAAAATCTCTGACCAAACTGGATAAATTTAAGCTTCTTTCATAAAGGAGAAATTCTCTAGAAGCCATATTTAAAAATAAAATATCATGAATCCGTGGATATCTGGGAGATTAAGTGCCTTTCCAAAGCTACAACTCCTTCCTTTACCATTCAATTTCCCTTCTCTCTCTCTTTCCCTCCCCCCTCTCATCCCTGTTTAGTGGTGATTTTCTTCTCATGCTCTTCCTCTCTATTCTGTTCTTATTTGCTCTCCTTATATCAAAGAAGACATTACAAAATTACATATAAGAGGAAGTGAGGGGAAAGGGGAAAAAAACAAGAGAGAAAAATGAATTACAGCAGATGGGGAAGGGAGAGAAGATGGGAAGGGAGGGGAGGGGAGGGG